>NC_143246.1:3767189-4079456 GCF_009617815.1 Ciona robusta
TTCACTCAACACATAGTAGAATGTGGAAAGATGGGACACTTTTTCATTCTATTTTCTCGAATATTCAAAGAATTATACAACCGTTTCCTCACGACTTACAACATAGACCGTTGGTAATTGTTTAAAACCCGATTAGGATATTTATATATATTATGAGCTAAAGGTGTCCCGCCTTCACAACCCTATTATAAGTAACGCTATAACTTACGATTCGGTGTCAGAACGTTGGTCTGTCACCTCGCGACCCAAAGTTGCCAAACTCTCGATTGGAACTAGATTAAACGAAGGATGATGGTGAGCAGCAATTCTGTCAACAGAAAATTAAAACTAAATCATGTAATCAACATAAGGGATCCACATGCACCCTGCTATGCAAAATTTTAAACCTGAAGCTGTCTTCATGTACACTGCGTTGTCTTCGGAAATCCCAGAAACATTTCTTTGGTTTAGCTTTAATGGGTGAGTTTATGTATTCGGAAGGTTTCGCCTCATCTGTGTCTTCAGTTTGCTATGAAAAAAGAAAGAGAAAAGGAAAATATTAAAGTGCATGTTTCAAAACTGGATGTATAGAGACAATAATTGTTGACGATGATCGGACGGGTTGTTTTATGTGCTTGAGTCCAGACAGCACTTATTAATACCATATGCTGCGAATCGCTGCTTTTATGTACATTTATAATCTACTCGGATTTTGAATACCCCATATACAAAACTTGTCACAAACTATATAACACTAAAATAGATCGTTCGTACAGTAGGTAGGGGAAGAAGGGGCACATTCAGCACATATTATCCAAATAGTCTGGTCGTGTTTTAAAGAATTAACAATGGTATAGTAGGGTAAGGAAAGATGGGACACCTTTAGCACATAATATCCAAGTTTTCTTATTGTGTTTTAAACAATTACCAACGGTCTATTGGAGTCTTGAGGCTACGGTTTTATATTTTTTTGAATGTTCTTTGTTTACTACTAAATGGGACAAGAAAATAGAACGAAAAGGTGTCCCGTCTTCCCCCACTCTACTATATATGGAAGTCGTGAGGATATGGTTTTATAACGCTTTGAATGTGGTTTGTTTGCCACTAAATGGCACAAGAAAATAAAATGGCAAAGTGTCCCATCTCCCAGCTGCTATACTACCAGTCTGGGAGTAATTAACTCTAAAAAAAACAAAAAGGCCATAGCCTTTTTACTTTGTCTATGAGTCCAGCCCTTTGAGGAGAACCGTAATAATCTTTGTTTAACTGGTCCTGGTACTTCTGGTTTAACATTGGGCATCTTTCGATTTCTTTAGCTCGTTGATACCTGCGGGTAAAACCAATGTACAACCATAATAATTAGTCGGAGTTATATTGCTTGTTCGGTTTTACGAATTTTTTTTTTTATGTATTGCTAATAATTTGGACAACTCATTAGTGACCACTGGGTTGGAGCAATTTCCGTCAAGTGTCTTGCCCAAGACCGCATTTGCATATTTATCCTGTGCAATACTTTAATCTACACAAAACACATACAAAAATGCACAATTTTAATTCATGTACGTTTTCTAGAAAAGTATGACCACGCGTTAAGATACAACTCGTATAAGCAGGGGGTGTGTGAAACAAAACACCCGTGTTATAACAACTGTCGATACCCCAGCACGCGAGGAAATATAAGTTGGTTCATTCAAAATTATTAACCTACCTCTTCCAAAATTGGTACGCAAGAGGAGTCCCAATTAACACAAAAAGAGTTCCAACTCCAAGAAAAATGAATCCTACTATTTTCAACTCCTTTGCATACGAAGCAGTAAAGATTGCCTCGTAGTCTTTTGGGGCCGTGTGGTTTACATTCTAAAAATAAACAATGCAGTTGCGGATATTAATGGTCAATTATTTATTCTCCTGCGGTGGAGCTAGTTACCACGCGTGTACTTTAAGATATGTGCTCACGGCTTCATACACCTTGTTTTATAACCGCTTATATTATTTGCCAACTGTACAACTTTGTTGGCAAAAGTTTTTGTTATCACTGTTTGGCCATAGGGATTAATGAGCAACCCATTAGTAGCCATTGGATTGTTAACTAAAACCACTGTAAAACGAATCTCATGTACATACACCCGCAAATGTTAGAGCTATAGACAAAACTACATCCTGTAGCTTTTATAACCATATAGTTATAACGTGAATGTTTTAACGAAAACCAAAACAAAACACATTTAGGTCTGTTTATCAATGGTTGTTGAAAATGTTAGTATTTTAGTTTTTAAAAACTGGAGGTATTTGTTTACATAAAATTCTGCCAACGAACAAAACATGAATCAGAAGCGACGAATCATTTTGCACATTGTGATTCGTCAGGAAACGCTCTGTCCATCACCAATTTGAAATCCATTATACATATTCCGTATTATGACTTTGACCAGGAACGCCCATACACCAATAATCGCCACAATGTTCGTTACATTAAAATATTAAATAAAACTACCTAAAACTCGTTACGAAATATATGTGTTATTGCAATTACACAAACTATACAAATAAAGCCGTTTGGGTTACCATGGGTAGGAATATGTAGTAGGGTGAGGGAAGATGGGACACCTTTAGCACATAACATCCAAATATCCTGATCGTGTTTTTAACAATTAACAACGGTTTGTGGGAGTCGTGAGGATACGGTTTTATAAATCTTTGAATATTTTTTGTTTACTACCAAATTAAACGAGTAAATAGAAATGTACAGGTGTCCCATCTTCTCCACCCTACTATATGTTATACAGGCAACAATACAACAGAAAATAGGATAGGCCCACACATATAGTCTACCTTCGTTGAACTTGTATAACTGCTGCTCTCTTCAGACGACCGTTGATGCGTGACCTTTCCCTCCCAACTATTGAAGTGCTTATGATTCTTCATGGCCACACTTTCGTGTATAAAAAACGCCCCACCTCCGATGACCAGAAGCAACCCACACGTGATCATGTACGCGAATGTCCTCAAGTAACCTTTCAACCTTGACCTCGCATGACCTGTCATGAGGTAGGTGCTGTCTTCAAATCTTGGGTCAAACTTGCAGAAGTGACTTTTCAGATCTCTCCGCTTAGTAACAAGCTGTGAACCGTACTCTGTTCTCTTTGCATCAACTACAAAATAGAAGAATATATTACTGATGTCAAAAAAATGAAACTTTTATCTTAATTCGAGCCTTGTAATGTAATATTCACTGAGCAATTGCTTAAACACTGAATAGTATTCCCGCATTGGTTAAGTGTCCAACGTTTTAACCCTACGTTTAAGTACAGGTCTGGTAAACAGTTTCTATAGTCAGAACCTGCACCGTTGTTTGGGAAGTCGTTCTCGTTGCAGAATATCGCGCGTAAGTGTTATACAGCACAGAATGCAACATGCGTTAAAACGTCCGTAAATTAACTGCTGTCAAACCGAGCACCTAAACAACAGGACAAACATTAAAGCGACGTTGCATACACGATTGCTCCGGTAACTTTTAATTCAACTAAATTTCTCCCTAACCTATTATCAGGGATTCAAATCTAACTTTGATTATATCTTTCTGAATTCGTTTCTTTTATATTTATTAAATTTGCAACGTATACCTTCTTTTGTTAATAAAAATTGCTATGCTGCTTGCCCTATCTTAATACCATAACAGCTATAATATCATCAGCTCTACTATACACTTACAAGCTAATCACGCCAGTTGTCTCGGATACCTTTTGAATGGTATATCGTTCTAACACCCATTGTTACATTCTTCCGCTGATGCGCCACGGATAGACTGGCGTTTGTTCCTGTGCCGAATATCATATAGTGTATGACGTCACAGGCGACGAATCATAGCGGAATTGACACTTACGATGCGGGTTTGCCGTTTTGCAAATGCTGTTTGTTTGTTTGTTTATATGATGAATTGGGCCAGGCGCAAGAAGTGACGTCATTATACCCTCTATGACGCAACTGGGCCGCACAATCATAATTGTTTGTTACTGAAAGAAAGTAGTTTCATCGAAACTCATATCATATAGTACTGTTTCTTTAAGTATGGACACGCGCAGAGTATTAAGCCGGTTAAATTCGTCTAAATTAAATTTATACCTACCATAATATAAATCCGTATAAAGTGTACGTGACCATTTTCATATTGTATTTCATAAAGCATATAATGTACATTACTAATCCTATATTTTTAAAAAGAAAACAAAACCATCAACTTGATCATCTGGTTTTAGTAAAGGCTAATTACATTAATACTCATTTTCCGTTAAAAGGTTAATTTTGTAGGTATATATATAGTACGGTGGGAGAAGATGGGACACCATATTATCCCGTTTTTTTGTCCCATTTGGTAGTAAACAAAGAACATTTAAAGATTTATAAAACCCTAGTTTAATGTTGTATTATTAAACTATGATAAAACCACATCCACGACTGTCATAAACCGCTGTTATATCAGGATATTTGAATATTATGTACTAAAGGTGTCCCGTCTTCTCCCACCTACTATATACAGAGGTGACGGGCAATATTTCACAAGCCATAAATCAACAGTTTTAATAGGCAATGTAACAAGGTTTCTTCTATTTAATTATTTATTAGGCCATTGCTTTAAAACACTCATATACCTGATTTGTTAATGCCATCTTTGTTTTTTATGCTCATGACCTTTTCCTTTGTTCAGTTTTCCAGCGCTATTACTACAATCTAGTAATTTCTTTAGCAGTTGCCAGGCATCCTACTTCGACGTATGATGATTAGCGTATACGTTACTTTATCCGCCGATACAAGTTGTGTCAATCATGGGGCGCCCCAATTAATGAAACAGAGCCAAGTGTCTTAATCAATAAGCGGATTCATACGTAACACATGCCAGATTGTTTGGAATTAGCAGGGATTGTGACGTGACAGTTATGTGAACTTTCCGCTGGGAGTTCATTTCGGTTTGTTACTGCGTTCAAAGACATTTTCCGCATAATACACGAGCGTTCTAAAATATATTTCCATTTATTTTTAACAAGGTTAAATTTACGGGTCCATATGACGTCACAAAGCTGTTTTGTTGTGTTTTGTTTTTAATTTTAAAATCTAACAAGGACAGACGCTGTTTTACAGAATGAGTTTTAAGTATTTATTGTACAAAGTTTGGCTTAAACTGCAGCATTATGCGTTATTTGTGTTGTATTTTGTGCTGGGAAAGTGCGGTTTCTTGTCAGTTGCTTTGACCGACTTTTTCCATGAGATCAACTCTACGTATGTTGGTTTAAGGTTAGTATTATAACTGCGGCAACATTTTGAAAAATCTTTATAGATATACGTCCTTAAGTTAAATAAACAGACACTTTTAGTTTGAAAAGTATTTTTATGATAGGTAGGATACTATTTATATGTATTCCTTTTTTTGTTTTATATACAAACCAGTTTAAAATACTTAGATTTGGTTATATCTCTAGTAGGCCGTGGTTTATTCTATACAGTATATCACATCATAAGCACGACTTAGATTTATAGTTAAACATACCTATATACCTTCCTAAATAGTTTATACCTTTATTTTATATTATGAACAGACTCTATTTAACTCACATTGGAAAGGTGAAAAGATAAAACAAGATAAACACTTTAACGTTTGTAGCTTTTTGATCCATAGTCGATAGTAAACAGTAAACAGATGAATTACTACTGTCATTGCAGACCTTCTGAAATTTTGTATTCTCGTGACATTATATCGCCAATTGTTGATGAAAGTGAAGTTTTTAAGGTAGTTGTATGCAAGAAGCAAACTTAATATAATGTTTTATTATTTCTTACTTGTCGGTTTAGGAAACTATCTTAGAAGTGTTTCGAGACGCCTTACAGCGGCTTGTATCGCCAGAGTATCTCGGCCGCAAGGTGGTGGTAGTGAAGCGCGCTGACAACAGAGGGCCATATTATGATCCTGTAACTTGGAATAACCCAAGAAAATGTCCGGGTTGGTGGGTGGTGGAAGGACATGGCTATGTATGGGTATTGAGAGCTCTGGAAGATTTTGGTGTTGTTAAGACGGTGAAGGTATATGGGGTGATATAGTAGGGTGGGGGTAGATGGGACACCTTTGGCACATAATATCCAAATATCCGGATCATGTTTTAACAATTAACAACGGTCTATGTGAATCGTGAGAATACAGTTTTATAATTCTTCGAATGTTCTTTGTTTACTACCAAATGTTACGAAAAAAAACAGAATGAATCGGTGTCCCATCTTCCCCCACCCTACTATATTATGCTTACGAAGTCAGGACGATATATTCCAGTTGTGGCAAGACATTTATACTATATACATACGAATGCACAGAAACAACGTATGTATAGTTACTTCCTCTCTCGCTTGCATAGTATGTGATTTTAAAATAATCAAAGTAATTTATTGAACAAGGTACGATGTGTGACGTCACTTTCTGAGGAAATGTGGAACGAAGTGTGCAGTTCAAAGGTCATTGAGGGTGGTCACGTGGTTGAAATAGTCGGGAATACCCCACAACAGCTTCAAGTTGAAAAAGAGGAACGAATAAAACAGTGGAGGACAAGTAGTGTATTTTGCGCGGAGTGTCCGTGTTTTAAACATAAATTTAGTGTGACAAGACCTGTTTAACTATATTACATGTCTGTGTTTTGGTATAAACTTATATAGTATAGGGTGGGAGGAGACGGGACACCTTTAGCATATAATATCAAAACATCTTGATCGTGTTTTAAACAGTTAACAACGTTCTATGGGAGTCGGAAGGATACGGTTATATAATTTGCTGAATGTTCTTTGTTTACTACTAAATGGGAGGATAAAATAGAATAAAAATGTGTCCTATCATCCCCCGCATCCTACTGCATTACTAGCCTGTTTCAGTATAAACATATCTCATTTTTGTAGGTTTGAAACCAATATGGTGTTCTGTGAAACCTGCTTGTCGGTTACGCCTGGCTGATTATCAGAGTGACGTCATACCAAAAAACACAAAATCGTGCGCAGGATTAGGTATCTGCCATTCCCCAACCTACCACGAAGAGGTATCGGAAGATCCAGACATCGGCCCAAACCATCGATGCCAGCGGGAATTCGTGACCCCAATACGCCGCAAAATCTCGGAAACTACCCCGTTCTTTTTTGACGTATTACCGTGGGGGTTATACGTGCGTGTTTTCCTTTTCCTTTTGTTCATGTCCGTTGTATCTGGTTGTTATCTAAAGGGCTGTGGCGGTTTATTTGGTAGAAACAGGAGTGACTCAAAAACTTTGCTTGAACAATAAATTACGACCCGTTTAACTATGTGTGGAACACAAGGGGAACAATGTATTGGAATGAAAGAAAGCTTGTAAAAAATCGCCGGCATGTACAAAACAAAACAACAATGTTAACGACGCTTATCTAAACCGAATACCGGCGAGAAGACGTCTAAAGCCGAGCAGCCTTACCATGTATAAAGATGGTGCTATTGTGGAATGAAAAAGAACGAGACACGACGCCACTTCTAGTAATAACAAACTGGGTTCAAACCCATGCGGGGGTACCAGATTTGCAGGTTGTGACGTCATAGATCTATTTGTTCGGTCATAGTTCATTGTCACGTTCAGCATCGTAATAGATGTTGCGCGATTTGCATCGTTCGGTGTGTTCGTGTACATTGCATCGAGCACGCATACGGCGACGTAAGTCGCGTACGCCACCAAGTAAAATACTGCGGTATAGAGTATAAACCGCCAGAGTGCGCTACAGCGCACAAACACGTTCTTCGAATGCTTTCTCAGCCACAAGAGGCGTAGCGAGATAATAAGCATAAACAGCCACGTGACTGTGATTACCAGAGCATGAAAAATCACGTGCAGCTTGCTGATTGGATAAAAAAGATTCGAACACGATTCCGGACACATGGGGCGCTGTTCCCACGGAATCGGGAAATCCCCGGATGAGTTGACGTCTGTGTTGTTCGATTCTGACGTCACATTTAATAGCGAGCGGGTCACGAAACCTATAAAGTTAAAATTCGGATTTAACAATAATATGAAATTAATTAGCGTAAAATTTATATAGTACCGTATAGGGCAAGATGGGACATCTATTTATTTCATTTTTTCGTCCCATTTAGTAGTAAACAAAGAACATTTAAAAATTATATAACCGTATCCTAACTACCCCAATAGACCGTTGTTAATTTAAAACACGTTCAGGATATTTGGAAATTATTTGCTTAACTTGTCCTGTTTTCCCCTATATAGTAATCTTGTACAGTTTTTGTATTTAGCAAATTAAATCTGAAAAGTTTACACAATTTTTAGGATTGAACGTAACATTCACATTTCTATATACATACCACTCTCGTTAAATAAGACATCTTTATATCTCCTGAGTCGAGATTTTGTGTGCCTAATGCGTCGTATCGGGTTCGGGTGAAGTCCTGTACTGTTTTCTTCACTTTTCACGTCTGTTGTTGCATAAAACATTTAGTACAAAAAACACACAATTCATAAAAACATGATTTAAAACCTAAATTTTAAAAAAGTTCTACAAAAAAAACTTACATCCGGTTGAAAGATTCGATGCCATTACGCCCGTATCATAATCATTGCTGTCAGAAAATGGACTTTGATTTTTTTCATCATTATTGGTTTGCTCAATATTTGGAAAATATTCCGTTTCGCACTCCAGAGAGCAAGAAAAAATTTCCGCTACTTGATTTGATGACCTGAAAGACGAACGTTAGAAAGAATTTAGTAACGAAATATTATTAGGTAAATTATAGCATTGGAAAAACCAAAGAGATTAAAACCAAACTCTCGTTTTGAATATGCTGCTTCACTGAAAGTATATTTGTAGCGCTACACATACATTCATACAAACTAAAACAGCCGTAACTGCAACACGTTGTTTACTAATAATGTCTTTGAAAAAAACAAACTTAATTTCTTTGGAAAATTCAATCTTTTAACAAATTATTGCATAATTTACATTCTGAATCATGAAATTTTTTTTACATTCTGAATCATGATTTACCCGCTTGCTTTCATCACAGCTCTCGTTGCTACTGGCAACAACCACGTGATTAGGAAAACAATCCAAATAACCAATAAGATGGCGATTGTTGTACGGACGCTGACCACCGAGTTGCCATGGCGACCAACGTATGATTGGCTGTAAGTTGATGACGTCATGGAGCGTGGGAAGTTGGAGGGACGAGTGCTGACGAGGCTTGTACCTGCGCGGATGAATATGATTTTATTAAGGTTCTATTTACACAAAAATTTAAACTTTTCGAAGAAACAAAATGTTTCTATTGTCACATATATTTATTTGCCGTCGAGTTATATGGATAACCACTGCAAGTTGTTGCTTATTGGACGCGAAATTGGGCATTATACAAACAGTTTGCTGTGTCAGATAAAAGTATATATGAGCTATTTCACAATATTAAGCAGTGGAAAGTGGAAAAGGTTTATAAAGACACTTTAATAAAGGTTTACACACTACACTGGCTTTCCCAATATTTCGCATGCTTAGAATGAATTACAAACTCGTAAAACTGCGTACACTGGCTTTGCTATTGTGTTTTTCACTCTTCGTGTTTATGCACGCCTTTGATTGAACGAATATGTTTAGAGAGTTGGTTTGGCGCAGTGTTGAGTGCAACCGCATGTCAAATAAGCAGAAAACATCATGTTGAAGCCAACTTTGTTTTACTCTCATGTTCGCACCTCGCTCTACTTTATCCATGAGAATAAGATTTTCGATGCTACATTCAAACCGCTTCACGAATACTTATGCTTTTCTTTTAATACTTTTTCAAAACATTGAAACGCAAATAATGGTGAAAAATACGTCCAGCGTTTACGTTATTTAAATGGGAACGAATTACCGAAAGTTTGTTTAGGTCAAGCTCATTATTTAAAGTTATATTGTATATGATATGCCGGTATCTGCACTAAGTAGTTATAATCGATTTTGGTTGATATAAGTTTTTCATCCAAACGAATGACACAACCGAATTTGTGACCAAATTATACAAAAACGTTTCACCACCGTGTCTATACATAGTTATTTCGCCCAACTCTCGTCGATATTTTCAAAAAAGTTGCATTAGTAAAAGTATAAAAAAATTCACGAAATAAAAAGCAATTCACTTAAAATTTCACGAAATAAAAACTTACGGGGCAAGAGCATAGCTGTAAGTCGTGACATGCTTTTCTTCCTTCGTGATTTACTCGAGGATTCTTGCTTATCTCCGGGCGAAAGTCTCTGCTGGCCGATCCGTCTGTCCGATTCTGCTTAATAATTAAAATGTGTAAGATTGGGATTTACGCTTTCATTTGCGACGGTCGAATTAATAATAGATAGGAGCGACGGAAAATTTCGAAGCATTCTAGACATTCCAAAACATTTCTTATTACGCGTTTTTACTTCTTCGTTTCCACTGAAAGTATATACACGCTGGGGCAAGATGGGACAACTTTTCATTCTATTTTCTCTTCCTATTTGGTAGTAAACAAAGATCATTTAAAAAATTATAAAATCGTATCCTCACGACTCCTACGAAGCGTTGTTGACTGTTCAAAACAAAATCATTACTGAATAGCTGTCCCATTTTACCCCACAGTTCTACATTGTTATGCTTACCGTATTTTTTAGCCAAGCTCGTTTCTTCTTCCTCGCATTCGAGGCAATCGCCATTGATGTGCTTTGGAGAATTCCCGTTTACGCTTGGCTGCTTCCTGGGGCTTGATTGGTTGAGGCGTGAACCCTTTCGATTGGCGCTGGGTGTCTAATTATAATACATTAGCTACAAAAGGCTTAACTTTTAAAGATACTTGGTAACTAGGTAATTAAAATAAACCATTGGAGGCGAACATGTGTTTGATGTTTATGGCGGAATAGGAAAAGTGCGAACTTTTTAAGTTTGATGAAAAATAGTCTGATTTGACATGTGTGTTACTTTTAAAGTAAAGTACTTTAAAGTAAAATTTTTATTTCGTTTGAAAACCAATATTTTTTCTGTGCTTACCTGAGTGCCAAGCGACAACACACGTAGCATCGTGTCGAAGGCAGGGATGTGTAGGGGATTCCCCGTTGTGTCGTTGTTAAGGGACTCCGCACGGTGGCGCCCCATACTTGTGGTCCGCTTATGTAGGGCGTACGTCACGACGCTGGTGTTCAAAGCCGAGAGGAGAATTGACGCAATTTTCAAGCCTGTGTTAACAACACATCTTACACGGTTTACTTTTAATAAAAAGCAGAGAACCTGGAACGCCCTGCAATCTACTCGCGAAATTGCGCTGGGATTTAAGCCAGCTAAGAATCAATGATATTTTTGCATGGAAACCCGCATGACCCCACATGCCAGGAGAAGCACAAGAAACGTAGCGATGCAAGTGATATTTTCTAAGGTTTTTAATCTCGCCGTGTCCAATATTTGAAACAAAACTTGCGTAGGCAGTTTCGGAATCGCGATGATTCATTGTTAATTCCGCGCTTTTCCAAGTTACGTGCGCCTCGGCTGATCCGAATGTTGAAACAGATCAACAATGCGGCCAAGCCAATATGATTCTCCTCAACCATGTAAGCTTGAAAAGTTACAACACAATGTCATAGCTGCATACTTACTACTCCCTTAATCGTAATATAAACGTGTATTAAACATTTTAAATCAATGTATAACCTAAAACGTTAGTATACGTGTGGACCGCCCTGACCCCACAAGGTGACACAATATTGATATTGAGACCCCGTCTGTTATCACCGATCAAAAAAGCGGCCGTCACGAAAGATCCTTTATATATATATTTCCAAAGTAATCGATTAGCAGATATTCATTCCGTCGCGCATATGAACTACCATTGTTGCGCATATCGATCGTGCGCAAGACGAAATTAAAAGCCGAAGATTCAAATCTCCGCAAAGGACAAGCGATCACCTGAAAATAGCTGGATTATTAATATTTAATGCATGATACCGAATAGAATCCCCTGCGTTACTTTACCTCAAGTTTACGTACATACCTCACGCGTAGGTACAACCCGTATTTAAACTTAGAGCGTCAGCGTCCTATTTATAATTAATAAACGGACCAACGTAAAAGCATTGTCTCGTTGGCACTTTACGTAGCAAAATTGGTCTTTATTACGTCACAATTCGCTTTTTCCACCGAAACCAGGTGACGGTCATGCAGTTCCTGTTTATCGTTTTTTCTCTTTCAAATGCAGCGTCTTAATCATACACCAATCACCGCTTAGTCACGTTTCTACAACCTAGTCACCTTCCGTCGCCGCTGTCGCTCCAAAACCCTCAGATTGTGACGTCACAGAGGCTTCGCTTCGAAGGATCTTGGTCACGACGTCGATCATATACGCGACCCCCACTATGACGTCAACAATGGTAAGGTTGATAATGAAGATATACATCCGCTGTCGAAGTCGTCTGTCGAAAATTATTTTGGGTCAACTAATTAGAAAAATTAAAAATCATTCGAGCGTAAAACACGTGACGCAAAAGAGATTCGTCATGTGGCTGTTAAAATCAAGATTACTCAGATTTGGCATATTCAAAATTTGATTGTTAAAATGTTTAAAAATTAATGCTTGTATATATTACAAATATATATATTGTTATAAATAGAAAACAGTGGTGGCGACTGGCGATATTTTTGAAATAACGTTAGCTGTTCTTTGAAAGCGAGATGAAAAACACTTCACTGGAACAGCTCGTATAGGTCTATATTTACACGTATGCGTATGTCATTAAAGTTACCATTTAAAACGGTGCGGTTGGCCACAAAATAGTAAAACACGCATACACAAATTCACAATAGTACATATAATAAATGTAACTAGTGAGCATAAGGTAAGCATGTGATGCGCAGTGTAACAAGTCCGGTTTACACCTTGTCTCGCCACGCGGTCAGGATGAATAAGTTATGACGATCAGACACTTATAGTACTATGGGGGGAGATGGGACATCTCTGGGACTTAATATCCAAATATCCTGATTGTGTTTTAAACAATTAACAACGCTCTATAAGTGTCCTGAGGATACGGTCTTATAATTCTGTGCTGGGTGTTCTTTGTTTACTACCAAATGGGATGACAAAATGGAATGAAAAAGATGTCCCACCTTCCCCCTACTGTACAAAGTTAGATTGCTTACTTGAAGTTGCTTACGATGCAAACCAATGCAAAGAGGTTGATCAGTGTACAGCATGCCGACAGAAGAAGGACAACTATCTTTATTTCGAAACTCATTTCCGTCCGGTAACTTTCCGGCTGAAGAGCCCCGGAAATCGATCACAGGATTTATAAACACGTCATTAATGAAACATTAAGCGACAGAGGGCGCTGTTAAACAAAGGGATCAATTATTAATGACGTAATAATGGTAGGAGGAAAAGCAATAACTAAACTGAAAAGTCAAGCGCCTAGAAAGCGTGTGTTGTGCAATTAATACGCAACGTTAACTTTGGTGGAAAATGCATTTAAAAACTGCCATTACTTTTGGTGCAAACATACAACAAACTACGAATTCAAATTTGTCGTCGCGATAGTTTATGTACCGGTACCAAAAAAAAGAAAAATACAGGTCAAAAATCTATTTTCTTTTTCCTACTCAATTAAAAACTAGATTTCGTTTTTGCTTATGTACTTCAATTGATACACCAGCTGTTGCATTACCTACGTTTAATTAACAGCTATTTTTTTACTTGCGAAGCCCACTAAAATTAGAGTCACCGGTATATAGAAGCTTAACAGCAGCACGTCGACGACGTTCGATCTACGTAATGTAGTTTACTGACAGGTGCACAAACTAGTTATTATTATACACACGACCACACCTGCACCTTTCCCCTTTAGTTTTGCCGTAGCCGCTCTGACTAGAAATTGCCACCTAACTTTTGCTTGCTTCTAAGTTTAGTCTTCGTGTTTTAAAACTCTCTAAAGATAAATATGCAACTGAATTAATTCTTTATATATAGGGAAATGTCCTCTAATCCTGAGCAGGATATTGGCATGCAGTAGGTGTCACATTAATGTTAAACCTTTTTCTCACACCAGTCGCTTAACAGTCGGTTCGGTTTAAGGGGTTATAAATTATGTAACAGTCTTTGTTAAAGGTGATTCTAAAAGATCAATAATCGCAGAGCGAAAGAAGTCGGCGTCTGGCACTGTCCATTTTGGCCTCGTATAGCCAGACAAAGTTGTTTGTATTCGACTTACATTGCCGGATACAGAACAACATTTGACTGTCAATCAAGCATACAGCACTCGTGCTTTACATATTGCATTATCTTTAATTATTCTATAATCACACTTATGACCATAAAATATTATTAAAATAACACTAAACAACCAATAGTTACTATAATACGACTGCTGTTGCTATGGCGCAATAAAAGGGGGGCTCTTTTTAATTACTTGTTTCCAATTTACCCTCCCCGTCTTTAATTCCATTTTTTAAACCATAGTAAAACCACTTTGACTAATAATACCAATCGGTTAATTATTCGTATGCGGATTATGGCCTGCATGAGCCTACTGCTTCTAGCAACCCGGTAATGGTACAGCTCATTTAACATGTAATCCGAAGGCTCTGCTTGGTATTTACAAAATCGATTGAACAAGGGCGACTGATGAGCTAGTAACAGACCAACTTCGTCTTTTGGCAAAAATTACAGTCAAGTCACATGCAAGCATCAATTTAAATTACATTTTCGGAAAGAAATTCCACGTTAAATTATCGATTTGATTTTTACGTTTGAATAGAAATAGCAAAGTGAAACGTCGATAATCGTTTTGGCCTGATAAATTATCTCGTTTTGGCAGAATTTCAACACAATATCGAGCTATTTTCTAATATTAGTGAGGTAATCTAATTCTAATGTATATCAAATTTTACCGACACAGGTATGCACAAACCGAAACTGCAGAAGCAACATTACTCTTGTAAGCGCATATGACCGGTACATTGGCGATTCACTCTACTGTCAAGTTCTCTGTAATTATTAAATTATATAAACTAAAAACAAAAAAAACATCTATGCTCTTTAGTTGTTTATCCAGAAAGAACCAACTTGCAAGAACCTACACTCAAAGAGTTTCAACTGCTCAAAGCGACCTTGGTATAAGTTATATCATTTGCATCTACAAAGCCTAACCTAACGAAGTTCGGTATTTTAGCATAAACCCTAACCCTAAAGCTATGCCGGGTATCTGCAGCTAAGTCTATGGCAAAAACTGTCGAGTTGTGACAGGAGTTATTCAAAAATGACTCATTTTCTATTGGTCGATTTGAATTTGATACGACTGCTTCGAATTGGCTTTTAATTGTCTCAATCGTGGGCAATACTGACGTTGAACAAGACACTGTGAGCTGCGGGGCCCTTTCTTTAAAATTCTCTCTCGTGTTTACACATTTATCTGAAGAAGCACCTGCCTTTCATTCCGTATATTCTCTCGAATGTGTATACAAAAAAATCCTACACTGAAAGCCTTACGCAAATAAAAACACGCAAAGTCTGTATAAAATTTAAAACAAACAATATTTCCACCAGTCTTAGTATATGCTAGTTCGGAAATGCTTCATTGTGTTGTCATAACGGCGCTCTGTGACGACACAGAAGAGACGTCGTATACTACTCCAGCTGGATTAAACCCGGAAACAGAGCACCAATCAAAACAAATAGCGCACCACCATTCGACAATGTTAATCTCGCGGTTGGCCATTAAAGTCCTCACAAAAATATTGTCCTGGACAAGTAACAACAAACAACGAAATGAAGGTGACCGCTACCTTGAACAGTACATCAAACTAAATTGTATACAGTTTGATGACACCTAATTATGACGTAGCATATTCCCTGTATGTGTAAACAGACGTTTCTAAAAAATCTACAGTTCTAGATCTAGACCAACTGTACTTTGTATACAAATTTCGTATTCGCCTATTTCTTGTAAAGTGACTAATTAGAACTTTTCAGCTACTTTAAATTCCCCGCAAATATCCATTAAATAGACCCTAAAGTTATAACATGACCCTTATTCGTGGAATAACACTGATACCTATATAAACGTATATAAGACTGCCCTTTAACGTAACTTGCAGATGGTTTCCACATATTGATTTAAAATCTACAATCTGTGCAAGCACAGCGTGCGTTATAACCACAGGAAATTACGAACAAGCGCTCCCACGATGGCAATTGAAAAAGTAGCATTGAATAGTGTAGCCGCACACCCATACATTGTATGTGTGAATGGAATATACAGCAGACAAATTGCAAAATGTATACAAAAACAAAAAAGGAATGACTCAGTTTGCTAAAAATACTTTTGTACAAGGTCAGGATATAAAAATGCTGCGTTTGTCCTTTTTCTTGCTGTTTTTATGCTCTTGTGGCATTACTGTGCTATACCACTATAACTAATAAATTTACAAAAGGCAGGATGTAGACTATACTTGTCTAACATCTGAGATGAAATGGTAATTATGCAAATGTTCCGGATATTACGTCACCTATTCCGGCTAAGACTGGCTAGCGCAATTCAACGGACGTTACATATACGTCCTGTTATTATCTTACTGACCAAACAACCGAACGCACTCTTTTCACAGAAATTTATTTTGCAACTGATTGATAAAGGTAAAAGTACGTCCGCATTCTTTACAATTAACCGGCAAGTGTCATGTCGGTTGCTATCTCCAAACCGTGCTGCAAGAAAAACAAGCGTTACCGAAGCATTGAAATGTAATGTAACGAGCGTATTTTAGTTCGTAACAGACATTGGGGCCATGTGATTTTTTTAGCAGCTGCAGTACTAATTGTTTGGTTTTGTTTGGTTTAGTATACTATGGGCAAGACAGAATATCATTGATACCTAAATCCCACATTTTCTGATCGTGTTTCGATCAATTAACGACGATCCTTTAAAGTCGCCGGGCTGTGGGTATATGGAATTTGGTAAATATTGTTTTTACCAAATGAGATGAGAAAATAGAATGAAAACATAACCTATTTTACCCCAGCTCACTAAGTATAATAAGGGTTAAAAACCGTTAGACAGTTTAGGGTCATATTCATGTACAGAGAGTAATTTGATACAGGTGCACGGGGAATAAGGCATTGGGGTTATTGCATGGTAAAAACGAGGGTAACTGGAGTACAAGTGAGATATATACCTAAATATTTTAGGAATGTGTGGTAACTTGTTAGGTAATTTTAAAATCTTTTAAGTTCTAATGCATGCACCTACTTCCACCGTGTTTACGAAGACATTTGAAACCCCGAACCCAGACGGGAGTGGTAGGGTTTGCAGCGTCATTGAAACATCTAAAATAAGTGGAGTTACTGTAAAAACTTTCAAAATAGTAAAAGGTACATAACCTAAATAAACCATATAAATATTATAAATAATAAAGTTTTTATTGTGCCTTTCTTCATATTAAGGTGAGTCTGTGCAAATTTAGGGACGATAAGAAACGTATAGTAGAGTGGGGAAAGATGAGACTCACTTTCATTATATTTTATCGTCTTATTTGGTAGTAAACAAAGAACATTCAAAGAATTGTAAAACCATATTCTCACAACTCTAATAAATCAGTGTTAATTGTCTAAAACACGATCGGAATATTTGGATATTATCTGCTAAAGGTGTCCCATCTTACTCCACAGTACTATGTAATATTACATATGCGACATGCGATTGTATATAATTCAATCGATGTAATTTGATGAACCAAGTGGTCGTGGTGGAATTTATAAAATATTGTATTTTTTGTGATATAATTTCGACTACGACCGATACTACCCGTCTTTTCGCTTTTATAAACTCTTCTGTTTTTCGTTATCGTGACCAAAGAGACGAAATAAATTTCATTCTTCCTCTTATAGACGGAATGTAATTAGACTCTTAGTCTTAATTTAAAAACTTACTGTTTACGCTTGGCAGCAATCTCTGGGCAATGTTGTTCACAATCAGATCGACCAGGACAACGGGGAGATCCCCGATCTTGGAACTGGACACGGTTGACTTGGTAGTTAATGCACTGATCTGACCACGCAGATTACCATTCTCTACTGTCACATTACCAGTCAAACTAGCCGCCTGTATCATGATAAAACAACCAACTTTAGGCTAGTTTTGGAGTACATAAATATAAAGTAGGGTATAGGGAAAGATGGGACTCATTTTCATTCTATTTTCTAGTCCGATTTTTAGTAAAGTAAGCAAAGAAAATTAAAAGAATTAGAAAATTTTAGTGTTCGAAACACCATCAACCATAGCTTACTATTGAAATGTTGAGAGCATCGTTCAAACTACCGTTTTCAGCCACTACAAAAGTAACAAGGTCAAACTTGGCTGTTATATTCACATTCTCCGATGTTGTGCGAGCGAAAGGGCTCTCGGTGGGATGTACGAAAAACCGAAGGGGCCTGGAAAGTATAAAGTGTCCATTCATAAATGAAAAGTACAATGTTAAATATACGGTTCAAATCTGGAAAGTTTTGATATTGCTGTAGGATTTAAAATCCTTCCTTTGATTTTGTCATACATAGTATCTATAGTAGCGTAGGGTGAGTTGGGAAGCCATTTTATTCCGTTTGCTGGTACCATGTAGTAAACATTTAAAGAATCATAAACTGTATGCTTACGACTCCCATAGACCGTTGGTTTAAAACACGATCATAATACTTGAGTATTATGTGCTAAAAGTGTCCTGTCTCCCCCTTACTATATATATATATATAGTAGTCGTGTTAGTTCACAACCGAAAAATGTGGTTCACAAGCTCTATGTTGCCACTTTCGCGTTTATGATATAACATCGAATGCTTCGTTCGACGCAATAACGGATTTCCCAATATGTCAGACTTACAAAATCTAATCGTGTATGAATGAATGAATGAATGAATAAATAATATATAAAGCTATACTGCACATAATGATACACTTGGACAACTGTGTTGTTACTGCGAGATTTATGGTGTACTAAAACGATGTTAAACTATGGTAAAGCCACATGCGTACACAACACACCTGTTTCTTCCAAAATTTGCGAACCCTGGTAGAAATCCAGCCATTGTGTCTGTCGTAAAGTTGAAGCCAACGTAACCTGCGAGCTGTTAAAAGAAATAAAAACAAAATAATAAAAGGAAAGCAAAATGATAATTATTAAGTACTTTTGAATATGGCGAAATTGGTTTTGTTATTTACTGTCGACGAAAAATTATTTAATTTATGAGACCTGCAAAATACCCACACAGTGTCATTGTCACAGTGATTTTTTGTAACGGTTTATTCAATTTTAAAAAATGATCAGCTTTAGGTTTTTGTCACAGGGTATTGGTAATATAGAAATTAGATTGTTGTTGGTTTATCATTGGTCATTTTTTTTCTGTTTGGGTAAGGTCCTGTAGCGCCGTATGCGGAATTTTTGTATGAACGCCAAATTTTGCCAAATTACTTAAAGGTTCATTATACAATGGTTTATAGTGACAAAAAAATCGACAAAACGCATTTAATTTACTCGCTGTGCGCAAACTACTTTCCGCTAATGACGTTTCATGATCGAACAACTGTGTGTTTAACTTCCTTGTGAATCGAAACTGCTTCATACAATCAGCAAAACCCCGTGCTGACGATAACAGTTTAACCCACAATATACTTCGTGATTGGCGTTACTTGTCAAACAAAAAAAACATGAGCTCATGTTTCCGTGAACCGAAAGTTGTGACAAACGCATGTATATTGTATAAACCGCAGTAGAGTTTTGTTGAAAAATACCCTAAACTGGGTTATATAAATGGGTTGTTTCAACGCGCTATATTATTCCAGTAGTCGTACACCCAAAAGAGGAAAAGAGTTTGTCATTTTAAAGTTAAAATACCATTACGACCAACATACTATCTTTATACTGCATTATCGTATAATCATGCTGCGAAATGAAGTGATGTTGGCATTCGTGTTGGTGGCGTGCTTGGTACTACTCACGTCGAGGGTGGATGCTGGTCGCCGTAGGTCTAGTACACGAATGAGGTAAGTACATTGTTTTATGGCATATTTAATTGACGTCCTTTACAATTAACCCCGGCGGTTAAAACAGCCTTACAGTTAAGACTTTTTGAATTAAACATTTTAATAAATACTTTGTGGGGTAAACCATTGCTCTTAAAATAGTTGCCCTATTAGTAAAACGTGGGCTAAAGCGGGAATATATTCTGGTAGCATACACCCGTATATAACCTTTGGGTTGTCCCAAAGTTAGGTTGTCCCACCAGCCGAAGTAGGTTGGGGTAAGATGGGATACGTTTTCAATATATTTCGCTAAGCACAAAACCGGGTAATATTTCCAACAGTTTATTTTAGTCGACAGAATCCTGGTGGTCGTTGGGGTGGTGCTGGTGGCGGTCGTCGTGGGGGCTGGGGTTTTTGGGACAATGAGCTTGCAAGAGCGAAACGTGACATCAAAAATGAAAACGCAATTGTTGACGAGTTTGTTCAATAAAACTGACATGCTGTAACTTTTAAAGTCTTGTTGTACAATCTTATGTATATTTCAAGCATTTACTGTCAACTCGTTGGTTCAATATTTAATGTGAACGAATTTTCTCTTGAATTTTATTATTTTTTCCGAAAATCATATTAGAGCAGCGGTTCCCAAACTGGGGTCCGCGGTCCAACTGGGGACAGCAGTTTACTGGGTTCGCAATGAAGCAATGAGTGTGGTTCTAAACCAGTGAGACTGTGGTACGCGTACCATTATATAGTGGTACGCGAAGGTCTCCCAGGTGGTACGCAAGTAACTCATTAAGTTTGCACCAAACGGTCGCAAATGATATTTTCTTAGCAATTTATTGATTGACGTATTTTAAGTCACATAAGTTAAAAGGAAAATATCCAACCTATTTTCAAGCACGTGCAGGCTAAATATTCAAGGGGACAATCGCTATTATGACGCAAATGATCAACGTGTAAATTGCTATTATGTTGTAATTAATTGCCAGGTCAGACAATCGCTATTATATATGATGCAGTGAATCCACGTGTGAATCCGTACTATTTCGTAATAAACACGCTGTTTGGCTGAGAAAACATTGCAAATATACAGCAGTGCTACTTCTGAAACATATTATAGGATAGTAAGATTAAACGAGTGAATGAATCTTAAACATATACGGAATTTACCCTTGGGGGTAAATTTACCCCAGTTTAGTTGGTCTAGTATTTTATAACCATAGCTTTTATAAGTGCTCCATTATAAAAAGCTGGGAAATAACCAACAATAAACTTAAAGTATATAGTAGGGTAATGGAGATGGGACACATTGTTAGCCGACTTTTTTAATTTTCTTTTTACCATTAAATGATAATCAGGAAAATTAGGTTACGGAATTATTCAAAAAAAAGTTATCACGACTTTATAAAGCGCGCGTCAGTACTATTTTTGAATATTAAAAAACTATGTAAAATAGAAACAGTATATGTTTAAAACAGGTAAAAAAATGCGAAATATTAAGCTGCTATCTTTGAAAGCTCGCTAAATCATATAGTAAAGCCGAGGAAGTTTTGTAGTTTGCGAGTGTGAACAATTAAATTTGTTTCATAACTTCATTAAACATTTTGTACAGTTTAATTTTGTCTCTTCAGTTTAATTTAACAATATACCCATTTTCGTTCAAACAATACCAATTTTCATAAAATAATATAATGTAGGTAACAGCATGTTAAAAACTAAAGCGGTAGGGCAAGGAAGGGAATTTTTAAGCCAGATTTTCAAAACGTACAGTATAATATTTCGTGTTATTTACGTGTATCCGTAATAATAAATACACTTAATGACCAAAATTAACAATGATTTTTATCCTGTGTGTTTTCGAATTTGTAAAAATTTCACTTGTTGTGCGAATCGTAAATAACTCCTCGTGTGTTTTATTATAGTTTTTGAATTATTGTCAAATAATAAAGGAATGATACTACCAATTTGTGGTATCACCCGCGGAGTAGTCTATTTTGATTTTAAAAAGCAGTCTATTTTGATTTTAAAAATATTTGGCAATATGTGCTTAAGTGTCCATCTTCCCCCACTGTACTATACACAAATAAATGTCGTTTTGATTAAAAGACTTGGATTGTGGAAATATTATAAGAAAAGAATTACTACCAGCTAGTTAAAAACATATGTGGTGACCTGCAGTTTGAAGATGGTGTTTCGATTTTAATGGCGCTCAACAAGGATTATCATATATTCATATTGTATTGAACGTAACTTGCTTTATCCTTGCGTGGCCGGAAACGGCAGTCCTTATAACACCGGTGTTTAAACACCTCGCACCAGCTATACGAGTTACCATTTATCTTACTTTGTAGGTGATTATTTTTGTTTTTATTTTTTTCTGCCTGGTTGATATATTGGACAACCCATTAGTGACCACTGGGTTGGAGCAATATATAGTAATGTTTAAATAATAAAGGATAATAGTAATCAGGAGTTTCACCCAAACATACTGTATTGGGACTTTGGAAATATTAGCCAATGTGTGCTTAAGTGTCCCATCTTTCCCCACTGTACTATCTAGCAAATTAGATAAATGTACATGTGAATGGCTATTTCTTTCTTTTTTGTTGAGGTCCTGTAGCGCCGTATGCGGGATTTTTGCATGTTGCCAAATTTGACAATTACTGAATGGGACCATAAATCAATGGTTTAGAAAAATAGAAATTTTAATCTTTTTAATTAAAATGCGTTTACTTGCTGCGTCCAAACAACTTTCCGTTAATAACATGTTTCACGATCGAAAAGCCGGTTGTTTATATACTTTATAACTTCTGTGTGAATAGAAACTGCTTGATCATCAGCAAAATCCCGTGCTGACGCTAACAGTTTAAATCACAATAGACTTCGTGATTGGCGTTACTTGTCAAACAAAAAAAACATGAGCTCATGTTTCCGTGAACGGAAAGGTGTGACGAACGCATGCTGCATCATGTATATTGTATAAACTGCATTAAAATGCTGTTGGAAAACCCTGAACTGGGTTATAAAAGTGGGTTGTTTCAACGCGCTATATTATTCCAGTAGTCGTACACGCAAACTAAGATTACCATTACGATCAATATTACTGCTTTATCGTATAATCATGCTGCGAAATAAAGTGATGTTGGCATTCGTGTTGGTGGCGTGCTTGGTACTACTCACGTCGAGGGTGGATGCTGGTCGCCGTAGGTCTCGATCATCACGAGCCGGGTAGGCTAAGCCAAGTACAATATTTTATAGATGAATGAATGAATGAATGAATGAATGAATGAATGAATGAATGAATGAATGAATGAATGAATGAATGAATGAATGAATGAATGAATTAATGTAACTTACTTTATCCTCGCGTGGCCGGTAATCGACAGTCTTTATAACACGGGTGTTAATACACCTCGTGCCAGCTTACGAGATACCATGTATGTTACTTTGTGGGGGATTATTACTTAATTTGTTTTATGTATATGGCTGATAATGTGGACAACCCATTAGTAACCACTTGGTTGGTGTCTTGCTCAAGGACACATACGCCCACAATGGTAGTAGCGACGAGCCATGAACCAAAACCAAATAAACAATTCAAACAATTTATTTTAGTGGACGAAGTGGGGGCGGTGGTGGTTATAGTCGAAATCGCGGCGGTGGTGGTGGTCGCCGTGGTGGTTGGGGTTTTTGGGACAATGAGCTTGCAAGGGCGAAGCGTGACCTCAACAATGAAAACGCAATTATTGACGAGTTCGAGCAATAAAACTGATATGCTGTAACTTTTGACATTCTTTTTCTATAATTTCTTGTATATTTTAATCATCCACTGACAATTTAAAATTTAGTAAACGAGTTTTCTCCCAATTTATTTTTTGGCAAATCATATTAGAGCTTATATAGAAGTAGGCCTATATAATTTTGTCCACTGTAAACAATGCTTTCAAATCATATATTTATTCTTTCGATGGGCTGAATGCCTATCAGGTTTTAACATGGCTATTATTGACTAGTATTTTATGTACATAGCTCTAACGATCTCCATATGAATATAAATAGCAGGAAAATGAAAATAAATGTAGAGTATATATACAAATGTTGTTTTAATTGAAATATTACAAAAGTAATGTATATAGTTCTGGAACGGATTATATAGTAGGATAGGGGGAGATGGGACACCTTTTTAATCTATTTTCTTCTCTAATTTGGTAGTAAGCAAACATTTAACGATTTTTTATAAAACTTTATCCTCACGGCTCCCATAGACCGTTGTTAATTGTTTAAAACACGATCAGGATATTTAGTTATTATGCGTCAAAGGTGTCCCATCTTCCCCCACCCTACTATAACACTTGTATTGCGAAAATCTTAGTAAAACAATAAACATTAGCTATCAAAAGTCCATAAATGCTGGCCTACAGTTTAGAATATTTCATTTTTAATTTTAGTGCCGCTCCACCTAGATTATCATATTGAATGTAACTTACTTTATCCTCACATGGCCGGAAAACGACAGTGGTTATAACATGTGTGTTATGTTTTATGCACCTCCAGCATGCTAGTTACCATGTATGTTACTTTGTATAGGTGATTATTTTTGGACTTTTTATATTTTTTATGTATGGGTAATAATTTGGACCACTTATAAGTGACCACTAGGTTGGAGCAATATATATTATTATAGTAGGGTGGGGGAAGATGGGACACCTTTTCATTCTATTTTTTCGTCCTATTTAGTAGTAAACAAAGAACATTCAAAGAATTATGAAACCGTATCTTCACGACTCCCATAGATCATTGTTAATTGTTTAAAACACAATCAGAATATTTAGATATTCTATTTATGCTAAAGGTGTCCCATCTTCCCCAATCCTACTATATATCTTGTTTTGAGAAAATCTACATTACTTACTGAGTCCTGACCAAACCAGAAATCCCAGCTTCCCGAAACCCATTGTACGTAAAGAAATGTGTTTATGACGTAATCCCCAACGATCATGCGGATCATATGAGATGACGTCATTTGGAATTCTGGCAAATTTTCTGCCGTGACTGGAATTCTGTGAATGTCAATGAAACAAATTACCGAAACTTTAATTACTTAATCTACGAATTTTATTTAGGCGTGCAACGTGCTTATTGTTTAGTACGCTCACTGTGCTCTAATGAAAAGCTGCTAAATGCAATATTGATACCAATTCAGTTTTGTTCAGATCAAATTGTTGGTAGTGTTCTCGTCTACCGACTAAAGGTGGCTGTACACAGTATCCGGCGTGCGAATTCGAAAGTAACATACATGGTAACTCGTAAGCTGGCACGAGGTGTTAAACCCGTGTGATAACTGTGGTTTTCCAGCCACGCGAGGATAAAGTAAGTTACATTTATTCATTCATTCATGCATTACCGAATTCCGCATGCGGCAGCGAAATCCGGACAAAACGGACAAAACGGACACATTCCGGATACTGTGTACAGCCACCTTAAAGTGAGTCTGTCGGGTTTACTATGGTTACCTCGTTTTTTAGTCGGTCGACTAATATGTAGTAGCTGTATTGTGACGTTTAGTCGGCCAAACTAAAATTCTGCGCATTACATAAGTTAGGCGGTCAAACCTGTCGGCCAAGTTTTTGGCGGGCGAATATAAAAGGCGGCGACTATAGTTTAGTCGGTAGACTAGAATATCACTCCATGTTTTACTTTTTTATATTAAACCTTTTCATATACATTGTATGCAATTTAGCCAACCCATTAGCGACCACTGGGTTGGAGCAATTGCCGTTAGGTGACTTGCCCAAGGACACATATATACGCCGACAATGTTAGCATGACGAGCCTTGAACCCATTAACTCTGGGTTAGAGGCATGTGTGGTAACCAACTGTGCCACGACACCGAACATTTGTATTCGACTTACGTCATCGAAGGGTTGTTAGTTGGGAAACAGCGTCCTCTTGAGAACACAGTTATTTGGTTTGACGCTGTCGTTGGAGGGCGGGAGAGAGCCAGGTCAATGCTTGTGGTGGTGGTCAGCGCATAGTTAACTGTAAGTAGGTATGTGACGTAAGTCAAGTTCAAAGAAATGGTTATATTTTAATAGTATTAACAACGATAAAATATATACGCCGTAAAAAATTATATACAGTAAGGTGAGGGGAGATTTTCTTTTCCCATTTAAGTAAACAAAGTACATTTAAAAAATTATAAAGCCGTATTCTCACGAATTACATGGACCGACAAACCGTTGTTAATTGTTTAAAACAAGATCTGGTTATTTAGATATTATATGTGCCGAAGGCGTCTCGTCTTTCCCCACTCTACTATTTATGTAAATATACATTTTCAGATTTTGTGGTTGTAGGTCTAAACGGTGAACTGCTGGGGTATTTGTGAATTCATTAAACTATGTGTATACTTTTTAGTTTAGCATTAGTCATATATAGGTCTATTATACATTAAAATGCTGAAGTTACAAAATGATCTGAAAAGAAGCTTAAATAGTAAATGCAAAGTATACAAAATTTACCATTCAAGTTTCTTAAAATAGAATTTGCCTGACTTTGGATCGCTGACTTAACAGTTGGGCAGATCTGGAAAAAAAAGGAATGAAAGTTTCATTTTTTTGTGGTGAACATAATAATCCATATCTTACCCTTGCAGCGAATGTGTTGCGAACGCTATTTGAGTTAAACCTCAAAAGGATATTGTACAAGAATGATAAACTGGAGCCCGACACCCGAGCGTTCATGTCTCCAATATTGGCTGAGCAACTTGAAGTGGAACTTATCTGCGTTTGTTAGAAATTAAATGCTCGTATACAGAAATGACCTCCGGCATCAAACGGTTTCGTGCGGCCACGCAGGAAATTTCACGCCGTGCTTTTTCTATTCGCTTGTGGTTTGGCAGCCATAGCCACAGATTGACATAAACATCCATGGATATATGTGTAGTAAGGTGGGGGGAAACGGGACCCTTTAGCGCAGAATATTCAAATATCCTGATTGTGTTCTAAATAATTAACAACGGCCTATGAGAGTCGTGAGAATACGGTATTATAATTATTTGAATTTCCCTTTGTTTACTAACAAATGTGACGAGAAAATAGAATGAAAAGGTGCCCCATGTTCCCCGCCCTACTATATCTTTCTATTACTCAAACCCTTAAATGGTTTGCACGTTGTAACGCACTTGTTGCAATTCGGCCCTGATTTCATTGGTAATAAGTTGAAAATAAGGTAAATAAACGTACGATTTATCAAAAAAAAAGATTTAAAAAAAATCGTTTTCCTGATTTAGAAAAAATTAGAAATCTTAATTCGTAATATACAATCAAATGTAGAATCAAATTTTATTAAAAAGTAAGGTACATAAACGTACGGTTGGCCGACCGTTTTGGTCTCTCCCCACCCGCATAGAAAGAGTGAGATCCACACCACTCGCATCCGCTGTGAAGCTGCCGTCATTATCAACGGTAAAACTGGAAAACATCGGTTGCAATGAATAAACATGCATAGTAAAGTGGGGTAAGATGGGACAATTATTTGGTAGTAAACCAAGAACATTCAAAGAATTAAATAACTGTATTTTCACGACCCCCACAGACCGTTGTTAATTGTTTAAAACACGATCAGGATATTTGGATATTATGTGATAAAGGTATCCCATCTTACCCCATACTACTATATGGTCCTTCACAGCAAATGTTAACCGTATAGCTCAAAGGCAGTTTTTAAAACGGATTTTGCAATTTTTATTTTAAACTATTTAATGAAAAATAAAAAAATGTCTGTCATGTATACACAAGAAAACAGTATCTTACAACCAAACACGGTAGTTGACACTCCATTGGCCCCTCATTGCAAAAGATGCTGATCGAATTCGAAGTGTGATCACGTTTGGTGATGACGTCGTAAGGCCAACATTCCCGAAAGAGAAACTTGTGACTCGCAAGCTGAAACATCAGTTGAAATTGAGATGTTTCATTTCACATGCACACTATTTACTCTTTACTGTGTGAATACAATTTTATATGTAAAAAAGTCAGCGTAAAGGTAGTTGATGCTCTGTACAAACTTTAAATATGAGCATAGCTATACGCTAAGGTACATTAACTGATACGAATTCAATAAATGGATAAATAAATGAATGAATGAATGAATGAATGAATGAATGAATGAATGAATGAATGAATGAATGAATGAATGAATGATGAGATGGATGAATGAATGACACTTATTTAACCGCGCGCTGGGGACAGTTGCTATATTTCACACACCCAATTGTGCCCAATTACAACTTTGCAACTTATACCTATGTGTAGCTATGTAGGTGATTATCTTTCTTTGTTTGCCCTCTTATTTCTGTGTGTCATTTACGACAACCCATGAGTGACTACTGAGTTGGAGCTAGGCCGTTTAATGTGTTGATCCACACACCCTTAGTGTTGTGGGCGTGTGACATGGCACCGGAGCAAAGAGTTAACCATCTAAGATTAATGTAAACCTTACTTGTTGAAGTTGTAATTTGCAGTTACCCAAGAACTATATCTCCCACTGTAGCTGCCGAGATTCGAGTTGCTTGTGACGTAACTTTGAGCCATTGTTTTAACAACATCAGTGACTGCAAAATGAAATGTCGACTGAAAAGCTTTACATGAAAATTCGGTTATGTCAAAAATGCTTATACGATAAAGAATACTTCTTCTGGTAAAATGGTGATGAAAATAAAACTGAAATTAATGCAATTTTTGTACGGCAAAAGTAAAAGCGGAAAACTAGGGTGAAATAATTGTTTAATTAAAAAAGCGGATAATTAAAATAAGCACACTCAGGATTTATCAGTAAAAAAGTGGTGACACTGTAAAGCTAAATGATTTTTATCGTCCAGCAAATTATTAAAAATAAGATTTAGAAATCTAGGTCGCAATGTGCAGTCAAATAATGTAGAGTCAAATTTCATTATTATAGTTAGGAGTGTTAGGTCTTGGTCCCCGCATTGCACTTTTAGTACCACAAAAATTGTCCACCATGAAAACAGTACATCCCCACACAATTGGAAAGCTGAAATGTTACCACTTACCAAATCTAAGACCTCGATTGTTGACCTTTACCTTTATCCCAGTTTGCCCCTCACATCGAGACACGCAATTTAGTTGGACTGTCATTGCTATCGCAAAAACCAAACTAACAAGCTTCATTTTTGTCACAACAAATTTAAGCAAATCGTTTGACGAAACAGCTATCCAAAAATATAAAATAAAAATAAAAACGATTTGTTTATTTTGAACAACACTTGAAACATTTTTTGTCCAACTTGTGTTTAAAAAATGACAAGTCAAAAAACTTTGTTCTGAACAAATATTTAAACTGAAATATTTGCGTAGCAATTTGAACATTTTGCTAAGGTTCAAATACGCTCATTGAGACTCATCTTAGATATGCGGCTCGTTCAAGACCTGACACATTAATAAATTTTCTCATTTTTATAGATGTCTTAAACACAAAACTGAAATGCTTTGTTCTGTATTCTACCTACCATGCAAAACGGCAATGGTTAAGGTTTTTGCCCCAGGCCGATGAATCAAATCGTGTGCCGTTGAGTACCTGCTGTAGCCCAAAACACAGACAACCTTTTACAGTGAGCCAACCACTTAAAATATACGGACTAATACAATATTTAAAACATCGTATGCGAACTCACTTTCTTTAAAATAGTGTCTGTTTAAAAACTCGGAAATATTCATATATTGATTGCGCCATATATCCTTGCTGTAACTGTCATAAATGGAATCGGCTTTATTGCTCGGTGAATGAACACGGTCAACACGTATTTGGAAATGTATTATAGAATATATCAATGAATTTTAACAAACAATGTTTTTAACAATCGAAAAATATATAATGACTTCTTCTTTATTAAACCAAAGAGATTAAAACCAATTGTTTAAAACCAATTGTTTAATCTCTTTGATTAAACTATGATAGAACCACAGATAGAACACTTTTAAATAGTCCATGAGTTTAGAGCATAGATACAAACATATCTTTAGGTATCTATGTTTAATGACAGAATACTGATACGCATCGATAGTTTTTGTATAGTTTTAACTTGGGGACTTTTATGAATAGAGAGACAAAAGTGAATACCGTCTTTGCTCGTTTGCTAACGTGTATGTTGGTGCTTCGTAGAGAATTTGCCTGCCATGAGTGATTATTTAGGTGAAACTGATAGCGATGATGAGTTACCACACGGTTGGGAGGAAAGGACGACATCAGATGGCTGGGTTTATTATGCGAAGTAAGCAACTTTATTTCTTAGGAATTATAGGGTCCTACTAAAACACGCCCGGCGGGGCCCGGTGGAAAAAAATATACTAAAACACGCCCGGTGCGGGGCTCGGTGGGGCCCGGTGAGGACCCGGTCTTACGAGTCATTCTAAAACACGCCCGGTGAGTATTTCGTGTAAAGGGAGCTTTCCCTATGCAAGAGCCACCAAAATGTGTGTGTGAAACAGAACTTGTGAAAAAATTGGAAGATATTGTCTGTCTTCAAAGCATAAAGATGGCAATTTTCGGTGATAGAAATTACATTCTTGCTCCGCACGTCATCGCTGTAACAAAATGAATAAAACATGATGATGAAAATGGACACGTAATTCGCAAGTTCTTTAATTATCGCTCTGCTAAAACGGAAACAAACGTGGGATCGCGCTACTGAGGGCTTGTCCAAATACGGAAAAGCCTAACACGCTAACTAAAAGACCCATCATGTCTAATATTTACATTTTTCGTTTTAAAAGTTACATTGTTCGTCTTTTAAAGTTTTTAATATTAAAACTTTGATTTTAATAATATAATAAAACTTCGATCAAGTATAAGTGTATGTATAGTACTGTGGCCTAATAGGACACTTATAGCACATATAGTAGGGTGGGGTAAGATGGGACACCTTTTCATTCTATTTCTCGTTCTATTTGGTAGTAAGCAAAGAACATTCAAAGAATTATAAAACTATGTCCTCACGACTCCCATAGACTGTTGTTAATTGTTTAAAACACAATCCTTTAGCACATAAGATCCAAATTTTCTGTTCGTGTTTTAAACAATTAACAACGTTCTATGGGAGTCGTAAGAATATAGTTTTATAATTCTTTGAATGTTCTTTGCTTACTACCAAATAGAACGAGAAATAGAATGAAAAGGTGTCCCATCTTACCCCACCCCCTATTAACAAAATTCAACGAATAAACTTTTGCTAAAAATGCAGTTCATTATGTAATTGTACAACGAAACAAACTTCGTACATCCATAATCAAAGTTCATTTTCCAAAACCTCAACTCCGGGGGTCTCATTATGTATCTTCACTTAGTCACATGACGAAGTCAACGAAATGGGAACATCCGAAAACAAGAAAGAGAAGAAGAGTCGCAAAAGGTTTGAAAATAATTTTATTCATGCTCATGGGCTTTCTTTTGCCGTTGTTTTTAAAACATATATATTTCCTTTTTTTATTTCATGCGGCGCTAAATTCAATGTTTAAACATATTTCTTCAGTAAAGAATTAGCACTTCAGTAAAGAAACAGCACATTTGGTATGAAAAAAAACGTGTAGTTTTAGACATTTAGTCTGCTATCTGTCTGCATTCATTCCCTAATGAAATCTTACCGATGGCAGACGAAATTTCGGAAATACACTCTGGTTTTTCATACCAGATGACCTGTTGAAAGATTACTTACATTATGCCTGGTAATAAAAGTAACAGAATATATTTCTTTAGATCTACCATATGGATGGGAGAGGGTAGAAGATGACCAAGGGAGATTTTATTATGTAGAGTGAGTTTTGTTAAGATTTTTAAATGAAATTTTTTCTTAAAAATCCATAAAAAAGTTTTAATCATGATTCAATTAAATAACTATTGTTCAATTAAGGTCATTTAATAAGGTAGCTCAGCACAGGTTTTTTTATTTGGGTAACTGCACTTTTAATTTGCATATTTTTACTTTGTAGGTAGTAATGCATGATTGAATGTCATGTGAAATGTGGAAAGGGCTATTATGGGTAAAATTTTAAAATTATAGCTACTTGCAATGTCACATAATCGAACACATACATTCGAGGTAAAACCAAACTAGCATCCGTCACTTTTTCAGTTTTGCGAGAATAATGTTTTTGTAATTTTTAAATTTGTGTTTTACAGCAATTATATTATAAATGCTATATAAAATACTACACAATCTATTTACATCAGCCATGTCAACAAGAGAACTACATACACGGATCCACGTCTTGCTTTCGCAGTGGATGTTATTGGATCAAGGAAGGTTTCAGTAAGACAGAGGTTTGATGCAAGCAGTACAACGGATCAGGTGCTTATGGGTTCAGACTTAACTGGAAAGGTTGCCATTGTAACTGGTGCAAATTCAGGAATAGGTAAGTTTAGGTTTTACCCAAACTGCATTTCTGCGGAAATTCCTTGTAAATGAACAGCATCTCATACAAAAAGATCCCATGCATGAAAACTTATGTATAAAGGATATGGTAAATTTACCTATTTTTACAATTTAAAAAAATATAGAAGGGGCCTGTATAGTATATTAATGGGGCTCCATATAAAAGAATAATTCTGTTTTATTTGGGGGAAAACGATACATCATATAAACTGCCTGCGTTATTGGCCAAAATTGACCTTTTACCCCAAAAATAGAAATTAAACGGCTAATGCAAAAAATTACAAACCTATATTTCTTGCTATTTTTTCATTATTAAAATTTTGTTTACAGGTTTCTTAGGTTATAAAGCACAAGCTTTTGCTATTATGGATTCTTTTAATTAATTGTGAGACTTCATACCTGTCATGAATTCAAGTTACAGTGTGATTTATTGTTCATTTCCAGGGTTTGAAACAGCACGTGCGTTGGCATGCCATGGTGCACGAGTTGTGCTTGCATGCAGAGATTTAGAGAAGGCAAACAACGCTATTTCCGATATTAAGAGCAGCAGAGTAAGTGTTTCCATGTTTTTAGTTTCTGGTTTATTAAAGTAACTGTGTATGCTCTTTTTTTGTAATATTGGTAATATAATATACACATGGGGTTTCTATTTGAATAAGAGACTGACGATGCCATTTAGTTGAAATATTTATCTCTTTTATTATACAATTGGTTGGACTTGATTTTTGTCTGTTACGTTTTTGTAGCACCAGATCCTTCTTGGGTTTTTAAGGTTTAGATTTGAGTTAAGAAAATCATTTGCTTTCATCACTGGTGGAAATACACATAATGTTGGACATATTAAGATGCGCAAGATAAAATAATCAAAATAAAGGAATGTAACTTGCTTTATCCTTGGGTGCCGGGAAAACGACAGTCTTTATCACATGAATAATCTGTTTCATACACCTTGTGCCAGCTTACAAGTTACCATAAAATGCACGTTTAAAAACGACTTGTTTCTTTCTATTTGTACTCTTAACTTATTAACAATACTGCTAGTTTAATTAACATAATAAAATACTTTTTTTTAAATAACATTTTTATTATGTGCATGATCAGAATACACACATTTTTTTTAATCCTGTGTGAACTCTAATGTAATCGTTCATTTATTTTAAAATTCGATTTGAAAATCTTTGTTTATCTAAAGGATGGTGTAAAAGTGATTGCCATTCAACTAGACTTGTGTTCACTTCAAAGCATTCAAAACTTTGCTGATGACTTTCTTAAACTTAAATGGTAAGTTAAAATTTAAAATTAACGCTTTTATCTTTCCTTGTTAGTTATATAGTATACACTGTTTATCCTGCTAAGTTACCACTGGACAAATATTGTGTCCAAAATTGCTCACAGTCACATTAATATACAGCTGCAAATTTTGATCACAGTAATTGACAGCAGTTTGCTTTATTTATAGTTGACACTGCAGACCAATGTTCTGTTTCTTTCAATATTTTAATAATAGGTAACAACTAATAAATATTTAAGCAAAATGCATAACGCTTACTGCTCAACTAACGCCAAACTCAAATAAAATTACTATAAAAATGTCTGGCGCCAAAGCAAAGTGGTTAGCACGCTTGCCTCTAACCTAACGTAATGGGTTCAAAGTCTGTTGCTAATATTATTGTGGGCGCATGTGTCCTTGGGCAAGACATTTAACGGCAATTTCTCCAACCCAGTGGTCACTAATGGGTTGTCCAAATTATCAGCCATTCGTAAAAAAAAATCCCCAAAAATATTCCCCTACAAAGTAACACACATAGAACTTGTAAGCTGATATGAGGTGTATGAAATAGTGCACCTTTGTTATAACCACTGTCTTCCTTTCCTGGCCACGTGGGGATAAAGCAAGTTACATTCATTCAAAACAATAAGAATGTTCTAAACTATCGTGAACCAAGTCACACTGTGGCCAAGTGTAAATAATTTATTCAAACAGATTGTTTTGTTAAACCACAGTTTAACATAACGCCCTTTCTGTGGATTAAATATTCCTAATAAGTTAGCAGTAGAAGTGTTATACCATATAGTCAGTATTACCCAAAAAACATCTAATTGGAAAATGGCCAATTACTTTCAAACACAAACTATAGGGCAAACTGCATTTTGCAAAAATGACAGCATCACATACAAAAAAATCCCATACATGGCAACTTATATAGGATATGGTTATACTGGTTGCTTGAGTTCGTTAGTTCTTTTTTTCGCGCTATACCGTTCGTCTAGTAATGATGTCAACGTATGAAATCTGACGTCAGCGGTCCAATCGTTACGGCGTTTTTCTCTCTTTTGGTGTCCGCCTCTGTTTGATCTCTCTAGCCCCATTTCACGGTCGGAATATCCGCGTCTCTCCCCGCTTTCATTCGCCACTCTTCGCCGTCCGCTTCTCTGCAGCTACATATAGTAGGGTGGGTAAAAAGGGACATGTTTTCTCATTTGTCGTCCCATTTAATAGTAAATAAAGATTATTTACAAATTATATAACTGTGGGCCCGTGGCCCAGCGACTCTAAACAGCGGGGTTAATTGTTTAAAACAGGATCAGGAAATATGGGAATTAAGGGCTAATGGTATCCTAGCTTACTCCGCTGTACTGTTTGGTTTTTATTAGACCTATTGGATAGTAATTGCGCCTGGCTGAATCTGACGTTAGGAAAGGTGCCCATTTACGTTTTTTAAAGGCTAGATTAATTTGAAAATGTGCGTGAGATTTTCGTGTACGATGTAAAATATCTAGTAGCGTTTTGTGCAGGCAGTGATATGAAAGTCAACCTGTATAGTTTTACAAGCAGTTTAGATTGTTGTCTTTGGGCAAAGCAAGTATACAAAGTGGAAATGCAGTATTTAGCGATTAAGAAATAGCAGAATTAAATTAATTAAGATTTTAAAATTTAAATGTCCTCCGCCCCTTCAGGATCACTGTGAGAATACATTAGAAGTTAGCAAGTTACAAGGTTTAAGATGAGACTACTGTTTTGTGCCCCTTATGCAGTTTTAGTCGCGTTTTTTTCAGTTTATCGTCAGCAGTCAATTAACACCAAATTTACAACCCTAAAAACAGTTTACGCTTTGAAACAATGGGGTAAATTACCTTCGGCAGTTTCGTGACGAAGGTTTTGTCCTCTGGTTCCTCGTCATCGTAGATAGGTCTTCGTGTTACATCCGGAAGAACAATCGGTCTTCTACGGGCGTGTGCGACGCTGTGGGAATGGACAAAAGATGCATTTTGAATGAATTGCCGTTTAGTGTCTTGCCAAAAACACAGCATACGCCCACAATGGTAGCAGCGACGAGCCTTAAACCCATGACCTCTGGGTTAGAGGCAGGCGCGCTAACCACTTTGCCACGGCGCCGGTTTTGACGTCGAGATAAAGACAGGTCGCAGCAAATTAAAGGAAAACTACGAAGTTCAAACCCGGAAAGATATAAGTTTTAAACAGAATAAATCTGCATGTAATCGTTGCAAGTCAGGTATAGGTATATGTGTATAGTCTGTAGATTTCTTATCAGTTATATATATATAGTAGGTTGGGGGGAGACGGGACACCTTTGGCACATAATATCCAAATATCCTGATCGTGTTTTAAACAATTAACAACGGTCTATGGGAGTCGTGAAAATACATTTTTATTATTCTTTGTATGTTCTTTGTATACTACCAAATGGGACAAGAAAATAGAATTTAAAGGTGTCCCATCTTCCTCCACCCTACTATATATATATTTGCGAGAAAAAAAAAATATTTTCGTGGGAATGATATGTTTAGGTTAGTCGTTTAAAGTTAGTATATCAAACTCACTTCTGCGTTAACTTATCATTGCCGCATGTACAATCCAAACAAAGGATATCAATCTCACCATAGACGGAGTTCACATTAAATCAAAGCTTAACTGGTAACCGCTAACCAAAACCTACGAGTAAACACACACGCCGAAGTTTATACTCACCGTTGGGGAGGTTGGGTCAGTGATAGAACAGCGTCTTGATACGGGTGATCTGGTTTATTGTACAACCTCCCAAAAGCAAAACTCAGCTCGGATGCATTTTCTGGTTCCAGCTGCGAGGTTTATTAAGAAAACTTTTATATAATTTTCAGGGTCCCGTAGTTGCGCCTGTAGCCCTATGTACAACGTTATTTACGTCACTTTTATATCTTATGGTGATGGCATGGCCTAAATGTTCATTAGATATACGAAATCAACAATATTTTAAGTTTACTTTTAAAGCATTCTGTTATGACCTTCGCTATCGCTCTTGCGTCTCGCTTCGACCAGTCGTCTTGTTTCCGCTCGAGGGCGCGCAAGAACTTTTCGTGACGTCGCTTTGCCCTCTTTTCCGCCATCTCGTGAGCATGTCGAATATCGTGCAGTCTTATCTCAAGCAGACGGTCATGGCTCATATTATCATACAGAATAACCTGAAAATGACAGCCCTTTACGCTTTTTAACGTAATATATAAATTTAGAAGGGCGAACCTTTTTGGTATAAAGCACCACGCGTAGCTAGTATTTTTACCTGATAAACCACCACACTTACGTTTTAGAATTAGATACTACATTTTGTATAGAAATCCTTTATACACATTTAAACGAAAAAGAAACAAAAAGGCAGGGCATTTCTGTCTTCATGAACAATACGCTTCAAAGCGTATATGTAAAATATAACCGAATATTCATTGGCTGCGCCGTTTCTTTTCGTGGTTTTATGGTAGGGGTAGATGGGACACCATTTTATTCTATTTTCTCGTCCCATTTGGTAGTAAATAAAGAACATTAAAGGAATTATAAAACCGTATCTTCACGACTCCCATAGACCATTGTTAATTGTTTAAAACACGATTGTGATATTTGGATATTATGTAATAAATGCGTCCCATCTTTCCCCACAGTACAATCTATAAATATATATATCAACTTTCTTGCCTCTAAAACTTTCTTAGTTCATTTAACAAAAATGATATGTGATTTTGCATATATAACCCCGTTAATGCACTCACCAACACGCCAAAATGATATACCTGAGGCAAATATGACTTTGGTTTCATCTTTTTCGTTCGAAGTACTCCTGTCATTTTGGCAAAATCTTTGTCCAATCTTAACTCCTCTTCCAGTGTTTCCGGGTGAAGTGGGAACAGGTTGCCGCTGTAATCTAAAGCTCAAGGCATGTTAAGACTGCCATGATTTTCGTAAACACTGCGACTTACCAATATAGTATAGGGTGGGGGCAGGATGGGACACCTTTTTACTCTATTTTCTCGTCCCATTTGGTAGTAAACAAAGAAAATTCAAAGAATTATAAAACCGTATCCTCACGACTCCAATAGACCATTGGTAATTGTTTAAAACACAATCTGAATATTTGGATATTGAAAGCTAAAAGTACCTCATCTTCCCCACTCTACTATAATACCAAATGTTTTATTTCAAAAAGTAGTTACCGGTAGTGGGCGTTGTATCAATGGAGGGTCCCTTCTTCTCCTTGGCCCGTTTGCTCGGTGAACGGACTTTCCCGTCTCCTTTTCTTGGTCTCTTCATAGCATTCCAGATACTTTCTATATCTGCCTCTGTTAGTTGTTCATTCGGTTGGGATAAACCGCTCTGCTTTCCACTGGATTGCGACATTGTGTTATTTTCAAGCTACTGGTCTTGTGTTTAATTCTGTTTAAAACTACGTTTTAACGCTTGTTGTAAACCTAATGCTCTCTAATTGGAACAACAGAAATGCTTACTTTGTAATATAATGATGTGGGAGAAGACGGGACACCTTTAGCACATAATATCCAAATATGCCGATCGTGTTTTAAACAATTAGCAACGGTCTGTGTGGAAGTCGTGGGATCACGGTTTTATAATTCTTTGAATGTTCTTTGTTTAATACCATTACCAAATGGGAAAAGAAAATACAATGAAATATGGCCCAACCCACCCACCCTACGATCATTTTACAGAATATTGAGCACAGTGAATGGTAGCAGCAGTTATACGGGCTGCGGGTGGCCACCTTTTTAAATATATACGTTAAAAACTGTATATTAACAATTTTAAAACCACGCATTACCACCGGTATCGAACTGGACGTATTATACGCCATGTATGTTGCTATACGCCTGTTTCAACATTACAGCGATGACCACCAATGGAAATAACGATTTGAACTACTTTTTTGCCAGTCTATATTTCAAGAAAACGAATAGAAACTAGTTTGCAAACAGATTCTGCCTTCACATTATCAAAAAAATGCAAAAAAAAATCATTTTCGAGCACTTTGCTTGCTACCATCTCGTTACACAAACTTCTACTCCTCACACATACAATTAAATGAACCTCAAATAACAACCTGACATCTCAACCCCTGAAATATCGCGTTCCACAAACACCCGTATCATGAGTAACTAATCTGGCCAGTGTTGCCAAAATGAAAACCCAACTTACATAATCAACGCGTCAGATTCTCGAGCCGGCAACACTGCCCCACGCGTCGTCTGCCGTAACTGGGCATGAAACAGGACACCACCCTGTCATGCGGCAACGATCATAAATAGGCCGGCTTTACTAAGTTTCTGGAAATGCGACACACTGCTGTATACAATCCAACGCATCACTCACAGAACTCCGTTGTTTCTTTGTCGTATCTGTTTTAATGATGAATGTTGTTGAATGTTCTCGCTGGGTCAAAACTTTCGCGTAGATGTCTTTACAGAATCTCACATTTTGCACCTCATGTGGCTGGATAGTTTTAACATTGCCAGCGTTCATGGTGTATTTCGCTATCAGTTTATTAACCAGTGTTGGTTTTATTATTAGTGTAGTATAATATTACACACACAACACATCACAAAAAGTGCTGCTGGTTTATTGTCTTGGGTTCTCTCAAGTGTCGACTTTTAATTTACACGTGACTTCTCTCAAATTAATGAACAAACACGTCTCGGTCTTCGCAGGTCGTATAGGTTTTTATACTCAGCATATATACTGTATTGCTAATTAACGATATTTTATAATGAATGTAGCTTTTCTGTAATAATCAAGACTGATCTTAAATTCTACACAAAAAAGAGCAAAATTAAGCATTGGGTTTTGGGCGCATTGTGTGTTTTAGTTCCGAACCACTATTAATGTCACAAAAACCTTTCGCCACGATCACATCTTGTTTATTTACTTGGTTGCTCAACCTCGATTTCCAATGTTCGTGACACTAATCCATGGCTGCCTAATGTTACAGCTAACCAGGACAAGACCTCGAGTTGGACGCCTCGTGGCCGCGAATTGACCACGTTTTTGCGACATTTTACAGTCACTTGGGAGCGCTGTAGAGTCGCCTAAACCGTGTGTATATGCGCATTTGCACCCGGACCAAACATCATGCCCAGATCATACACGAAACCGCTTGGTAGACACTTTATTTTTACCGGTTCCGGGTGTAGGAAGACTGGGACCTACCATAATTAATCAAACAGAATGGCATTAGGCTTTCTTTAACCTGTCCTATACTCCCTGTCAGGCCTCTTCACATTCTCGTTCTAAACGCTGGTGTGTTTATGTTGCCATGGCAACTGACAGAGGATGAAATTGAGAGAACGTTCGCCGCTAATCACGTGGGCCACTTTCGGCTAACACAACTCTTGCGCGACGTGCTGCTCCGTAGCGCCCCCGCGCGAGTGGTCGTCGTCTCATCAGAGAGTCACAGGTAGGCCAACATTGATAAATATTGTATAGGAGAGCGGGGGAATATGAGACACCTTTTCAGTCTATTTTCTCGTCCCATTTGGTAGTAAACAAAGAACATTCTAAGAATTATAAAACCGTATCCCCACGACTCCTATGGACTGTTGTTAATTATTTAAAACACGATTAGGATATTTTGTGCTAAAGATGTCCCGTCTTTTTCCTCCCTACTATATACTAAAATAATTGAGTAATAGGACAACTATGAGACACTTGAGCAATTAATGTTCAAACATCCTGATCGTGTTTTTAACAATTTACAGTGGTGTATGGGAGTTGTTAGGATGCGGTTTAATAATTCGTTAAATGTTTTTTGTTTTCCACCAAACGGGACGAGAAAATAGAATGAAAGATGTCCCATCTTCCCCCACCCTACTATATATAAGTTTCGAGTTGACATTTTTTGCATGATAGATTTCCATCGGTCGTGGAGGAAGCAATGAACCTTGATAAGTTGTCACCAAGTGAAAACAACTTTCGTGGCATGGCTCAATACAACAGAACCAAACTATGTAATGTTTTGTTCAGGTTGGTGGTCTATATTTAGCATATTAAACTAACATCTGCGTTAACTTGGCATCGTTTTTACAAAACAGATAGTATATACCTGTAATAGCAGGGCAGTTGTATGTTAATACAAATTTAGAAATTTTTACCTGTGAGAAAAAATCTCACAGTTAAAATGTTTGTTGTTTTTTTTAAAGTTGGTGTCTTGTCTAAGTGTGCGGCCGCCGCTTTTTGCCTGCATATATCACAACCCATTTGTGTAACTGGACAGTTGTTTGTTAATACAAATTAGGAAATTCAAATCTGTTGGTTAAAATGTTGTTTTGTGTGCGGCCGCCCCTTCTTGCCTGCGCTTATCACAATCTATTGCTCTTGAATTTCCTATATTTATTTTGGTTTTATCAAAACAGTAACGAGCTTCACCGACGCATGGCTGGTCTGGGTGTGACATGTAACTCCCTCCACCCAGGAAACATGGTGTATACCTCAATCTCGGATTCTTCATATCTATTCAAGTTTTTCTTCTTTCTTGCAAGACCCTTCACCAAGAGCTTGGTAAGTAAATTGTAGATATTTTATTTTTATATATTTATAACTTATTTATAGTCATGCATGATTTTTATATTGTTTAGGCAGTTACTTTTGTCGTATTAATAGTCTAATAGTTTTATATTTTTCAAAGCGTTTTTTTTCAAAATCTTTTATTTTTTGTTCTTCCTTTTTTTAGTTTAATATTTTATGCTTATTGTTAACCCTTACACCGCCAAATCATCCAATAGTTCAGGTCTGCCTAAATCGGCGACGCGGGCTACAAAAGTAACAAATACTACACTTACATTTCCAAAAAACAGTCCTTCTTTTTTATGATATTTGCGCTCAATTATTTCTTACTTCAATGCGAAATTATAACTGCGAAAATCCCACTGTGGGTAACGTTACGTATATAATCAAAAGATATCAGTTTTCTTGACTCTAGGTGGCGTAACAGGGCTCCGTTTGTGGCGTTTGGATTTTGGTTGTCGGTTTTGCAATGCTAGATTTGTAAATCAAATTTTATGTCCCAAGCACGATTTTTTTATAAAAGCAAAGTTCATTAAAAGATATGTGGTTTAATTTGTGGGTTAATCGCTGCATATAAGTTGTTGCAACGTATTTATAGAAATCAATATGTTAATAATATATATTCATATTTTCGGGCTATTTGGGCTTGTGGCGCACTGCGAGTAAAAAGTAAGGGCATTTTTTTATTCTATTTTCGCGTTCCATTTAGTAGTAAAAAAATTAATTCAGGTATGGAACAATATTCTTACGACTCCCATATACTGTTGTTAATTGTGTAAAACACGATCGGGATATTTGGATATCGTGTGCTAGAGGTGTCCCGTCTTTTTCTACCGTACAATATGTGTTGCGCCACTTTCGACATACGAACCCGAGATTGCATAACAAAGCCCATACACGTGGATGCGTAGTAATAAAATTTGTGGAGGAAACCTTAGTCGGTGTTAACGCAACAAAATGCTGACCCAAAGACTTCGTTTGTATCTTTATTATTTCAACGCTCAAGTATTACGTTACCGCAAGGTGGTGCAATTTTTCCCGCACTTTGCTGTTCGTTCAATGCTGCAAACTACGGTGGCTGGCACGAAGTTGTTCGTAGTAAACAGAGCTGAGCTTCGTGTTTACGATTACGCCAACGTTCCCTCGGGCAATTCGACCATCAAGGTCTCTGGTGCAATATACGTTAATTGAGACAGCTGATCCTCCTGCGGTAGGGCCATTGTTTCCTTGGCTGTAATCTCATCCAATCTAGTAGCGTGTCGTGTGTTCGTGTGGCTCGGGAGCGCCTCGGGCGGTAGTTACTGCAAGCTAATGAGTTTTGGTCACCTTGTGCACCTGCAAAGCAACCGCAGTTGTATTTTTCGCGTCAAAACACAGAGCTTCCCGCCAGTCGCGTCGCCATTCATGGCTCGCAGGTCGAGCGGGGGCGCGCTTTCTATTAAAATTGTCGACGAATCAGAATGCTTCGATTTCGCGCCAACGCAAGCGATTTTGGCGCGCAGTTGTAGGTCAAGTGAAGGTGACTGGAAACTACGAGCGCTCATCCGAATTAACCAATGTCTACACACCCCATAAACTGCCGACCTGCGACTTATCTCGTCCAGAAATCGGACAATTCGAGTCCCGAGTGGAAAATTACTGGTAAACTGCCAAAAGTTCGGTCGCTGTCGCAAAAACCGCGGATTAGAAGTTTCGCCACGAACTCATCTTGTTTATTTACTTGGTTGCTCAACCTCGATTTCCAATGTTCGTGACACTGATCCGTGGCTGCCAAATCTTGCAGCTAATCAGGACAAGACCTCTAGTCGAACGTTTCGTGGTCGCGAATTAACCGCGATTTCGCGACACTTTCTGGTCACTTGGGAGCGCTGTGGAGTCGCCCACCCACTATGTGTTTTTTTAACTTACCTAAACCAAAGGATTTCAAATTTATGAAAAATAAAACGCGATAGGTCTTATGTCAGAAACATTATGTTCACATTTAAACAATTAGTAGACTAACTTCCAATTAACTGGCATAGGTTTCCGCCGCTGCAAACTTTAACAAATTCGTTTAAATGTAACTCAACACATCGGCAATGTCGGCACGTCGCATGGGACGAACCAGACTTACAGATTTTCAATCATGTATTGTCTGTAAGGCAAGCCGAATGCAGCAATCGCCTTGGTTAAATTTATCCGGCCCAGCTGGTGACCGAAATAGCTTGGGTTCGACGCCCACCTGCGACAGGTCTCAGGGGGCTGGCACAAATTAAACTTTCATCATTACGATGGGTTAATTCATCTCCCATGGGACTAAACCTCTGACTTTGTAAACTTTATCCGTCTATTTTTCCCATTGCACCTGGAATACAGTCACCCTAATTGTACAGAGTGTTTTTGGCGCTACGACGGTCGTTACCACAATTTCTGTATCGCCACCGTTCACTACTAAGTTATACCACTATCGTACGCGTTTTAGTATTTTTGCTTTCTGGCTACTGGGTTTACGTTCGTATTTGTTATTGAGCACAAGGTATTCGTATACCACTATCGTGCGCGTTACAATGTTTTTCCCTTTTCTGGATATCGTTCGCGGAAAAGGAGGTTCGGTTTAGTTATCATTTCCACAGTCGCGTGCCTCCTGCCGCAAGTTATCGCAGAACCGGTTGGAACCGGTCTGCAGCGGTTGAGTCATAATTGCTGCAAGATTAGGCGAAGAAATGAGTTTGCTGCATCTGACTGACTCATGCTCTGCAAGTCTGTAATATAAGAATTGCTCAAGACATGGCCGTAATAACATTTAGCATGCAAGTAATACAAAAATCAAATATCTCCTCCATAACAAAAAAAATGGGTTTAGCAGCCGGTGATAATAAAAACGACCTGTAATCCAGTATGATGCACTTCTGCATAGTTAAAAAGATACATATATCTAGTACTTTGGGGTAAGACGGGACACCTTCAGCACATAATATCCAAATATCCCGATCGTGTTGTTAACAATCAACAACGGTCTATGGGAGTCATGAAGATACGGTTTTATTCTGCTGTGAATGTTCTGTGTTTACTATTAAACGGGAAGAGGAAACAGGATAAAAATGTGTCCCATCTTGCCCCGTCCCACTGTAAAGTAGCGGCTTGTCGGTAGACATTGTATTGAGTTTCTCGTTTAAATGTTTAAATTAAATTTTTTAATTTAAAAATCTGCAAGACTTAAAATTATTGCAAAAATATTTATATAAAATTTTAGTTTATTCCTCCAACAAGCAAACTTATAACACCTAAGTGTTAGATTTGAAAAACTAAAACAGCAAGTTTTTGCAAAAAGTCGTCATTTTTTCGTGAACGGAAATTGATAGATTTTGCCGATTAGTCGTAGTAACCCGATTCCATGATCTGATTGGTCAAAATTTTAAAACGCTGATCCGCCAATGATTGCTGACGCGTGCTGCAGTGTTTCCAGATAAAAAATGAGCTGTCGATTTTTTGTGAATATTTTAAGTCAAAGATGATTTAATGTTAAGACGATCGAAATGGCATTTTTGAAACTATTTAACCGTCTTTTGCATCAGCGAATTTGTCTATTACATCATTTTAGACTTTAGACAGAAGACAGCAGCGGGGGTTATAATTATGACGTCATAATATGCAACTCTTTCGCGTAATTGCTTAATGAAGCTTGCGAAAAGTCACTACCTTCAAAACTCGTCTGGCACCACTATTCCATAAATCGTTCCCCCGAAATGTTTTTGTTCGCGTTTATAAATTTTCAAGAAGTAACCTCAACAATCGACGCTTGTTTATAAGCGGTGGCGTAGTACACTTGCCCGTGAAGAGAAACTGCGCCTCGTAACTCGTCGTTCATCTACTGGTGTATAATTAAACAACAGACAAGGCAGCAGAAAGGACGGGTCGTCTGTCCTGGAGTCTACAGACCACGTGATCCACAATTTGTGTCCGTAGATCCTATTTTTTCTGCGTGCACTAGTGATATAGTAGGTTGGGGTAGGACGGGACACCTTTTCATTCTATTTCCTTGTCCAATTTGGTAGTAAACAAAGAATTATAAAACCCTATCTTTACGGCCCACATATGCCGTTGTTAATTGTTTAAAACGCGATCATGATATTTGGATTTTATATATTCAAATGCGTCCCATCTTGCCCCACAGTACTGTATCTCTTCACCATTGAAAAATGTGCAAGCAGTCAAAACGGTTACCACTCTGCACCCCTACGTGCTTGTAACATTTCAAAATCCGGTTGTTATCATTGTATTAGTGTTTCATCTTGGTATATATCAGCATGACGTCCTCTGACATGCATTCAGCGCTTTTGCATCGTCGCCATTTTTTGACACCAACTTTAATAATGGCTGTAAATCAAAATCTTAGTCATCAGTTTCGAAACTTCCTGGTCACGTGGTTCTTAATGATCACGTGATCGTGATAATGACCAAATCAGCTGCTTTCAAAGGCCAAGTTCCGAAATCGCGGAAAGATGTTTTTATTTCTTTTCCGTGACTTGTTTACCAATACTCCGCCCACTCGTCATAATCGGCCATTATTGCGACATAGGAGAAGACCGGTTTGTGGCGTACAAGGAGTGCTATCATGTGACGTCGATTTTCTTGCACAACAAATTGCTGAGTGGGCAATCAGCAACGGCGGGGACGACTTATATTAATCTGGGCAGAGTCGCAAATTGCAGGTCGCTTAAAGTTCTTAAACGATTTCGACTGCGGCTATACGATAACTTGCAAGAATTGCACTTCATTGGGTATTTATTTGCTCTGCAGTCATGGTCTTGTCTCCACGCAGCTTAGCAAGTTGATCTGCTTCTGTAATTGCGTTATCGCTGTTTTTGTGGGGTTTAAAATAACATCGTTTCGATCAAGATTTAGAAAACCCTAAATTGCCTTATCTATACGACCATGCCCATTAAGTTTTGAAACAGCACTGCGATTGTGACGTCGCAGCGCCATCGCCTCTAGGTTAAATTGGATGACCGCAAGGCGCCGTAACCGGGTCATTGCTAAGTTGCAATGGTGGCTTAAGTCGCCAGACTGACAGAAAATAAACGTTTGCAAACACTCGTGTGGGCAATCACTGTTCATAATCAACCACTCTTGCGTTAAGCGTCAAAATCTCGACAATAATCCGTTTAAATTAAAATAGGCTTCGTGAGTGATATACAATGGCCACCTAAGTACTTCTAAAAATGACTGATTTGGTCGTTTGTGTTAAAAATAAAGACATTAATGTTCATTCGATTTGGGTTTTGAAAAAGACGAAATATTTTAAATTAAATTACCTCATTTTTTTTAAAGTTTTGTCTTTTAAATAAACTATTTTTAAGTTTTAAAATAATCAATTTTACCCATTAACGAGTTATACAGTATGTGCATTACAAACTGTGTACTGCTTCATACATTTACCCAGTGGTTCTTAAACTGGGGGGCGTGAAACACTCGGAAGGGGGGGCGCGAAAAACTATAAAATAAAGTGTTATTACATTTGTTTGTTGAGATCTTCATTGCAAGTTTGTTGAAATCTTCATTGGGAGGGCGTGCTTCAAAGAGTTTAAGAACCCCTGCATTAACCAGTCACTTTATGTTGCATTTAAATACGATAGCCACGGTTCGGATTTTTTCGTAATCCGAAGATACATTTTCCGAAACTAATGCACGTATTGAGAAAATGCCTCAACCGTGCAAAGCCATGCTGCAATAAGTTGCGTAATACTTTGCAGATAAAATGGCGCCAGTGTGCAGAGCGTTAATGAGTAACTAACTCGACTTAAACCGTGTGTCGTAACAGTGGGCTATTATTACGACACAAGTACGACCGCATTTAACTGCTTTGCACAAGCTGTGAACATTAAAACAGTGCCAAGTGAATTTGGATCACTGTAATGCGATTTTCCTTATAACATTTCTGTAACCAGCGTCGTTCGTTTGATATAATGTACAATCAACACCCGGTGTGGTGCGATCCGTGTTTGTCGTTCGATTAACCCCAGGACGCCACGTTGAGCGCGATAGGTGGTGTATAATTATACAATGCCGACCCTGTTTGCTAGTTTGTGCTCGACGTGGAGCCATGACCACAGCATAGACTAATTGTCGCAATGTTTTTTCCCGCTCTGTGGCTTAGGTCAAATTTCTCCCACGCTACTGTGAAACCTCTCTATGTGAAACAGAATATTTGAACCAGCGCTTTAACACTATATTCTGCAGGTTTTCGTGAGTGTACAACTTGTGTAAAGGGGTAGTAAAAACGTACAGTACTGTGGGGTAAGATGGGACACTCTTTACACACAAAACCCCATTATCCCAATATCCTGATCGTGTTTTAAACAAATAACAACACTTAATGGGGGGCGTAAGGATACGGTTTTATGATTTATTACTTTATTTACTAACAAATTGAACGAGAAAATATAATAAAACGGTGTCCCATCTTACCCCAACATGCTGCACATTAAAACAAAAAATATCGGACGTATACATTGTAATGCTGTTTCAACACTACATGCATGCCACTGGCATATAATTTTGCATTTATATTTTCCACAAACGAAGCATACGATATTTTATTACATAAGGTTTCGAATCACTTTTGCATAACTACATTGGTGTGACGTCGTTTTATTGCAACGGTTGGCTGCAAATTTATGGACCGGCGTCCTCACTGCAGATCCATTCATTGAATCTATTGAGTAAACAACCTCTTTAAAGAGAGACATGGTGCCTCTGTACACCGAGTATTTTGAACTAAGCCAGCACACGGATGAGTTCATTTATCAACATGGGGGTTAAGCGGGTCTTACCTTTATTTGCTCGACTGGACACTCACATAACGATGTCCAGTTTTGTACTTTGGCTCTAATTATAGCGGATATGATTGAGCGTATTTTATGACAACACACTGCAACGAATGAGATGGCATTTTCTGAGGCGCGGTCTTGGTTCTGTCGGTGTAGATTTGAATTGGCATTTTCGAATCACTTATATTGTGTTTTGTACCAAAGCACCAAGTATTTTTTATGATATAGTACTATGGGACAAGATGGTACACCTTTAGTACATAATATCCAAATATCTTGATCGGGTTTTAAACAATTACCAACAGTGTATGGAAGTTGTGAGAATACGGTTTTGTAATTCTTTGAATGTTCTTTGTTTACTACCAAATAGTACGAGAAAAGGGTGTTCAATCTTTCCCCACCCCACTACAGATATTTTCGAATCGAAGCTTAATAAACATATGATGTTAACAGCACCGAACTTTATTTAAACTACACCATAAACGAATCGGGTCATGCCCGCCTTTTTGTTGTGTTGTGTATACGTGTAAAGACGAAGGTGCGCGGGTTAATCGTTACGCCGATTAACGTCACAGACCCGCTTGTGACGTCAGAATTTTAGTAATACCAAGAACCACTAACCCTTATATTACCTCACTGGCCGCAAAAAAAATTCCAATGCCTCTTTATTAGAGCAAAATAGTCTATAACCCAATTTTCCTGATAAAGAGTTAACCAAAATATTTTTTGCGAAAATTTTTTGACGTAAAACATTTTTCTGCAGAAACAAGCAGCCGCGTGTTCTGTTTTCGTCGCCACGGCCCCCGAGCTTGAAGGAATAGGTGGTCTCTACTTTAACAACTGTTTCCGTTGCGAGCCGAGTGAACCGGCCTCGGACCCCACCGCTGCTACTCGTCTTTGGACCATTACCGAGGATCTAATAAACGATCGTTTAGCTAAAACCGAAACGAATAAATCGTAATTGTGACTTCATTGAGAGATATTGTCAACCAAGGGCAATACTTTTCGGTTCAGATTTTATTCGTTTATATAGTAGGTTGGGGGAAGATAGTACACCTTTTCATTTTTTTATTTTTCATCCCATTTGGTAGTAGAAAAACATTCAACGAATTGTTAAACCGTTTTTTTTTCACAACTCCCACGGACCGTTGGTAATTGTTTAAAACGCGATCATGATATTTTGATATTATGTGCTAACGGTGTCCCATCTTACCCCAGAGTACCATATAATACGAAACATATATAATTGCTATTATGTTGTGTGTACGAATATTAATAACAGTTCAAATGTTCGGAACAAAAAATGTATTGGTTTATAAATTCCGTACTAGTTTATTGCTAAAGTTTACGGGCCAGATATATCACGATTTGTTTTTATTGTATAAGTTACTGGTAAATATGTTGTATACAGTGGCTACAAACTAAAATGTTTATTGTATATTGCGGTATCACGCACTATACATGGAACTACAAAAGCGCTGGGGAAACATGGGACACATTTTGATTCTATACGGTTGGGAAACATGGGACACCTTTTTATTTTATTTTATTTTATTGTTCCATTTGACAGAAAACAAAAAAAAAACGAAGAATTATAAAACCGTATACTCACGACTTCCATATATCGTTGTTGATTGTTTGAAACACGATTAGGAAATTTGGATATTATGTGTTAAAGGTGTCCCATCTTTCTCCATTTTACGATATTAAAAGTAATTTTCAGGGAAAAAAGGCTGTATACGTGGCAAACACGCTTTGGCGATTTTCGCGATTCCGAATATATTTTGCGTTACCGTGACTGAAATTTGAGCCGTGTACTGGCAAAGATAATATGACAACTCAAAGAGAGAGTTTGGTGTTAGAGTTATATACTAGGGTTCAGTTATTGTGGTTTTAAAATCGCTTAAATTAAAACCAACAACAAACGAGTTATTGTAATGAGATATATAGTAGGGTGGGGGAATATGGGACACTTTTACATCCTATTTTCTCGTCCTGTTTGGCAGTAAACAAAGAACATTCAAAGAATTATAAAACTATATCCTCACGACTCCGATAGACCGTTGTTAATTGTTTAAAACACGATCAGTGTATTTGGATTTATTGTGTTAAAGGTGTCCCGTTTTCCTTCATTCTTATACTTTACAATATACCTATTTGGAGATTCGACTTTTCGTATTAAATGACGTCATGCGAGCAGGTTAATATCGTTTCAAATGTGGGGGAACCCCCTGTTATACAGTTGCATCATATTTGATCTACTCGGGATTCGAGCCTTATAAGGAACGCATGGTTTGGAAATTTTATTGGGAGTTGACTGTTCATTGTGTGGCGACAAGATGCACTGTGACGCAACATGCGCGTGATTTGGCAGCTAAGGATTTGATTGGCTGACAAACTCATTGTTTCACCGGCTTCGCGAAGACGACAATCGGCAGCTGATGGCGACTCGTGATCATTGGTTGTGACGTTTTTCCCCGAAATAACCGCCAGTCTCTGCACCACGTGTGCAAAAAACAAATTTATCAAAAAGTGCAATAATAGAGAATTAAAATATCGGCTGGTTTTTATGCAAGGCCGAAAGGATTTCACAGATTAATTTTCTGCTTTGGCTTTGCATACAAGTAAAACAAATTTCTCTCTGTCTTCTACACGCTTCGATGAGAAGATAAAGCGCATGGCCCTGGTTTCACCTTTGTGCACAATGCACTGCAGGTAACACCACTTGGCAAAGTCGGTGTTTTCCAAGCAATAGCAGGTCGTGCATGCTCTTTGGCTGTGAGCGCATGTATGACCAAGGTTTCCCCGTGTCACGTTTATTTTATACATCCGCGCAGAAGTGGATGTTTAGTTTTATAGATTACTGTGGGGAAAGATGGGGCACATTTAGCACAAGATATTCTAATATCCTGATCGTGTTTTAAACAATTAACAACGGTCTATGGAAGTCATGAGGCTACGGTTTTAAAATTCTTTGAATATTCTTTGTTTACTATCAAATGGGGCGAGAAAATAGATTAAAATGTGTCCCATCTTTTCCCACCCTACTATTAAATTTCTATTCTAAGTATGGTTCGCACATAAAGACTAAAAATTAATTGCATTTGATAGCGCAAAGCTAACCGCTTACTTGAACCTCGCTTATATTGATAAGTTTAAAGTCCAGCACTTTACTACTTGATGAGCAATACCGCAAACCAGCGTCTTGTAGAAGGAGCCGCAATTTTAGACGCGATTATTGATCTGCTTTTGTGTAAGTTGACGGGTAGCGGCAAAATAAGTTACTTAATTTGACTTTAAATGAAATTTTTACATTTAAAACTACGATTGTCCTTATAAATATAATGCTTTCGATATCTTGTGTTGGGTGGGGGAGTATTAGACACCTTTTCATTCTATTTTATTGTCCCATTTGATAGTAAACACGATCAGGATATTTGGATATTATGTGCTAAATATGTTCCATCTTCCCCCACCCTACTATATTTAAAAACTGTTAGTGCAGTTATACAAGAACCCAGTTAAAAGCTTCACTACCAAAAGTGAAATGTTGATTGTGTATTGACTGGGGAGATCCATGTTTGTGGTTTAATTAAGCCACTAACACGTCATTCATTGCGTAAGCCATATTCGGCATTCTCTCTCAGTCGGTATATCTTATCTCTAATCATGGCTGTTCGACCACAATTTGAGGTGGAAGGTGGTAACGGTTATTGCGTCACCAGTAGCGTTTTGATATCGCATGTAAAACAAATAAATAACACGCTCGCACAGTAGAATAACGCCTAATAGTTATTTAATTTTTTTTTATGATCGGTAATTTAAAATATACGGTAAGGTTTGGGAAGATGGGACATCCTTAACACATAACATCCAAATATCCTGATCGTGTTTTGAACAATTAACAACGCTCTTTTGGAGTCGTGAGGGTACGGTGATATAATTCTGTGACAATTTTTCGTTTACTCTTAAATAGGACAATAAAAGAAAATGAAAACACGTCCCATCTTACCCCAACTTACCCTATGTCTACTTTTCATACATTTTAATATTTGTAATGAAACATAAAAGATAAACCACGATTTCAAGTACGGGCCCAATTTAACAACAGCAACCATGGACCGATTCCAATAGAACCCGCAAAGCGTTAGATTTAACTCCTAATGTGCGTCATCGCTGTTTATACAATCTGCTATACTGGGCTAAATAACAAATCTCCACAATGTTACATATAGTGACAAACAAACTGTTTTTTACACCTCTTCAATTTAATTATTAGTTGCATGTTAATTTCTTTGTTTAGCTCCATAAAGTACAACAGTTACACGGAAAAGGTGCGGATGCTTTTAGGTTGCACCCAATGTGCGCGACTTTTTATGGGGGGCGGGGTGAAGGGGTTATGTGGTTTTGTAATAAGAACGGTCGTTGACCTCTTGCTTGGCAATATTTGGGGTAAAGTTTACGTCGTGACTTGCCGCGTGCAAAACAGAGTGTTTGTAACATCTTGTTTGCCGCGCAAGAGATATGACTCACCGCCGGGCGAAAAAAATATGTTTTTCCGGCAAACGACAACGAGTGGCGTGAGTCTTGTGGTTGGGGGGTTTTCCAGCAGGAAGGGTTCCTGGACACGCATGGTTTCACTTGGCAACCTCGCATGCGTGACAACCCCCGCTTTGAAGGTCGAGCCGTCGTGTCAAGTATTGCATGCACAAGTTTAAACTTTACAAGGACTTTCTCCACTTAGCAAACATAGCGACAAACAACAGCCTGGCTGTAACTTATTATGCCCGGCGAGTCAATAGGGATTAGCCACTGTTTTCGATGGTGCGACACAATAAACCATGTTACGTAATACGCCTTTCTTGCGTCGTCGTCCAATAGGAGAGAGCTCGTAAACAAAGCCCATTGTAACGTCATATCAAGCATTGTGTTACGTCTTCCGGATGGAACGAAAATCGAAACAGACGGTGACATCATAGATATAACACATTTACAAACCGATAACAATTTATTTTTTGGCGAAAAGGCCAATAACTGAATCGGTACAAAGCAGACCTGGACGTATTAAAGGCTTCCGTAATAGCGGAAAAAGTTGGGTACAGAAAATATGTTCGGGTTGTTGGTTATAACAGGGGTACGGTATGTCGATATGGCAACGTGAGAAAAATACAGTAAATAAAAAACATTTGTATGGGTTTACGGAACTGTGGGTCCTGGGATAGCGGGGAACAGGCGAAGCACCGACGGCACAGTTACATTCTATGTGGAACGTATGTATATATATGTATGAAAATGACATTGCGATACGCGTGACGGTGTGCTATGCATGAAGCAACTGGTTGCGTGCATTTCCTAAAATTGCACGTGGAACAATGGTTTGGAACGATTTAAGACGAAAAAAACAAAAAAAACAAATAAACGATCAAATCTTTTGAATAAAATTGGCTACGTGGTGCGATAGAGGCGGAACGGGTAAAAAATACGAAACAGCGACGGAAAACGGGGTTTTGCAACGCGTGTGTCATGTCTGCTATTTTGTGTTCGTTAGAAAAAGCAGAATTTGTAGTTTTGTTCGTTCTTTGGTAAGTTTATAGTAGCAGCTTAAGTTGGACGCTTCAAACGTTATAGGAATGATTTTGTTGGACTTCCGTAGACTGGGTTTGATGCCGGATCCGTTGGCCTTCCACGAAGAAATTCAAGTTCACAGTGTTTCCAGTTCAATCAGAACTAGACCCTGGCGCACAGTGAACGTTAATGGAAGGAATCAACCCGAAAACACTCGTCGTTCTGCGTAGATGCGCCCGGCTGCTGCTGCAGGAAGAACTTTCGAAGTCGTTCGAACTTCGTCTTATAGTCGTCTCTTTCCTTCGACATAGCGGCCAAGTGGTCTCTTACTTGGTTTAACTGAAACGAACAGAAAAATATAAACAACAGAATATTTAAGCCGGGGGGGGTAATGTCGTCACGAAAGGGTTGTGTGACGTCATAATACGCTCTGTTGCTTAGACTTCTTAGAGTGTTACCTGTATTTGCAAGGCATCTTTCTCTTTCTCGAGGATATGTCGTTGCATCACTCGTTTCGTGCGGCAACTTTGAGCGTAACCTCGATTTTTTAACGTCCGCCTTCTTTGCTTCAGGGCCATGACGTCCTCTTTGCTGTTGGAGAAAAACAAGGATATCAATCTTGGTTACTGATGGAAAAATTATAGGTGAGCGACTGTGGATCAGATCGCGTCATTTTCCGCGAAATGGAGAAAACACTTTAATTGCAGGCCATGTCGCAATTGACTTGTTGTTGTGGCGATTATCGACCTACTTATAACATAGGGACTCGCTTACCTTAATCCACGAAGACACCTGTTCAGGTCCCGCACTGTCATTGCTGTAAGCTGCTCGTCTGGAAGGTTCTCCTGCGCCTCGCCGGGCAGTGATGACGTCACACGTTTGTTTTGTTGTTTAGAAGCGGTACGCGGTTTTGGTGTTTGGCTGCGGGATTGGAGGCCCTTGGCTACGTAGCTGTCCAGGGTGTTGTCTTCCCCCGCGCAAACTGCGTTACTCGTCGGCTGGTAACCGCCGTTTTGAGCGCTGATGTAATCCGGAAAAGTGTCTGTTTGTGTAGCGAAAAAAGGCGGATAAGCGGCCAGGTCGGAATTGGTGCTGCAAACTTGCACAGGTAGAGATGAGCATCCGTTCGGGAGTTGACTCGGGCTACAATAAGTAGGTTGAGGGAACGAAATCGGCTGCAGAAAACTCTCCATTGAAGGTGGTATGTAGCTGGCTTGGTTATTTACTTGCTGGACCACAGAGGCTTCTGGCATCTTGTTAATGTTGGCCAATAATGTTTCCAATACCTCTTCCTCTTCGGAGGAAATGTCTCCGTTAAAAGATGAGGATGACATGGTAGGTTGTTGCTGTTGTTGTTGCGCTGCGAACCACTGCAGTTCCTCTGGGGTCGGTTTAAGGTCCGGGGGGCTTGGGGCAACGTTTTGGGGCGATGCTGGTAAAGAGTAACAGGAAGACCCGCTAATGGGCGACGGGTTCATTTGATCTTGTTCGTTGCAGTAGCCCGCGACCATGGACGCCGTGTAACACGTATTGTCACTATATTGTCTGTTCTCTTGAAATTCTTGATTGTTTTGCATTGCGCCTGTATCGGAGCCGATGCTCATGGTTCCTATGTCGGCCATTTGGAAACTCTTAAAGTTGAAGTCATCCGTCGTATTTGTAGTGTTCAAATGGAATGCATCGGATGACTCGGACCGGTTTAGACCGGTTCCAACCTGAACTGGGTTAGCCATATCAGACGCTGAGCTTGTCAGGCCGTAGAAGTCGCTTACAACCATCCGAATGATGGGCTTTCACGGTTGGTAATGATTAAAATAAACACGAAATGATATCGAGCACAGTTTGGTCTTAATTGCTGCAACAGAAAAATATTTCATTTTAGATGCTATAGTTTAAATCTGTAATAAGCCTTTATGTTCTTGTGCTATAAATCACCGCTAAACTTTGTACAGGCGCAGCAAGCTCTGCAACAATTACGTGACCTAATTTACTGTCTACTTAAACCTGATGCTATCGTTTAACAAACGTAGTATTTCATAAAATGAACACAAATACTTCAATCCTGAATAGTTTTAAATACAATGTGTTGTTTTATTGCTCTTGCACAACTGTCGATTGCCACAAGCGCTACACCCAAAATTGCGCAATATCTGAACACGATTGCCGATCCAAAGTTCTCGCGCAGAAAAGCATACGGTCTGTACTAGATAATATCAAACCTTAACATAAAGAGACACTGGTCCTAAATTACCATTTGAAATATAATTTACTGTCAAGGCCATACTACTGCAACAGCATGCGTAAGACAACTGAGCTACAGCTCAGCTAAGCAAACAGCTGACTGCCTATCTCCGTTGAGGCTCGCACATTTATTCAGTTCTATATCAGCTGAAGCCGGCACAGCAACCAATCAGCTCTCGCGAAGCCACAAGTAACGGAGAGAAAGGCGACTCACCACAAAGCCACTCTCGATATCAGCTGACTGTTACCGAACAACCGCCTTTCTCCCCTTGTTTTCGCAGAGCCGCTTGTTGACTGGGTCCTCCCTTTTTCTCTCGCAAGCAGCAAAACAAGGCCTGCTCCCTCTCCCGTGTATCGATATCTCACGCGGCCTTTGTTCCCCATGGCTGAGCCAGAATCCAAAGTTTGCCCAAGCTTGTTCTGCATGAGCCATTACCACGCTGCAGTTAACGCTCTCGTCGTTGATAGCGGTAAGCTTGTACAAACAGACCGACGAACAGGGCCGTAAATTCGCGACTTGAATGGCCCATGATCACCCATTGTACCGAAAGCACGTTTCTATGTTAATTATCAACCGATATATTTTCCCATTCGCCTCGAATCGAACCACCATTGAAATTACAATAACATTTCTTTGTTTTAATAAAATCATTTGTCATATCGTAAAAGTCTTTTAATGTGTTGCTAAGGGCAACAAAATAAGGCACAAATCAGTGCATTTATAGCATTTTATTGTTAAAATTTAAATTTCACGTCAAACTAGATCGTATATGGAAGCAAAGGTTTACGTTTCGGTTTAATTTTGTACGAGATTAAAGATCGGCCATAAAATTCTCATTTTACTCGATCGTGTCCCTCATTTCGTCGATTTGTTGACAGTATTTGAGATTACGACCAAATAAACTACAACGTTTAATTTAGGCGTACTACCTGGAAGGACTGCCCGAGGCCATACTCGATTTCAACTCGTTTAGAAACACTTGTTCGTGATAGAGGGTGGAGTTTGTTATTGGGACACTTTGTGTTTACTATGATGGCCTTACCCTGAATCTGTAAGAATTAATATTTCAAAACCTGCTGATCAAACCGAGTGCAGCCATGCGTACGATCGTGACGTCACAGTGGCGTAAACAACAACAAGCGCGGCGAATGACCATTGGGCAGTGAACAACAGCTCAGTCTGTTTATCGTATATGTTCCGTATAAGGCGATCCTGACCAGCAGAACAATTCTCCTTACCGTTTGTGAGCAATTTATATTTGTAAACATTCTATTTCTGGGAGTTTAACACTCGCGGTTCCTTCGAATCATAATATTTTCAATCTCCGAGGACGGAGGGTAATAAAATGTTAATTAATGTCCGAGTTGTTGTGGTAGCTTGAATAATTAATATATTGCGTCACTCTTATCGTCACTGGAAAGATATTTATCAAAACACTTCAATGAAAACTTACAAGACATGGCACCACAATATTAGAGACCATGCAGAAAAATTACTAGTTGGTTTATATGCTGTCTGCAAAATGTTTCTTGTTTTAAATTACAAGTTGTAGGCCTACTGCCCATCAAGTAATTACATCATGTTTACCCATTATTAAGTACTTTTTTATGAATCTTAGAACTAAGTTTACTAATACTGGTGTTTCATGTACAAATCTAGTTAGCTTTCGGTTAGACGGGGCACCTTCAGCTCATAATATCTAAATTTCCTGATCGTTTTTTAAACAGTTAACAACGGTCTATGGGAGTCATGAGAATACGGTTTTGTCCTTTGTTTACCGTTAAATGAAAAGAGACAGTTGACGAATAAGGTGTCCCATCTTCCGCACCCTACTATATTACTTGCGGCGTATCAACCAATTTAAGGATAAACAGTCGCTTGAAAAGCATAAGGTTGACCTGCAGTCTGTATTTGATTGTCATTTTACTCATATTGATATTTTATATGACCCGTCCAAGATATATTACAATTCAAACAGGCTTTCGTCGTAAATCTACTGGTCTACCAGTACACCAGCTAACAAAGTAAAAGTGTATATTGTTACAAGGCCTCCTGTGGAATAGCATAAGTCGCATTTGGGAGAAAATAATCAAAATGTTTTAAAAAATAATTTGTAGAGGAAAAGGGAAAATCTTACTTACTTTATCTAAGTTACAAATATTGTATTTATTATTCCTTCTAGTAACTGAATACTTTATCAACGATTTTCAAAAGCCGACTCCTATATTAAATCGACTTTCCATGCAGTTTTGTATACCGATTTCAACATTAAAGTTTTCGTATATATAGATATAGTAGGAAGTGGGGTAAAACGTGACATATTTTTCTACTCTTCTCATCCCATTTGGTAGCATAAAGCAAAAAATATTTACAGAATTATATAACCGCAATCCCGCAACTCTAAAAAGGGTTGTTAATTGTTCAAAACAATAACAGGAGATATGGGTTTAGGTCTTAGCGGTATTCCATCTTACTCCACAGTATACCATACTTTCGTTTGATTTCTGGCATTTTTAAAAATGTGTTACAAAATAAACAACACGTAGGAAGGAATTGATAAGTCAAGGCAAAAACGACTGTTGGTAAAAAGGGGGGACAGCCGAATGGAGAATGAAAGTGTGCAAGGTCGGTACAAATACAGGCGCCTGTTTGGGAGTCTATACGGTTTAAATTGGGTTTCATGTATTTTATTTGTAACCTGCAGCCTATCTTGCTGCTTCTTATTTTTAAATATATTTTTTTTTTAACTTTAAGACGACTGAAACAAGGAACTAAAATAGAGGCTTTTTAAAACAATCACGTCAGGTCCGGGATATTGTTTACTTTTTGAAACACGTGTTTTTTATTGTATAGGTTCGATATCTATTTAAGAATAAGGAAATACAAAGCAGCTATTGAATCTATAAACAATTAAAACGAAAGTGACGGTGAAAACGTTTATTTGAACGAAATTAGTTTGTTAAACTTTCGTTCTAAAACTCAGTTTCTACCTGTTAAAATAGCGCAGTTTTCAATGAGTGCTGTATTTAAAATCAAAATATATCGCGCATTCGCGCGCTTCAATTTTCGATTGGTATACTTTAATCAAAGCACACAGTAGGATGAAGGAAAACAGGACACATTTATCACACAATTAATATACAAATATCCTGATCGTATTTTTAAGAATTAACAATGGACTATATAGGAGTCGTGAGGATACGGTATTATAATTCTATGAATGTTCTTTATTTCCTGTACCAAATGGGGAGAGAAAACAAAATTAACAGGTGTCCCATCTTACCCTACCCTACTATACTCTAGTTATATACACATTGATTAAATACATTATTACCAGTCAAAAATGTTAACTGATTATTATCATAAACCGTGTTTTCTCACCTTGATCTGAGAGGTAATGTTATTAATGTGTTCGCGGTTTAGTTTTGCCGATAATACTTGTTCGTAAATTTATCCTATGTTATCCAGCTTAGAGATCTTTGTGACTTAAATTGTAAGTTTGTGAATAGTGGTTGGTTTAACGTTTATTTTTAGTGTATGTTACGAATAAACGATCACTGCGATTTTCTCATTAGAGCAACGGATGTTAAAGTCGTTTTCCTGCGCCGTGGAACAGTGGTCAGGTGACCTCTGTCCTAGCAGAGGTTACGTGATCGATGTTTGTTTCGGTTATTACCATTGTTGTGGGCATATATGTTTAAGACACTTAACGGCCGTTGCTTTAACCCAGCGAGTGGTCCCAATTGTCTAAACTGTCAGTGATATATATAAAAAAGTGTTTTTCACAAAGTTACACATGAAATTTCCTAAGCGGACGCGCACTATTTTATAAGGGCTGTCGTTGCCCAGCTACGCTATATAGGATAAATAAGTAACATTTATTCACCCAGCCATATATACATATAAAATGAAAAAAATCCTATAAAAGTATCACCCACAAAGTAACAAGCATGGTAACTCGTAAGCTGGCACGAAGTGTTAAACCCGTGTGATAACGACTGTCGTTTTCCGGCCACGCGAGGATTAAATAAGTTACATTCATTCCATTACATTTTCGCAAAAGATGAAAAAGAGAGTGAGTCTTTGTAGGACAAAATTTACGAATGTAAAAACGTGGGTATATTTACACTTACCATTTTATAAGCGTTTTAACGCAAGGTAATACGTTTGTTATTTTGTTTATGATTTGGAATTAAGACATCTCATTTTATTATTATGATGTGTTGCTAGCGCTACCTTACGGCACGCGTAAGCCGACAGGCGAAAGGGCAGTTAAGCTGTAAACTGTAGTTAGTGTTGTGGTGGTTCGTCAAAATTAAAGAAAAGTGAGTATTTCCTAGTCAAATTACGCCCAAGGACGAGCCTTGAACCCATTCCTTCTCGGCGCTAAACCATGCAATTTTTGTCAATTCTTTTTTTTTTCAGATGCTGTTAACGTCCTAAATATAAACAACGGACCTTATGTTTTATTTTTTTACAAGGGAAGGATGGGGTAAGGCCATGTTTATAAAAACAGTGTTTTTATGACTATGTTGGGGACAAATGTTTGTACAGCTTTTTAATTTCTATGGAATTGACGTCATAGTTGAGATTTCTTTCGTCACTTCCTGTATAAAAACAAAAATATTTTTTACTTTTTTACAAATCTCAACAGTTTTTATTCTATTTTGCCCGCATAATATGCTAGTATTAATTAGGAAACACAACTTTAATTAGAATTTACGTAACACAGGTATTGAAATGAACAAAGACGAAGAGTTGAGGCGAGAGATTGCTTATCTCAGCAGTGAGTATACGAACAGTTTAACGAAGGGTTATAAATAAAAATAATAAACCTTTTATATCAAATTTGCTTTTCTCTAGACCTTATTGCATCACACAAGCATGGCACACAAACCTATAAAGACACTTCATTTAATTCAAGAAAGTATTTTCCCCAACATTCTACTTTCAACAGAATGCATAGAAAACCAGCTGCCAGGTAAAATTATCAGATTTTGATTGGACATAGCTGTCTGTCTTACTATCCCCAGTGATCTTCCAAACTTAGTGATGCTTTTTGGGTGATAGTGAAGAATCTCCCACCCCCACCTTATTTGCTAACCCCTATAACCACCAACCCCCTAACCATCAACATCTAACCCCCTAATTTAGGGGTTAGTGGTTAGCAAGTCAGATGGGGGGGGGAGATCCTTTATTAGCACCGCTTTTTGTCAATTGTTTTGGTAGCATACTAGAACAAAATGTACTATTACCTGACCTAATTTAATAATTTTTTCTGTAGCATATTGATTAAGGCTATGTTTTATTGTTCAATATATGGTGCAGCTAAAAAATATAAGGGTCAGGTTTTAAGTATTATTTTTTTAAAATGAATTCCCTTTTTTTGCCAAAAACTTTATCATTTTACACCTTGAATAAACATGAAGTACCCTATTATGGAAAATGGATAAACTGTTTTAAAACGGAGAACATTTTGTCACTCCAGAATGCTGTGTTGTTATCAATTGAAAAGCAAATGTGTTATTTTTCAGCTTTGCACCATACAAGCATTGGAAACAAACCAACAAGTCTAATGTATCTTCTTCTTGTGATTTGAATGCAAACAGATACACATGGACACAGAAACCTATTCAGAGTGGACTAAAATCACACAGTCATTTAAAACACCTGTCAAAGACAATCAAAAAGCATCCTGGACAAAAGAACACCCCTACTGTGAGCACACTACCCATTAAAAAAATGAAACAGGAAACAAATCCAAAAACTTTACTAAAAAAGTCAAAATCTAGTCCAAGCAGTCAGACGAAATACAAATGGGAAAGCAGAAAAAGTAATGTTTCACCAAAATCAAGATTAAAGACCATTCGAAGTGTAACTCCACACAAAGTGAACAACATCAAATCACCAAACTCACTGCACAAGCCATCTATGATCAAAATGTATGTAGTTTAAATTTAATTTATCTGACACCTTGGCACAAAGTTTAGCGCGCCTGCCTCTGGCCTAGTGGTGACAGGTTCAAGGCTGGTCGTTGTGGGCGTATGAGTTCTTGAGCAAGACACTTAGTCGACTTAGAGACAGTTGCTTCAAGCTAGTGATCATTAATGGGTTGTCCAAATTGTCAGCCAAACATTAAAATAAAAAATTTCCAAAGAATAAGACCTACCAAGTTACATATGTGGTAACTCGTAAGCTGGAACAATGTGTATGAAACAGAACATTCATGTTATAATGAGTTTCTTTCCCTGCCGGACAAGGATAAATTAATGCAAATAAGTCACATTCATAGCAATTTATGCCAAAATATGAAATTTTACTTTTTCAGTTCAACAGGACATGCGAAAAATTTCACTGTGTCTGGTTTAAAACAAAGCAAGGTAACGGTTGGTCATCGATTGGTGAGCAAATACAAGATGAGAAGAATGCCTGTCACTGCTAAATTAAGGTACAGAGACACCTACTATGTCTGTTTATAGGTTTGGCTATATAGTCAGTGTATGTCAGGATTGTAAAAATACCCCCTTTTCAGTGATAATGTCCACGATGTTTCGATCTCGTGGTTCGTTGGGCAGTGGGCATTCCTTCCGATTGTTACGTAATGAAACGTCATAGTTAATAGTTATGTTGCAATAAGACGTGTGATGTAACAATCGCAAAATGTCAAATTGCAGCACGGCAATGTTGTTACTCGAGCGACTTCTTAGCTGATTATTACGAAAACGCAACGAACATAAAACATTAGATCGCAGCTTTAACAACGGTTTCTATCGCACAGGCGCCCGCACTAGACTGTGGTGTCGTGGTGATAGTCAGTATGACGTTTTATAACAAGATTTGGTAGCTTGGGTGACAGACGCACGTAAAACATATTACGTCCAGATTTTCAATAAAATTTAACGATCACCGTCCGGATTTACAACTTTTACAATCCTGGTGTATGTTATATCTATATCATTCCTATTCCATCTACTGTACTCTGTACACCCCCTAAATCCCACATTGTTTACTCTACCAGTATACACTAGCTATTTATTATTTAAATCTTATAACCACACTTCTAAATGTAAATTAACATATAGAAAAGCATTAGGAAGCAGCATAAAGTCTAAAAAAAGTCATGTTCTGATTTAAAAAAGGGCGATCCAACAAAAGTGCCTTAACCCTTCTAGTAATATACAATAGTACATCTCTGTTTTATTTTACACTTTTGTATTACTATTTTGACTCTTATCATCTTATAACTTGATTAATTAAAACATAATAATTGAAAGGTCACCAAAGATGAACATTAGCAGAAACCCCTACCAAGTGTTGAAGGCAGATCCACACAAACACAAACGCATAACAAGTGTAAGAAACTGTGTTTTGCGGAAACAATATAAGAAAATTAACAACACTCAAAATGTAAGGATCATTTTTACTTAGTTATAAATTATCTGCTATCAATGGTAGACATATCCAAAAAACATGGAAAGGGTCATATTAATTTAGAGAAAATCTGAATCATTTTGTATCTGTTTGTCACATTTTAATTTGTTTGTTCTAAAAAGTCTATATTTTGGGAAAATTATTTTTTTTATTGAAATTGCTTTTTAATCAATTTTGTCTAAAATATAACGTTTTTTTTACCAACTGTCACATTTTATTACAAACTGTTGATATCAGTAATAATACAAACTAATTAAGCTGAAAACATTGTAATTTTAGTAATGTTAACTAACTTTATATTATGAATGCATAACAACAAAACAAAAAAAATATTAAAACTTAAGTGGTAATCATCTTATTTCTTTTCCAGGTTCTTAAACATGCGGAATTATACAAATTCTCATTCCTTCATCTTCCAAAAAGGCACAACACCATGTAAGTTAATGTAGCGTTCACTATTCAATATTTTTTCATTGAATATGTTAAACATTTTGTTTTATTTTTTATATTTAAATGGGTAAGGTCCTTAATGGCCTGGGATTTAGGCCAGATTTGCCCCATTACCCCAACACCCTTATACGTCCGAAAATGAGGGGTTCTTGGAGAAACATATCTGAAATAACATTTTTTTTTTCAGTTTTTCAAGTCGATATAAATTGTTAAAGCCCAAGCTGCTACAAACACAAACAAGAAGTTTAAAATCAGGAAACATTGTTCTAAGGAGAAAGCAGATACAAGGTGTGTTTCATTGTATACTTCTATAAAATCAGTTTCTTATATAGGACCTATACCACCCATAGTATAGCTTGAATTGTTTAAATCAGCCGCGCATATTTTTCCCTGCAGTAAGGAATAACACTAACAGTATTGCTTTGTTTTCTGTTTTAGCTGTTCCCATATCCAAACCTGTTGCCCATTTTCATTCTGTCAAACAGAAGCTAGCATGGTAAGATAGTCCAATATTACCCTTTTTGCATTGTCACTTTTATAAGTAAGTACTCGCATATTTACTCGCAAAAGCAAAGTTAACACGCATAACGTCATAAGCGTGTCATCTGCTGTAGAAGGTTGGTTGTTACTCGCATTATGCGAGTAATGAAAAGTTTGGTGGAATTACAGTTTCACTTTTAGGAGCTTAATCTTTTTCGGGTAATATTTTTACAGTTTTAAGTTTTTATTTTATAAACTAGGTTTAACAATATTGCGCTTAAGTAAGCTAACTCCATGTTGATACGCGCATAAACATATGACCATGCAAAATAACGTGGTTAGCGAGTTATCATATGACGAGTTAATGCTGATCGTTATTCGCATTAACTTTTTACCATGCAAAAAGGGTAATGGTATATGTGACTTGTATTAAGTACATGGAGCTTTGATCATTTATCTTTTCCAGCCAAGCCTTGCATAGGAGCATTCAAACTGCGCGCTGCAAGGGTCGGAATAAAGTACTTCGAAAGTTTTGTATATATTATAACAGGTTGGTATGGTTTTGGTTGGAAAAAATGAATTTAAAATTTATTTAAACTCGTGTGGCTTGTAAATAGCAGACGTTATAACACTGGTGACTATTATTACCATGCAATTTGTGGGTGATCAAGTTTTCTGTAATAAATTCTTTATTCGATACATTTTCAAACACCCGGTAAGCCAGTATACAAATTATACAAAACACACAGTCAGTGGCGCAGCCAAGGCGGGTTTCGGGGGTCGTGACCCCCCCCCCCTTAAAACCCCCCCAAAAAAAATTTAAAAAAATTGTTTTTTTGAAACAAATTTTTATTACCCCCCCCCCTTATTTTTTCTGGCTGCGCCACTGCACACAGTTGCCTGACATGGGTATAGTATGTAAGGTATAGGTGCATGCCCTAACAAAATCAGGTTACCCTTGAGTGCCCAATATAAATGCATAAACAACTTAAACACACTGATAATGCAATGATCAGTTTAGTTCCTAATTAAAAGCAAATGTGACAACTAGAAAATAACATTATTAAAATTACGCATAGAAAATTGTGCATTCTTTTGCCCACCACAGACTTTTATCTTTTACATAATTTAAATCTTATGAGAGGCTTTTTAAAAGTTAGACACCTTTAATAACCAATTAAGGTGTTTTTGTGCAATATGGATGCATAGGGACTACAGAGTGTTAAGATATCTGGCAACTAAGTGTATGCTTATTATTTTTTTCAAGGGGAAAAAAAAATTTTAATATGTATATATGTCTTATCATTTCTTATCATATTGCTTTTGTAGATTTGGTCGTTGTAACAGAGGAACTAAATGCCCATATACTCATGATCCAGACAGAGTTGCTCTATGCACAAAGTATGTACAGTTTTTTTATACCATATTATCAAATTAACCAGTGGTAAATTACTAAATTATTAATACTTTTTAATTTTACTTTTTTATAGGATTTTGTTAAATTGAAAGTAGCATTATCTTATAATTAAACTGCATCCCATTAAGTTTAATATTTAAATTTTCTCTTTTGTTAGGTTTTTAAGGGGTACTTGTCGAATCGAGAATTGTCCATTTTCTCATAAACTCTCTAAGGAAAAGGTTATTGTTTATTTGTAATTTGATGTGTTCCGTATGTTTAAATTGTGGTGTATGTATTAGTTCATGTAACTTGCATTAAAATTATTCAGTAGGGTGGGAGAAGACCTTTAGCACATAGTTTCCAAATATTCGGATTGTTTTTTAAACAATTAACAACGGTTTAGTCATGAGGATACGATTTTATAGTTTTTTGCTTACTACTAAATGGGCCGAGAAATAAAATGAAACGGTGTCCCATGTTCCCCTACCCTACTATATGTAAAATACCTGATGAAAATTCAACGTTAAACTTGAAACAGTGCCTAACGATACTCTTAAATAAGGAAACTTAAATTTGGCTGCATTTGTTTTAATTATTTCTGCTTTAGATGCCTGTATGTAGCTTTTTCCTAAGAGGCAAATGTGCAACAAAAGATTGTCCCTACCTCCATGTGTTTGTTGGTCATACTGCTGCACTATGCAAATCATTCGCCACTGACGGATACTGCGCTAAAGCTGATTCGGTTTGTGGCTTGGATTAACAGTTTCAAAAAGAATCAAAATATTTAAAACAGATTTTCGAGCAAATTTCTATTTGTGAAAAGGTTTTGTTCAGGTTGTTTTTAAACAGGGTTTTATAAAAAACTCTTATGGTTATTTTTATTTTTAAATCTTAAAATGTGTCCAAGGCTTAATACAAATAATTTTTATTGTCGTAATTGTACTGTTATTTTAAATTTAAAATCTGTTTTCAGTGCAAAGAGAAACATATCCGTGCCTGTTACGAATTTTATGAAACTGGTATTTGTAAAAACCAGGATAAATGCAAACTGCCTCACAAGCATAAAACTTTCAAGTAAGTACTTTAGACCAAATCCTGCCACCCCTAAGGCAATATTATCATACAGCATATTTGCATGCAATTTTAGGCCTTGTAACTAAATAAACTGCTTTCAGGCCCACCAGCAAGCCAAGAAAAACTCTTCAAAATGAAAACCGGTATCACCCAGTGTTAACTAGTTTTAATTAAAATAAATACAAAATAAAGAGGAAATTTATTAATTTCTTATTTTATTTTTACAGCGATGTAAAATTGGAAGCTGGTTTTATGAGTTTTCTTCAACAAAAACCGGTGTCCCAACCAAAACCATTGATACATGATATTAAACCAGGTATAGACAATTTTCTAATTTAGTATTTTGATTATTATACTTATTTGTGAACAGATTGCTCTAAATTGCGGATTCAACCAAGACTTGGGAAGCATAGGAGAGCTGCCGCACCCTAGAAAGGTGGTATATCTACCTCGTATTTTGGTTTTAACCTCTAGGTCCATGTGCAGTGTTATTTTTTAGTGATTAAAATATTTGCATTGCAATTTTTCCCATGTTTTGAGTCATAGGTGAATAAAATATCTATTACTAACTCGTGTGTGTTAGTTTGTTCTGCATGCAGTAGGAAGCATTGCTGTGACTGAATTGCGGCAAACGCAATGGCGAAAACGATACCATATATACAACATTATCATGATATTTAGGAAACATAGTAGCAACGTAACATGCCAACAAGTGTCGATTAATATTGAGAAACCGAATGTTGTGGTTAGCTATGTTAACTGATCATGTTTGATTCAGTATTTGCCGAGTCACCATTTTGCTGAGTCGTCGGTGGGCGCATGACTTGCAATAGGGTTGGGACGTTACCATCCTGCAAATAATCATAATTTATAAAAGGGTGACCATGATTTTGTGAACAGCAGGCCATTCCATAAGTTGTTAAAATGTTTAATATTTATATAGTAGGGTGGGGGGTCAGGATATTTTGATATTATATGCTTAAGGTATCCCATCTTCCCCTACCCTACTTTAAAGGAGCTTGAGAAATTAATGAAGAAATAGAGCTTACACCAGTGTAAGATGAACTGCCCTTCCCGATACTTTTAGCAAATTGTTCTAAATCATGGAATTTCTTTTGGAAAGCTTCTAGCTCCAGCTTCATTCTTTGATTTTCCTGTGTAACCCTATCCACCTGCACAACAGGTTAGTTTAGGGTTACAAATTGAATAAATAAATGTAACGGAAATTTACAGTGGTTAAACACAGGTGTTCTTGTTCATACACCTCATCATGTGCTATGCCACAGGACTTTATGCATATAAATTACAGAAATAGAGCTGCATTAAAATATCAAACAAATTATTTTTAAAAAATCCTACTTCGTTCTGAAGTTGGATTCTCTCTATATCAAGTTCATCCTTCTGTGTGAGGCGTTTAATACGACATGAAGCTGCATAACCACGGTTCTTCAATGTCCGCCTTCGTTGTTTTAAGCGTCTGCTTTCCTGTATTAAGTAAACAAACTTTGTTCCCTTTTTTAATGTTTTCTTACCTGCCTTTTTCCAACATTTAATATATAAGTCTTATTCTGACATTTTGTTATAACGTTAAAAGGTTGAGATAAGAAAGCGCTAGTGTTTGCGCCGCCATATTTTCCTGAAGCAACTCGTTAATTAATTAAGAACCAACCAGGTTTAGATACAATCGGTTGAATCTCAATAACTTATAGGCCTACTTAAATTTGATGTACACAAAGTCATATTGTCCTGTGGTAACAGGGAGGAAAACAAACAAAAGGGGATGATAACAGTGAAGACGACAGACAAGTTTAATTGCAAGTCTGCAGAGTATGGCAGGTGCATGAGCGATTTGTTTTACAAACTTTTGGTTATGCACACCATAATTTGCTTTGCACGTGCATTTTTAATGATAGAACGCCACACGAAAAATTAATCGTCTCGCACACGCAAGATCTCGTCAAGAACTGCCATACTCTTCAGACTGGTTTAATTAACGGTAACCGAATACAGCTTAATTTAACATACAGTAATTACAATTTGCTTAAATTTTTGAAAAAAAACTACAACACTACTTTTTCAGACTTATCATTGTAAATAGCCAGTAAAAAAAACGGTGACAACGTTACAAAACAAAATTTTGACAAGTTACCTCTGGAGACAAACTTCGTAAGTGACGGTTTAGATCACGTACGCTCAAATTTAATAGTTCCTCATCAGAGAATATAACGGACTGTCCACTCTGTATCTTGCTTTGTTGGGAAAAGTACTTTTCCTTCTTATCGTCAGTCATATCAATATCGTCAATCAGCTAAACTAAATTTATAGTTTACAAAGTCTTAATGAAAAACGAGAGTAAGTTAAAAAAAATGACGTCATACTCTTTTGATTTTAACATTTCCTGAGTTGTTTACAACAACACCAGACACAGTGTTAACTGTGCCGTCGACCCTACCGTATGTTTTGATAAAACTGGTGCAAAAACTCATGCATCGGTTACTTCGAATTCTCGTAACTAATTCATTGGTCATGATGTCTCGGCAAAATTTTTTCGCCATGACGTCATTGATGAGTAAGTGAAAAACAAATAACAGTGCTGCCATATTTTATTTGGTGTGAAAAGTATGCAAATGGGGTCAATAAATGTCGATTTATTTTGACTTAAATATTATCAGTTAATTAACGGGCCGTTAAGTTAAAACCACAATTATGTTTTATAATTAACATGTTTATATATCGACTCTAAGCAACGAGTTAAATTTATACTTTGTTACTTATTTTTTACATGTACTTAGTAGCAGAGTCGGTATATAAACACATTTATATACGGACTCTGCTAAATACTTGTGTTTCAGCTATACAAATGTTTTGTACTATCTCAGAAATAGCCATCATCAACACTTTGTACTATCTCAGAAATAGCCATCATCAACATAGGAATGTCGCCGAAAGTTCAATACGACACCACGTAAAATACTTTACTCCATAAACGGTAACAATGCCATTTACAAACTAACAGTCATATCACTTCTTTATTCGATTACACCTTTTTTACTTGAAACGTGCGTTTTATAGTATATCCTCATAACGTATCGGTAGTCACGTAATTGTGACAATGTCAAAATTGATGACGTAAGGTCACAAAAGGGGAATTTATTAGTAGTTCTGTTTTGCAACGAGCGGAACTGAAATGCGTGTTGCTGATATCAGGTTTTCCGATTTACAATGAATACTACGCCCTTTTAAACAGTACCCGAAACTTTTCAGATGTGTTGTCAAACTGTGGACTGTTGAGTAACGCAAGGTTTGTGTCGTTTAAGGTTATAATGTAACCATAAGATATTGTAAATCTTGGTTTTAAAACAGATTCAATATTTTTAAAATCTGGTTTACAGTTACAATCTATGTATTTATTTATGTATATGTATGCATATAAATAAGGATTCTAATAATTATTGTTATCATTTAGGCTTACTTCAAGTAACAGAATTAAAATGAGAGTGTGAATACAAAGTAGCTACACCCTTGTTTTATGATGGATAAAACTCGCCAAAACTACAATAACCATAACAGTAATGGCTCATCAAGACCAAGTGTTGCGTCTAAACCTGCCACAACAAAACCCGCCATACCTTCTAAACCTGCGCATTTAAAATCGATCAAGAAAAAGGAAGGTAGTAAGGTTTCTGAAGAAAAAACAAACACGAGAGGAAACTTAACACGTATTCCATCTGTGGACCACACGACGCCACGTTCCTGGGTGTCAAAACCAACTTTGTCTCTGCCGAAAAAAGAACAGCCTGGAGGAGCTGAAAAAAATCCAGATGGGCCTGTTCCAAAAAGCCCCTTTGCAAAACCATGGAGACCCGCCCCTCAGCTTAAATTGAACAAGGATAGAATTCCTAAACCAATCAACGATACTTTTACAATTGTAGAGGAAAAAGTTGGCTCTGTATCTAAAGCAAAAACTGGGTCACCTAAAAATGACTATGGATGTGCTATTAAAAATAACCAGGTAACAGTTGAACCAAAAGTAAAAGTTGGCTTGGAAGAAAAGGCGAATAAGCCATCTACATTGCAAGTAAATAACCAACCACAAGGAAGAACAGGGATTCAACACAGGTTAGATTTGATTCACTAGTTTACAGAGCATATAGTAATAGCGACCCTGTTGAAAACAAAATATGTAAACTTGTAAAATTCATGCATGTGTACTCAAAGCATCTCTTTAAAGCTGTAAAAAATATGTGTTAGTCCTTTTTCCTTTTAAAAGTCCCTTTAACCACAATCTGTACAAAAAGTTTTGACGGACTTCCTATGCGATATAAAACTAAAACTTTCAAACCATTTTCTACATTTTTTGAATAGATCTTCGTTTCTTCGTGACCCGAAAAGTCCTGGTTTTGGAACAATTCGTGCTATGTGGAACACCAAGGTGAAAACACCATCCAATAACCTCCCATCTCCAATATTAACAAGCCCCAAACCATTTGAAGTAACCAAACGCCCGGTTACAAAAACTCGCTCTGTTGCTGTTACTACAGGTAACCCCCTAATGTGGCAGCATGTGCAGGGACCCCGACCGCAAGCCCCACATAATTCTGGGATACAAATGGGTGAAACAAAGCGGCGTACATCGTCGCTAAGTTACCAAGCACCTTTGCCTTTTCGAAGTGCTTCAATAAGTGAAGAAACTGAACCCACAGTCAGCAATGAATTAATTGAAGAAAATGAATCAAAGCAATCTGAGGATATTTTTAAATTTGAAGACCGTGAAAAATCGCTACCTGAATTGGAAAATTGTCAAAAATCATTTCTTTGTGAGTGATTTATTCTGATTTTTTTAGCAAATTCTTTTTCATATTTTCAGGAACATAAAATTCCCCATTTTATCATTTGCTGAAGCAAAATTGGTTTGTAATAATTCAAAATATTAAATTAAAAGGTGATTTTATTTTGTTTGCTATCAATTTTGAGTTTGATTAAACTTTAAATAATATATGTTAATTTTTTTTGTAATTAATAATTAAATAAGTTCACAAAGCATGTCATTCTAACAACCAATCATTATTTTAATTAGGCTGTAAAATCTAAAACATTAAAATTAATTTAATTTTTTTTTTCACCAGACTCAAACTCCACTGCCAAGCCAAAGATTCCCACCCCTGAACCAGAAGAAACAAACGAAAAACAACCAGCTCCCACATTCAGCGACCCTCCTGTCGGTATCTACCAATCTTACAGCAGCGATGACAGCGAAGCGTCGCTGCCTCCAGTGGACAAATCTTCCGACTCCAGCGTCATGGAAGCCAATTTAACAGCGGTTGGAGTGTATGAAGATTTTGACGAAAATGACGAAACTGTTACAGCTGCAGTTTACAGCTTTGCACAGCAAGTAGATAACCTTCCATCAGACCCAATACCTGCTTATGGATATTTACCAATGTCTGGAGCTTCTTCTACAACTGAGATCAACTATGAGCAAATGGACTCAGATGTGAAGGTAAATAATATTTTATTTAAAATTTTAGTGAAAAATTAATATTAAATTTGTAGTTTGTTCACAAAAAGTTGCAAAGATGTTCCATCTATGTCTGTGTCATTTTTAAACGCCAACTTGTCTTGGCTAATAGCTGTAAACTTAAACTGTTTTTATGTGGTCGGAGTAGACCTATTCATCATATTTTTCCCCATTATAAACCAATAGCAGTTCGTATAACTATTTAAATTTATTAAGGATGTCAACTGGTAGCTGTTAAGTAAAAATAATAAATTATATTAATGTATATATATATATAATTTATATATCGAGTAATATAATTTCAATCTGCATATACCTAACATTGCAGCAGTTTGACCATTCTGAAATACAACAGTGTTTTTAATGAAATAAGAATTATTTATATGTTTTGTTATTAGTTATTTATAAGGTTAAGCCGATACTGTTCTATGGTTATACTTAAAACTTTTATGCAATAATGGGGACATGGACATGATATAACCAGTTTCCCAGAACCAAAACACTAAACAGGGGGGTTCCACAAATAATTTGCAAGTTTTCTTTCAAAATCAATTTCAACGGTGCAAATTAAAACAGAAATATATGCATAGAAATTGGTCACGCTCGTCGCTCGTGGTAAATTTGTATTTATGCGCTACTGTACGCAACCTCTAAATTGGCATGTTGCTTGCAACTATAGTAATTATATCTTTATTGTTCTGTGGTTAAATGCTTCTTATGCTTGTTTATATATTACAGTAGGGTGTGAGAAGAAGGGACACCTTTAGCACATAATATCCAAATATCCTTATCGTGTTTTAAACAATTAACGACAGTCTATTAAAATCCTGACGAAACAGTATTATAATTCTTTGAATTTTTTTTGTTCACCACCAAATGGGGCGAGTCTCGGTGAGAAAATAGAATGACACGGTGTCCTATTTTACCCCTCCCTACTACATATCTGACAACATAAATTATCATTCCAGCTTGAAAGTATAGATTACACCAGCCAAGTGGTTCCACCACCGGTAATAAAAAAGAAATCAACGAGGGAATATCATGAAATCGATCCCAACGGTACGTCTGTTTGTTGTTCTGCCATTGTTTCATATTTAGAGAAACTAATATTAATTGCTTGCCAAATCTTTAAATCTGTTATAGCAGTGTTTTGTATTTTTGTCGTTTTTGACTCAGTTGAATGTTTTTTCTCCTAAAAATGTACAGCTTATTTTTATATATAGCTGTTCTATTTTTACTATAAGTCTATAGTCTATATTTATAACTATTATTGTTTCCTATATATATATTTTTTAAATCAATCTGGTAGATAGCCCATTCATATTAATACATTAAATGATGTAGACATGTAGTAGTTTTTTCACTGTTTGAATATTTAATGCTCTTGCTTTAATAATTAAATCTAATGATAATTAATTACAATTCTACATAACTGACTTACATGGAGCAAACCATAATTTATTTTTTAAGGCAATTTAAAATGTTATTCTTCATGTATATTGCCCACTATATAAGCTTATTGTTTAAAACTGTCTGGGAATGCTATTTAAATGTCATAGTTGGATACAGTTTTTTGTGCTGCAACCCATTTAACAAGTGCTGCAACCCATTTTAACAGAAGTTGATTTTTTCTGGATTTTATTTTACTTTTATTACAGTCCTAAAGTAATCCATAGCAAACTAATGAAGTTTAACAATAATGTTAACTTTTTTACGTCTTATAACATTTAACTTAAAAGTAACAAAAAGAAAGTTTAACAAAAAATAAACTTTTTTTTCGTTTTGTAACATGATCATGCACCCCATACCCCACAGACCTCAAACGGTCAACTTACCCCACTTTTGGAAACCTTTATTTAAACTATTACATGCCACTTTTAGGTTATCTCTCATGTATACAACAAAAACAACCATAGCGAACTAAATTTTGGTATATGTTTTGTTATGTCTTTGAACTTAAACCAGCCAATTCCCATCGCCTTTCTATTTAGTATAGCCTATGCCCTATATACATATGAAGCCAAGCATAAATTTTAATCTTTTGTATTTAGGAAATATTTCGGTCCCACCTCCACCCACAAGGGAAGCTCCGAAGTTACCCACCCACTTTAACAACCAACCCCAGCAGTTAGAATACGAGCCCCCACCTTTACCCCCTGATAACCCCGTGGGTCGACGAAGTGTTGTGTTTTCAAAGCAGAAGAAACTTATGGTGGTACAGCAGCTGAAAGAAAACACCTCAAGTAAGTTAAAATATCTTTTTGTATAACTTAATTTAAGGTTCCTCATAAAGTAAATGTATATTATAATTTGTTTTTATTCCATTTTCCTGTAACTTAGTTTTAATGCATTTTATTAGGTTTAAATATAATTTTTGTAAGTTAAACCAACCTAAATTATATTTACAATCTTTTTGAACCAAATGTACTGCTAATTGTGTACTTTTCTTAAAGTAGCCACAAAATGTATCATTCTATATTTTGTCATTTTTCGTTCTGGGCTTAATGCTCAAAAGGTCCTGCCATTGTGGCATTTAGCAAAATATGCATAATGGTCTAGTCATTCCTCCAACCAAGTGGTTTGTAATGGGTTCTGCAGCTATTTCGCAAATACCAAAACAAAATAATCCTCAACAAACTTATAAAAATGTGTTCTAACGACTGTCGTTGCTCCCTTATAAGAGGATAATCAATCATCATTTACTTATAAAACTTACGATGGTATCCTAGCTTTAAAATGGCTAAATTGTCTATTATACGTATTTTGGTAAAAAAATGAATTTCAGTGAAGAAACTAAACTACATTGATGTGGAAGTAACTTCTAACTCTTCTGGAGGACCTAGGAGCAATCCTGTTCATCGGAAGACTAATTACTCCGATGTTATAGTCCTTAGTGAGAGTGATGCAAGAAATTCTGAGAAAAATGAATCCGGGTGAGAATAGTGATGTCACCGTTTCTAGCTTTATTCTTTAAATATCATACACATACACTTAACTGCCAATTGGTAATTTATTAATCTGGTAATTTATATTAAATTTTAACATGTTTCAGCTTAAAAATTTATTGGGTGAAGTTTAAATTGATACAAAATATTTGCCAAGTGAAGTGGCTTAATAATTTAAACACAGTAATTATAAATTCTAATATGCAAATAACTCTTACCAGTACAAATAGAAACGCAGCTAATTACTATTTGCTTAAAATTTGTGTTAAAGCCACTCTTTTGGTGAAAAATGCATAAAATGATTTTTTTAATTTTGTGTAACAATTTTTGTTTCTATTTTTTTTGTTTTTTTTTAACATTATTTAACCCTCATATATTACACTAGAGATGAGAATCTGTCTTCTAACAAAAAGTCAAAAGATCGAAAGAAGAAAAGTTCATTTCTTCCTTTCTCATCTAAAGATAATACTTCAAGCTCTCCTAAATCAGCCAAGGTCAGTACAATTCACTGCACCTGTGTTCTCTATATTACTTATCTCAAAGCAATGTTTTTACATTTTTTGTGTTTGTATAAAGTACTCAAATCAAAATTTTGGTTGGCCTTTTTGTATTAATCTTAAAAAGTGTTTATGATCAGATAGTAAAGCTTGAATGAGTCTGTACAAAATATTTGTTAAGCATAAAGTGCTGTTGCTATTCATAATAGTTTATCTGAAACACTTGTTTTTTCCAAAAGTTAAATTTTACTGAATAAGACAAGTTAAATAGAATGTCTAAAACTCAGGATATTAGAAATAAAATCAGATAAATGTTATAGACTGTTTAGAGTTTTATTCTTACATGTAAGTGTTTCAGACCAGTGGTTACCACTAGACTTACTACATTATCATTTTATTATTTATTAGATCCAGACACATAATAAACAACACATAAAACTATATGGGAGAATATGAGCTTAAAGTAGTGACTAATTTGTTTTGAATTGAACAAACTTTTCCCCAATGTTTTAATTACATGTGTAGCACACTTTAGAGTTACTATTAGATTGTGTGTATAGAAGGGTGGGGGAAGACGAGAAACCTTTAGCACACAATATTCAAATATCCTGATCGTGTTTTAAACAATTAACAATGGTCTATGGTTGTGATAAGGATACAGTATTTTAGTTATATGAATGCTATTTCCTTGCTACCAACTGGAACAGGAAAATACATTAAAAAGATGTCCCATCTTCCCCTACTCTACCATATATTGTGTACAGACAGTGCATATAGTAATAGCTGGCAACTGTTAATGTGTGTATAGCTCTATAAAGTTGTGAAGTCTATATTTCTTTGAAAACAAGACAGTTATAAAACAACATGGTTACAAGATGTGCAGAATCTGTATATGTTTCTATAAACTGCCCAAGGCTATCATAACAAACTCTTTAAGAGAAAATCCTTTAAGTTTAATAAGGGCAAGTAGCAATACAACATCATCACTGCAAATGTTGTGGCTTATGTGATAGATTGGCTAAGTTTTGGTTTATTAGATACACAGCTGTTAAAATATTTCAGAATTTTGGCAGTAAATAGAGACATAAGGAAGTAAAAAAATTTTAATATAAATGTGTTATCTAATCTAATTTATTTGTTTTAAAAATTAATTAATTTTGAAAGCAAATTTGGTATTGGTGTACTATCTTTATCTCCGCATAGTTATATCATAGTGTTTATCTATTTCATTACTTTACTGGTTTCAGCACATTTCGTTAGCTACAAAGCTAGTTTTTTGTGGGTGGATTTATTTATTGTTTGTTTACTGTGAGTCACATAAACAGTCACTTTTCTTGTTACCCCACTTTCTTATAAGGACTTAAGTTACGTTAAGTATATAAGTGACGCAACTGTATTTGACTTCTGCCTGGCTTTTAATTTACATATTAATGTTACTAATGTAACAATGTGTTGAGAATTGTGGTTCAAAAAAGGTACTTTTTGTTAAAAACAATGTTTTTTTTACCAGTTCATAACATTAAATATTCCAAAGTTTGCTGGTTGTATTTAGTATTTACACTTTCAGTTTCAAGTTTTATGATATTTATTCACTATTAATGTTACTAATGTAATAATATGTTAAAAAATTATTTTACAAAATAAGTACATTTTTGTCAAAACAAATGTTTTATCCACACATTTATATCATTAAACATCCCAAGTTTAAAATTTAAAGAATAAATTCATACTTTTAGTAATAAGTTTTATAATATTTAATCACTATTATTGTTACAAATGTGTTAAAAATTTGGTTACAAATTAAGTACTTTTTGTAAAAACGATTTTTTTACCCATTTTCTATCAATAAAAATCACCAAGTTTGATGATTGTATTTACGATTTCAGTTTTAAGTCTTATAATATTTAATCACTATTAATGTTACTAATGTAATACTATGTTGAGAATTGTGTTACGAAATAAGTTTGGTCAAAACATTTTTTTCACAAATTCATAACATTAAAATCCCAATAATTCAAAATCATATTTACACTCTTATTTAAGTTTTATCATATTTAATCACTCTGCTATGTAATGAAAAATGCGAAAACACTTTTAGCAAAAATGTATCTTTGATTTGTTTGATTTAACCGACCTACTGTATTAAGCAGAAAAATTGCTATTAGAGAATTTCTAGATACATATATGTTTGAACTTTTTACAATAAGCACGCCCCTAACATGTTTAAGTGGAATTTTCCACCAAGTATTGGAGATTTAATAAACAGACATCCGATAATAAAGGTACAGTGGGTTGACCTATTCTATACAAGCTTTGATATTTTGTTTACCATAATATAGCATGTATAATATATGAAAATAATATATAGTAGGGTGGGGGAAGATGGGACACCTTTACCACATAATATCCAGATATCCTGATCGTGTTTTAATCATTTAACAACAGTCTATGAGAATCCTGAGGATATAGTTTTATAATTGTTTGATTGTTCTTTGTTTACTGCTGAATGGAACGAGAAAACACAGTTAAACGGTGTCCCATCTTCCCCACTACTCTATGTTTGCAATTTGGTTGTAAATTTAAAATTTTGTTTAGAATATTGGACTAATTCGGGCATAAACAGCGGGTCCACTGGTATTCTATGTCGTATGACTTCTTCCATGTAAAAAATGAATAATTATAAATTGTTATTGAAATCTTATAATGATTTAACAAATTTCTGCACTTTTATTGAAGCACTTATAATGAAATTTTTTGTGACCAGTCAAAGTTGATAATCTTTTATGGTTGTATTATTTTTGGATCTTCTGAGTTTTTTTGCAACGCACTTAATAAAAAAAAATAATTTTTAAGTTTTATTCAAAACATTATTCTCACATGATGATTAATTACTAATTAGAACAAGCTTTTACGGAACATCCAAGCATGTGTATACACCGATTAAGAAAACCTGTTCAAGTTCAATAAATATTCCATAAATAGTAAATCAGAAGGGAGAAGGCCTATGATTGGTAATCATGATATTTGAACTGTGACTGAATTGTCAATCAGCATACCTTTATTCACACGCCTTAACTGATACAATACGCGTTTTACAAAAAGGCCTATTACAGGAATAAAAAGCTAACTTAAATAACTACTTTGTATGTTTGCAAAACGAAATGTTTAAATGAAACTGTTGAAAAAAATTTGTACAAATTTACATCGGCTGTGTGTTTTTGTTGTTGTTAGAAACATGTTTTTATATTATATATGCATCATACCAGCCCATATTCAAATAATATTGGTGTTTATAACTCCTATGAGCTATAAAAACAGTTGGTTACCTAAATTTAAATGTCAAGCAAAAATTTTGGGTTATATATATCTTATTAATGCCTCATACCAGCTCATATTCATATAATGTCGGTACTTTAGACTGTAATAGGCCATGCAAAACATTTGGTTAGCTAAATTAATATGGCAGACAAAAAATAGGGGTTAATATTAGTTAGTTATAATATTTAGTGGGTAAAATATAAAATAATAATTGGGTTTGGCATTTGGCTGCATGATTTTTTTCAAATATACTTAACACAACATTAAAATGCTTCATTACAATAAATCTCCCTGTAAAGGTGGCTGTACACAGTGTATGCGAATTCGCCTGCGAAATCCTATGCAAACCCATTACCAAGTTCCGCATGCGGCAGCAAAATCCGGACAAAACAGACAAAACGGACGAATTCCGGATACTGTGTACAGCCACCTTAAGTAGTTGCCTGAAAAGGTATATTAATTCTATTATCCATACTAGGAAGAAGTACTGACAGATTTTGACAAAGAACGAAATAAAATAAAGAGGATTAGTGGGCGATTTAGAAGAAAAAAAGACAAGGACAAGAAGGTAATTTTGGTTATTTGTAACTTTAAACATCAGAATAATTAAAAAAATACTTTTTGTTTTTTTTTTTTAATTTTTTTGTTTTAATTTTTTTTTAACCTTTTTTTTTGTTACTTCAAATATGTTATTGTTATCAAAAGAAAAGTTTTAATATGTTTTTAAATATAGTTTTAATATGATTTTAATGATTAAGGTGTATGACAGTGGTCAGTTAGCATGAGGTGTATGAATTTCAATTTACTTATCATAAATACATTATGACATCACAGAAAAAAGATCGCAACAGTGACGGGTCAATTTCTCAAAGTTTTGAATCCGATTCAGGATATGACATCGACAGTTCTTCAACAACGGTATCTTCGGAAACCTCACAGTAAGCGACAACTAGTTGTGTGTTGTTTTAACCAGTCTAGGACTATGCCAAAAAAAAAGTTAAAAATATTTAATTAAAAAATATTTATGTAAATAAAAAAAATTAAAAACCATAAATTAAAAAAAAAATTATGTAATTAAAAAAAAAATATTGTTAAAATATTTCTAAACTTTAGGTAATGTTGTTGCTTTGGTATTCAAAAAAATAATATTTTTTCCAACAAAATTATGTTGCTGTTCTAACTGTTTGAAATTACACTTTCAGATTATACATTGCTTCAGCCAGCTTTTTATTTAATGCTGTTTCCCACACTTTTTTTAACAACTGTTGTTTTGTTGTTGATACCCTTCTTTTCGTTCTTTAAATAACATCCCTTCGCTATCGTTTTTAAAGACATAGCCTAATTTAAATTATGTTATGTTTTTTACAATTAAAAATTTCCCCAACAAATCCAACTAGTTAGTTGACCCCTTTGACTTTAACCTTGCTATTCTAACTGCTTAATTTTACTCCCCAAAGATCTTACACAATAAACACGAGCAGTGGTAGTGCACAAAGTTCGGGAGATGGTGAAGTCCGAGCATTACAATGTGGTGTGCCATACGCATATGGGGACAGTGGAGACACCAAAAAATGGGTTAGTTGTGAAATTCTACTGTTTGACTTGAATACATGCCAATAAAATATGAAAATTTTGTTTATGGATAGAGATGCTCTAATGTAATCCAAGTTACCATTAAAGTTTACAAAAACAAAACAGCTTATAAAAAATCGCATAAAAAAACGCTAGAGTAAAAAAAATCATGCAAAATGCAGAAGATTTCCCATAAAAATGTCACCTAACTTTAACATTTTTAGTTTCTAAACTACTAAAATTCCAACAAAATTTTGGATTTGGCATAATGATTGTCTCTTCTTTGTGAGAATGTAAAAATTATAGAATATAGACTTTATTATGTTTTAATTTTTTGGTTCAACCAAGCTACATACTTAATTAGCTTGCAGTACCTTTAGATCACATTTGAGCATTTTTAATAAAAAATACACATTTTTTGATCATTGGCCAAATGCTTTTATGCTTTAACTTTATAAAAAGTTTTACAACTTTATAAAAATAAGTGATTGTGCTATCAGTTAGATACCTTATATTAGATGTCGTTTATTTGAAATCTGCTAACGCCTAACTAACTAGATATCAATTATTAACTGGGAACCAAATAAGGTAGAAATATATTATACATGTTGTTCACACTTTGTGTACGTGATAACAACTTGTATTTAAATGTCAAGGAGGAACTACAGTTTAATATCAGTTAAGAATACAGTTTAATATCAGTTAAGATTACAGTTTAGTATCAGTTAAGAATACAGTTTAATATCAGTTAAGATTACAGTTTAGTATCAGTTAAGATTACAGTTTAGTATCAGTTAAGAATACAGTTTAATATCAGTTAAGATTACAGTTTAGTATCAGTTAAGATTACAGTTTAATATCAGTTAAGAATACAGTTTAATATCAGTTAAGATTACAGTTTAGTATCAGTTAAGATTACAGTTTAGTATCAGTTAAGAATACAGTTTAATATCAGTTAAGATTACAGTTTAGTATCAGTTAAGATTACAGTTTAGTATCAGTTGAGAAAACAGTTTAATATCAGTTAAGAATACAGTTCAATGTCAGTTAAAAACACAGATTCAAAGTTTTGTAAGAAATACAATTTAGATATTGGTGTTAGTTTACTGTTAATTGCAAGAGTGTATGTAGGTGTAGAATATATGCATGGAATCACAGAAATGGGTGTAAGGTTATTTTGCGTAAGAATATATAGTAGGGTGGGGGAAGATGGGATACCTTTAGCACATAATGTCCAAATATCCTGATCGTGTTTTAAACAAATAACAACGGTCTATGGGAGTTGTGAGGATGTGGTTTTAAAATTATTAAAATGTTCTTTGTTAACTACCAAATGGGACGAGAAAATAGAATGAAAAGGTGTCCCATCCCCCCCACCCTACTATATTGACTTTCGGAATCTGTGTCAGTAAAGAAAACTTATTGTACAGAAAATCAGTGAATAGTTGGTAGTGATTTGATAACATTGTTTACTTAGTGACAACAAGATTATGTTGGTATGTTAATTTTTACGATGAACATATTTATTAGCATACTCCCTACATGTGTTGTGTATTTATGTATCAAACTGTTTGCTAAGAATTGTGGATTTTGCAAGACTGTAAGAATTTAACAATAATTTTTGAAAAAGTTTTGACAAGTATTGTTTAAAAAAAAAAAAAAAAAAAAGTTTAAAAAAGTGTAGGTGCTGAAAATAAGATCCTAATGTGCTACGAGCCAAACAGGTTGATAAGCACTGTTTTATCTATTTTTATAAAAATCCCAAAAGCATTATTTGTATATTATAATAATTCAAAATTTTTCAAATATATATTATATTTTGAGTTGATAGAATGTGTTCTGGAGTGACAACATTTTGACAATTTTTAATTTTCCCAAAGAATGAAATCAAATTTTTTATTCCAAATATATATATTATTTCTATTTAACAGCACAAAGTTTTGCCGACTACAAAAGACTCGGTCGAGCGAAGACGAAGCAGTGATGCGACAAGTCCTTTCAAACGCAATGAAAGGATATACAAAAAATCGCTTAGTCATGGTAACATTGAATCCACTATGTCGGTCTATCCACCTGAAACCGACGGTTGCACACCAGACAGAAACTCTGGGAATTATGAAGGTCTTTACTCATGTTTTAATGTTTTATTGGTACTGGTTGTTAAAAAGTAAAGTAGTAACTAACAACTTTCGTTTTTTTAGATATATAAATTAAATAATATAAAAATTGAACAAAACAGTAAGGAATGTATTTAACAACAGAAAACTTTCTGAACATAATTTAAAAACTCAAATAGTTTCTATTTTTTGATGAAATAATTACAAAAACCTAAAATATAAATAATTCCCAAGAAAATACACAGTTTGTATCATACTATATATTAACAATAAAACCCATAAAAAATAATAATTAAAAGTTTTTTATCAACAGGCTCACCAAACAAGGATCCTCCAAAAGTTTCGAGTTTTCTTCATTGTGGCCCACCCAACATAAACCCCCCTGATCGACCCCCACCTAAACCCACAAACCCATCACCCAGGCATGGAGATCTCATGAACCCCACCCCACGTCACAAAATGTCATTCCCCCTCCCAGGTTTAGCCCCCTCTGTACCCCGCCCTGTTAGTCCGGGGTTGCCGACATCACCCCCACCTTTCCCCCCAGAAAAATCCCCATCCAGAGATTCCAGACCCAAACCCCTGTCAAGGGTGATTCCCCCTTCACCCCAGCTTCACCCCCCAACGACAGACCGCATATATTCAACACCGGAGGGTGAAAGCGATGGGGAAACCCCACCACCGTTACCAGAACGTGATGCCATATATGAAGGAGTTGATGGTAAGAAATTTATGACAAAATCTAAATTTGAATAAAAAAACATTTAAAATAAACTTAGTAAAAAATTATAAAAGGGTGGGAAAAAATGGGACACCTTTTTATTCTATTTTCCTGCCACATTTGATAGTAAATAAAGAACATTCAAAGAATTTAAAAAACGTATCCTCACAACTTCCACAGACCGTTGTTGTTTGTTAAAACATGAGTATTTAAATATTATGTGTCAAAGGTGTCCTGTCTTTCCCTACTATATATTCAATTTTAATATTTTTCAAATTAAATTGAAAACATTTTTGAACTCTGTCTGTTAAATGTTTTTCATAAAAATTTTGTTATGTCAGTTAATATTGTTACAATTTTCCTAACCCTTTTTTTTCCAGTGTTAAACGTTGTACCCCCTTCACCGTGTGGAATTCTGAATCGTTCAAAACTTTTGGATTCTGAACCATTGTACCAGGTTATTATAATAATGTTATACATTTTCTAAGAACTGATATTCAGACTTGAAAATTTAAACTATTTCTATTTAAACCGAATTCATGGGTATTGTTTAGCAAGTTAACCATGAATGGAATTTTCCAATGGTTAGATAAATTTTCCGTTATATTTTACACCAAAAAGTTAAGTTCTTGGATACTATATATGATATTGATGTTAAATAAATATTTACTTCAATCAATGAGTGCGGAGATTATTTAAACATCTTCTAAATTTTAGAATTATTTTAACAAAAGTTTCTAAGTTTAAGAACATAGTGATTAATGAGACAAAATTGGTCTTAAAGTTTTTTAATTTTTATAAAAATAAATTACAAATTTTTTTTGGACCAGATTTACAGAAGCCGCACGTTATCTCATGCGTCTACAAAAAGATCCGCAGCTGCCAGGGCTAGAAACCAAACTGGTAATTTTGTTTCCTTTTGTGTGCCCGAATCGTAAATCATTTTTACCGAAATTAACAAATTTTAAATTGTCAAATATAGACTTTAATTTTTTCTATTTTTGAAACACTTCGATCCAAAATGTGTTAAAACATGAGTGTGTCCGAACAACACATTGCTTTTATTTTAAATCCTAGCGATTAATTTTTATTTATTCTTTAAATGTATAATGCAAATCACCTAAACATTATCATTGCCCACACACAGTACATGTAGAGCCTATGGTGTCAATCTTATCTAAAAAAATGCACAAATTAATTTTCATTTGCTTGTTTATGTAAAAAGCACCGGAAACAGGTAAAAATGTCCATTCTGTAGAATATGCATTTCGGAAATTTTTTTGTTTTTTCTTGTTATTTTTTATAAATATTTGCACTTAGTTTCCAATGGTTTTAATTAAAAACCTTCGATACTATTTATTTTTTTATCAAGTATCTTAAAAAAACTGAATTTTCATTTTAGTTCCGGAGACAGGCACACAGTGGAAGAGTGAATTGATGTCAGAGGACCTTGGAACATCCACGCTGTGGAGAGAAATCCCGGAGGTTGCGGACAGTGGTCATCCGAAGGACATGAGCAAGGACCAGATCAAGCTGCAACAGGTTGGTTGGATTTTAATTGCGCAACACTGAAAAAGTAAATTTGTTGTGCATCACTGAAAAAGTAAATTTAATTCACTAAAAGTAAAATTTATGGTGCGCATCACGGGAAAAAAAATCGTTTATTTTTTTTAAATGTTAAAAAAACACCTTATACTGCTTATACATATAATTAGATGTATGGTTGACTATTTTGGCTGTATAGTATTTAGAAACATAATTAACAAAATCTGGTAAAATGTTAATATTGTTTAATGTTGGCTACTATATCAGGGTCTTCATGAATATGTACAAGATTTTTTTTGTAAATTTATTTTTTTTTTCACTTTATAAGTTACTTTAAACAAACACATAACCCACAAGCACACAATAGCAAAGTTTTTAAAACTTTAAAAATTCTCCCTTCTATAGTTTATTATATCTGGTTTCATTCATGTTTATTCTGAGTGAGGAAAACACTAGATGATGTAAACCAGATGTTGTGGTTTATATATATTGTGAACATCGATTTTCAGTTCTGTTTGGTTACTCCTATGGAAAATACCCTACTGCTGTCAATATAATAATCTTTGCAAATTTTTCTGAAAAGTTTCTGTACAAATAATGTCTCGCTTACTGTCTGTGGTATTTTTAATTCATTTTAGTTTTAACCATAACTTTTTTTTTGGCTGTTTTAGTCTATTTTTTACATTACTATTGTCTATAACATTAAAATAACAGTGCTTTTTTACACTTTGATATTGTAATAATTTTTTCCCCATTTTAAATAACTCGTATTTCAGTTTTTGGCCGGGGTAGTAAAAAAAATATTAAAAATAAAAAAATTTTGTTTGGTAAATTTGTTTTTTCCTCCCAAGTCTCAGTTTGAGGTGATCACATCCCAAGCTTCATATCTTCGTAGTCTCAACATCCTCGTGCATCATTTTATGGAGGATTGGGCCATGGAGTCAACTGATGTTCTCCCATCCACAGATCGAAAGCGACTCTTCTCAAACATCGAATCTGTGAAAAACGTGGAACAGAGGTTTGAAAAAAATTGTTTAAAAATATGATGAAATTATTTTTTCGTTAGTATATTAACTGAGTACCATTATTTTTTAGTAAATAAAAGTTAGACAAAGACATTTTTTGATATAAAGACACAGTTTTTTTTAATTTTTACAGCACTAAATGTTTTAAAAGAGTTAGTGAAAGGTATAATATTTAATCTTTAAAGAGCATGGCCATATTAAATGCATTAAAAGCTGTAACTGCTGAAAAGCTGAAATAATTCTCATTTGGTATAGACATTCTTTTATGAAGTTTTGTCTAAATAACGACTCTAAAAATAATTTATAAAAATGTAATACAAAACTCTCCAATCAGGTTCCTCGAAGATTTAGAAAAACACTTCTGGTCTGATTTAAAACTGACAAAAGTATGCGACGTTATTGCAAAATATGCAAAGCAGGACTTCTCAGTGTACATACTCTATATACAAAACCAGGTCTACCAAGACAGGGTGCTCACTAAACTACAGTAAGTATTAATAAGGTTGTTTTTTTTATAAAAGGCATAATATTATAATTAATATACCTGTACAACTATACTAGAATTAAAATAGAAAACTTCATAGAAAAAATAAATGCATTTAAGTCCTACACTTAGTGGACCAACTAACTATTCAACATGTCCATACATAGTTTGTTTTTTTCTGAAATATTAATAATACGCTACTTTGTTCTTATGTAAAATTCGTTTACTTAAATAAATTTTGCCTTTTTTACATTATTTTTTTTTCATTTTTACGTTACTTTACTTCTATTTATTTCTTTAATCGTTAATGTAAAGACCATCAACCGCCTTTTTCCCTCCGTTCTCTCATATTACCTGCTTCCCCAACTCTCTCATTCACTTATCCATAACCACCAACCTCCAGAAGAAATCACGAATTATTTGCCGAGAACTTATGTCGTCTTGAATCCTCCTCCGCTTGCAACAAACTCCCTCTCCTCTCCTTCCTCTTGCTCCCGATGCAGAGAGTCACTCGTCTCCCACTCCTTGTCTCCGCAATAGTCAACGCAGCGGACGCAGCCGGAGAACCAAAGATGCTGAAGATTGCCAAACATACACTCGGAGTTGTAAACAAAGTTAGTATGTATATAATCTTTCAACGGCTTATCTGGTTTGAAAAAAAACGTTTTTATATGGAATAAACATGAAAGAAGTCATATTGACACGGTTGTGTTACTTCTGCTACCAGGCATAATGTATATAATCTTTTAACGGCTCATCTGGTATGAAAAAAACCTAGCGTATTTTCAACGTTTTGTCTGCCATCCGGCAAAATTGCCTACATTTTTCATAATTGCAGTACACTAAATACACTATGTTTTTTTTCAAAATTACCGGATAGCAGACGAAACGTTGGAAATTACACTATGTTTTTTCATACCAAGTGAGCTGTTGAAAAAACTTTTGAATCACTTTGCTCGTATAAATATAAAGATAGTTTTATTGTAACCAAGTTAAAAGCACATAAACTTTATCAAGGTGTTGCTGCATCAAAGAGATAAAGTCTCACTACATGTCAGATGAAACATATGTTTTTTTATACAGAAAAATCATTTTTAAACTTGAATGAATGAATGTAACTTACTTTCTCCTCGCTTGCCCAAGGACACGTATGCCCACAATGGTAGCAACGATGAACCTTGAACCCATTACCTCTGGGTTCGAGGCAGGCCCGCTAACCAACTGTGCTATGGTGCCGTGCTTACTAGTTTGAATCCACTAACTCTATTATTCTACAGTTGGTGAAGAAATGCAATGAAGGAGCCAAGAAAATGCAACAAACAGAACAACTCGCAGAAATTGCTTCCCAACTTGATTATTCATCTTCTGTCAAGATGTTTGCTCTCGTTTCACAATCAAGGTTTCTATTTATTTAAATATGCTGTTAGAATTTTTTTAATCTGAGGTTAGTTTACGACCTTTGTGCTGCGAATGCAGTTAAAATACTGTATAAAAATTGCCTTTAAAATACAGCAGTTTGATTAAGGAGGCAGAAATTAATGTTAAATTTTTGTTGAAAAAAAAGGCTTAAAAATCAAGAAACAAAATAAAAATATGTTAAACAATAACTCTTTGATTGTTTGTTTGTTTTCTTTATTATCTAATAATTGCTTTTATTAAAACAGGAGTTTAGTAAAGAAAGGAGAAATGAATGTGAGCATGTCAGTTGATTCAAAAAAATCCACAAAACTCAACAAATTATGGTTGTTTCTATTCACTGATGTCATGTTTATTGCAAGGAAAAAAAGGTTGCCATTTTTACATTAATTTCGAATTTAAAATATACATGTATTATACCTCACCCATACATGTACTATATCTCACCCATACATGTATTATATCTCACCTATACATGTATTATATCTCACCCATACATGTACTATATCTCACTCATACATGTATTATATCTCACCTATACATGTATTATATCTCACCCATACATGTACTATATCTCACCCATACATGTATTATATCTCACCCATACATGTATTATATCTCACCCATATATGTATTATATCTCACTCATACATGTATTATATCTCACCCATACATGTATTATATCTCACCCATACATGTATTATATCTCACCCATATATGTATTATATCTCACCCATACATGTATTATATCTCACCCATATATGTATTATATCTCACCCATACATGTATTATATCTCACCCATACATGTATTATATCTCACCCATACATGTATTATATCTCACCCATACATGTATTATATCTCACCCATACATGTATTATATCTCACCAGCTACATGGAGTCAGGTTCAAGCTCCAGGTTTGAGGTTGTGGATTGGGCAAAACGGTCGCTACTATATGTCAACGAGCAAGCTGTCACAGAGAACTTAATTTATCTCATTCTGTTGGAAAACCAAGCTGGAAAGAGAGTAGAAATGACACTCAACCCAGTTAGCCAGTAAGTCAACAGATTTTGACATTGTGTTTTACTAAATATGAATAAGTGTAACTTATGTATCTTCACTTGGTGGTCTTTATAACATGGGTGTTCTATTTCAAACAACAAGTGGCAGCTTATAAATTATCATGTATGTAACTTTAAAGTTAAGTATTCTTTTTTTATGGCCAACAATTTAGACAACCTCTTAGAAACAACTGTTAAGTGTCTTAGACACATACTCACAATGGTAGCAGCATTGAGCCTTAAACCCTGTATTCTCTGGTTTATAGGCCATGAATCTGCACTTTAAACTAAAGTTAATTTAGAACTTTTGGGGATGCAATGCAATTTATTATACCAATATAAAGGGAAGAAAACTTCAGATTTGATTTCCTAACTATATTTTTCATTTAGAAACGAGTTATCACGTTGGACGGATGCATTAAGCCCTCCTTCACTAAATACAACAGGGGAGAGTATATATGAAACATGGGGTGAGTTGTGTGTGGAAAACTTATTAATAACTGTAAGATAGGATCACACTTTAAATTTTCATATTTAGAATAGATAGCCTTTATATTTTTTTAATAACTTTTGCCAAAAAATATTATAATTCAAAGACTGTTTAACTTTTAAAAATCCACTATTTTTTCAATAGCTGTATCTTTTTTTATTTTTACAAGTTCAGTTGCTTTTAAGATTGATTGTAAAATTAACAGTGTTAGAGAATGGTTGTATAGACTGTAGAGTATCAAAATGCATTAAAATATTACGCTTTAATATCCGGCGCCCTGGCACAGTTGGTTAGCGCGCCTGCCCTTTAACCCATGGGTTATGGGTTCAAGGCTAGTTGCTGCTACTATTGTGGGCAAGTTACATTTATTCATTTATTCATAACATATGTTTCCACTGTACAGATTGCCCACAGTTCCAGTGTGTGTTGCCATACATTGCTGAGCAACCAGATGAACTAACTATTGATGTTGGTGATGTAATGCAAGTTCTTAAGAAAACTTCAGATGGTAAGTTTTAGACATTTAAATTTTTTATTCGATTTTAGGTTTTGCCCAAATTCATGTTATAAATATAAGTTGTATACCTGGAGTTGCAGACGTAACTTTATATTCAACATTTTTAATTTATCAAAATTTCTCTAGGTTGGTTAGAGGGTGAGAGACTACGTGATGGGGAAACAGGGTGGTTCCCCCGTCAGAATTGTGACGAAATAGAAGATGAACACACACGAGCGAGGAACATGAAAAACTTGTACCGGACATTCGCTGGGTGACAGCAGAGAGCTAACAACGAAACATACTAAAATAAATTCACCATCAATTTTTTGGAGAACAATTATTTGAATAAAAAAAATGTTTTCAGATTTTGCAGGGATGTTGTGCTAGGTGGAAGCAATAACTTAAGTACAACTCTAAAGTGGAGCACGTTTTAATGATTTTGTACAAATTATGTATCTTTTGTTTGAACTGGAATATCATTTTTACATGTATTTGATCAAATAGTAGAGTTTTAAAGGTGTTTAGATTAAAACAAATTATAAATTTTGCCATAAATATTCTGCAACTACAGCAAAGTTTAGCCAAATCTAGTTAGCAAAAGTAAGTATTTATAATTTCTTAAATGTTACCAAACCTTAAACAACAAATAACTCCATTTTCTTACAATATATTTCTATCAGTGCACTCTTTGTTCTTTGTTTCACAACCTGGTGCTGTTTAATTGCACTATCTAATGTGTTTTTGTTCACATTTTTATTCCTACCCCTTTCATTTCATATCTTGTTGTATGCAGTTTTCCTTATTCATATACCAGTCTTGGTTTAAAAAAACAAACTATTTTTACCCGTTGTGTATTTTACATTTTTTAATCAAATCTGTAAACTGTAACAGTATTATCTGTTTTATTATGAGTTTGGTATCCTGGTTTGAACTAAATCATGTGTATTATTTAAAAAAATACTCTATTGTCTATAATTTATGGTGCTTATATTATACCCTCTGCCTTACTAAGATTTTTTCCACCTATTTATTGCATAAAGTAGTTTTGAACAAACTGACAAACCAGTGATCTGTAACATTCCATTTTTTCAACAATTCTTATTTTGGAAAGGAATTTTGTATTTTGAATCAAATGACTGTATAGCGTAATGTGTGCACTTTATATGATTAAGTTTCTGAGCCTATCCTGTCTTTTTGTGCTGAAAAGTGCCTTCTTATATTTCGCCATAAAATCCGCTGTCCAAATATTCAATACTTTTGGAAAATATATCTCTTCTTTCTAGACATTATAAGGTTGGGTTAAGAAAGTTTAGGTTACCTGTTTATTAATGCTTGGTTTTACAATGAAGAAACATAGATTTATGGCAAGGTAAGTGGAGGATTTCTGGCTTTGTCACTTTTAGTGTTGGTATTTCAAGAACTGCCATTATTTTCTTTATGCCAAGTAGAATATGTTTTTTATTTCAGTTTCTAAAGGATATACTTAGTATGAAATTTACGTTAACAATTTGATGGCATTTATTGTAGATAATATTCCAACCCTTTAAAGTAAGCAGGGAAAGGAAAAGTTTCAGAGTGTTTTAAATGTCAAATGGAGTTGAGGTAAGTATATCCTTATTAAATCAAATATAGACTATTTTATTTTCTAACTATAGCAAATAGCTCAGTAAACTGCTGCGTTCTTGGATACTGAAAGAGAATCCCATATTTGTGTCTAAAAATGCAAAGACCTGTTTTATATCCACTATTATAATGGGCCACTGATCTGCCTGAGCCCGTCGTGACTGTGGGGTTTGCTTGGTTTATGATACGCCACTGATACAAACTACTCTAAATTGCTTTATTGGTATAAAAGTGTTTATTAGTTTGAAAACAACACACATTATCAACATTTACATCTTGTTAGGTTAGCACATAGCATTTGATTTTTTTTAATAATGTTTCAACACTCCATGCTATAAAAATGTTGGTTTAAAACAAAACATCGAAGAAATTTAACAAAAAACTTATTCAACATTTCTCAATTGCTTATGTTTAGTTAACATGAAACCACTAGTTTAGCTTGCATATTTCCTCTTTAAACAATGGAAATATTTCTTAACTCTAAGTTTATTTTCAGGAAGTACTGGTTTATTTAGAGCATTAAGTATCCTTACTACTTCACACATACAAATAAGGGATTTACAAACTTGTTCAAAAGCAAAATAACAGTGAGCAAGGTCTAAATATAGATTTACTTGAAATGCTGTGGTTTGCTTATATCCTTTTAACGCGACCAAACATTTCTTTAATATTGTAAATGATTTTTCGTAATGATTGATTTCAACCCAAATTTTGGAATATTTATTTAAATCAACCACTGTCAAAAAAGGATAACAGTTTTCTTGAGGTGTTTGTGAGTTTTTATAATATTGATAAGATTTTTCTATCATAACAATTGATTGATCCTTCTGATCTATAAGTAATAGACATTCACCATACTCAAGTAATGCCCAACTGAACTCTCTCTGATAGTCCAATAAAGTTTTCATATTTTCGCATAAATTTATGAATTTGTTCATATCTTCAATTTCAGTTTGAATGTTTCTTTTATCCCAACGACCCAGTTCAAGTTTGCATTTAAATGCTACAACTCTAACTACAAATTCCTTTAAGAAATCTTTATGGTTGCCAAGTGAAATTACTTTTTCACATAAATCACTGCATAATGAATATTCAGAAGTTCTGTGTATGGCTAAAAGTACAACCATTATATCAACCATTTGAAGTAAGCTGGGACAGTTAATTAGTTTTCTTATTTCCATCTTTATATCTTCTTCTAATGTAAGGAAAATCAAAACAAGGAACTTTAAATTATTTTTACACGCAACACTATCCATTTGGAAAAAATTCATTGATAATGGTGTGTGTAGTGAAAAAGTGATTAACAAGTGCAAACTAAATGCTGTCTGCATAAAGAAACAAAAACTTTGTTTTCCAACCATTTCAATTAATCCAGTTATAATACTCTTTGAACTAGAATCTTCCATAAAAATATCTTCTTGTCTTCCCTTTGAATGATAAACTTTGAATCTTATCTCACAAGCCACTGCAACCATGAATCGAAGCTCATGAGCCACCGTTTCACTGCATAATTTGCGTTGTTCCAATATATCAATGATATCAAAACATGAAGATTGTTTTATTGAATATCGCCGACCAATTGATGTAAGAAAGATTGTTGCACTTCTGTAAATTACTCGCTTTATGTTGAAACTTTGTAGACCATGAAACGTTTTTAATTGTGACGTTATAAAACTCAAGTTTTGTAAATCTTCATCTATTTGTTTCATCACCATTGAATAGTTGCCAATTTTATCTTTTCTCGCAACAACATCATGTGACTTGTCCTGGTACTCATGGAATAATGTTTCTTCACCAGCAACAAAGCAAGACTTGGATAAAATATCAGCCAAGTGATTATCCCTGCTTTATGTCATGTTCTTTTTCCAACAGTTGAAGCATTTCTTTCACCGGCTTTATAAGCTCCATTTTCCATGGTTTGTTTACAGTTGGTTGTCTTCCAAGTGGTATCTTGCTTGCATGTGACATCATCCCATCAAACGTTACACCATTTGGTGTAAAAGCATCATAAAACCAGATGTTGGTTTCACCGTTTAAACTTGGAATTGCAACTGAAGGAATCATGGTTTCTCCAAGGTTGATTAGGACGATATGAAATATTGTGGAGAACCACTTGAAGTATCTCATGATCGTCTTACGATCTTCATTCCAATCTAATTCATCTTCAAGAAGAATGATGTGTTCAAAATCTGAATATAATGTAATTTCTGATCGTGCCAGGGAACCCAACCCTACTACAGAGTATTTACATGGGGGATTCCCCATAATTTCAATGCATTCATCAGATACAAATCTCATTAATTCGGTGTATTGCTCTGTAACTTTTTTCTGGATAGTTTGAACATCTGATATTTTATTTCTTTGTAATTGAATCAGTCTATCACCTTCTACATTATCAGGAATTTGAGTCACTTTGTTGTATTGTTCTCCCAATTCCTTTCTAGTTTGTTTCATTTTTCTTTGTAGATTTGCAGAAATCTTCAACAAATTAGCACCATCTGTTTTGGCCTTTGCCTTCACCAAAACAGCTGTGCAAAAACTTCTAAGATCACTTTTATTTTGATCATTTTTTGGATCTCTTACTATAGCAGCATTATACAAAGCTACACTACGAATAGCATTCAACTTTTTTTGCTTAGTTTTACTTCCATATATCTCGGCCAACTCATGAAATATAGGAACTGATTTTTTTGGATCAATTTCTTTTCCATTTTCATCACACAGCAACTTTAACTGCTCAACCAGGTTCTTTTCAGCTTCACTAATCTCAACCAAGTTCATTTTTATAACAACTTGTTTTAATGCCAAAATTCTGTGTATTTGCTTTCTAATATTTTTACAACACCAGTGCTTGATATTAAACGTAAGAATAATGTTTGCGTCTGAAGGATTCAAAGATTTTACCAGTCTATTATAGTTGCTCTTTGTCTGTTGCACAATAGCCATTGTTATTACTGTTTGTAGTTCTGTGTTTTGTTTGTTCAAGCACTCTATGTCCCCAACCCTAATTTTCGAGTCATCATCGACATTGCTTCACAATTCCTTTCTCCTAACTTTGTGGCAGTTTCTCTCTGTGTATAACTTTGCACTAAACAGTTTTTGGTTCAGTTAGAATTAAGTAAAATTTTCTTAGCCTATTTTCTGTGTTGATCTAAATCATAGTTTATCTTTTGTCATGTCGGCTTATTAGATTAACATATAGCTTTATGAAATGCACCAAGTATAATTTCAACATAAATATGTCTAAATCCAGATGACCTTCACCATTCGCTGTTTAATATAGACTATGGTGTCCTTCTAGTTTCTGTTGCTTTTTGTTTCGTAGAGAAATACCATGTTTTTTATTTATTTTTTTATTCTTTATGGGTGAGGTCCTTCTCTAGAACCCGGGATTTAGGCCAAATTTGGCCCATTACCCCAACACCTGGAAAGCCCATTAAAACCAGTGCCGCGACACCGCATTGCACTCAGACGCGTATGGGTTGGAGCAATGCCCGTTAAGTGTCTTGCCCAAGGACACATACGCTGATCAGTGTTAGTACCGTCGCCGATCATCGAACCGAGGACACTTTGGTTTTCGATTCAGGTGCCTAAACCACTGAGCCACGGCGCCGGACCGAAATACCATGATGCTGTTATGCCAGAATTCACATCAGTTATAATACAGATATAATATTAACATAAACTGTATTGGGCAGTTACTTCACAAAACCTAAAGTTTCATCACAACAAATATTTAATATAGTTTTAAATAACAAAAGTGCAAAACCATGATGTAATATTTTATTACCTGAAACAACTTCAAGAAACTAATAAGTGTGTCAAATGTTATGATGTGTGTTAAATAATAAACATACATGTAATAATTATACACACAAACATGCATATTGATTATGTCATCACGTGATTTCACAACTGCCCAATTTTACTTCGTCACACACAGGTTACAATGTCTTATTTTCTTATTGGACTCATGATGACTTGCATGTATTCTGGTGAATCATCAAAATTAATTTGGTAATAAAACGATGAAAGTAGGCTAAAGGTCCTTTAGACAACTATAATGGTGTATAGAATAGTTGTCTTACCAATTAAAACAGTCTGAAGGATTCAAAGATTTCACCACTCTATTATAGTTGCTCTTTGTCTGTTGCACAATAGCCATTGTTAATACTATTTGTAGTTCTGCGTTTTGTTTGTTTAGGCACTTGTGCGTTTAGACTATAATGGATATTGGTTGTTATTGAATTTTATCAAAAAACGATTGTTAGGAAATAAATGTCTTGATTTAGCATCACCTCATACACAATTAAGTCTGTGTTTGGTTTAGCATCACTGCACTTTATTGTTTATGAAAACATAATGCTTGGTTTTGATCATTTATTTTGTACCACAGAAAGCAAAAAACATGATTTCTAAATAAAAGGTCGTACCTTAGCACTGGTATGGTTACTTTAATACATTGAGAGCTACCCCAATCCTAATTTACGAGTCATCATCGACATTGCTTCACAATTCATTTCTCCTAACTTTGTAGCAGTTTCACTATTTGCATAACTTTGCACTAAACAGTTTTTGGTTCAGGTTGAATTAAGTCTTATTTTCTGAGCTCATTTTATGTTGCTTTAAATCATATTTTGCTTTCTGTCATGTTGGTTTATTAGATTAACCTATAGCTTTGTATGTTTAAATGCAGAGATCCTTCATGGTTCAATGAAGACTATGTCGTCCTGCTAGCTTGTGTTGTTTTTTTTTGTATCATAGAGAAATGACATGACAATATTATGCCAGAGTTCATATCAGTTATAATACAGGTATAATATTAATATAAACTCTCTTGACCAGTTACTACACTTAATATGTCAAAACCTAAACCAAGTACCATCGAAAATTATTTAACAAAGTTTTAAACAACAAACGTGAAAAAAATATGATGTAATATTTTATTACCTGAAACAACTTTAAGAAACTGATTAGTTTGCCAAATGTGATGATGTGAATTAGTGTATTAAAATGTGAATTAGTTTGTTAAATAATGTGTTAAATAAATTAGTTTGTTAAATAATGCTCATACAATAAGTAAATGGACAAACACGCATATTGATTATATTATCATGTGGTTTCAAATCTGTCCAATCCCGTGTCTTTCATTCTGTCATATACAGGTTACAATGACTCATTTTCTTATTGAACTCATGATGACTTGCATGTATTGTGGTGAATCAGCAAAAATTAACGTGGTGATAAAACAATAAACAAATTTAATAGACAATATAGACAAATCTTATCAACTTAAAGACAAATCTTATAGACAATTATGATAGTGTATAGGATAATTTTCTTACAAACTAAAACATTAAAAAGTTGGTTTAATTGTACATTATGATAAATAGTAGGGTGGGGGAGGACGGGACACCTTTTTATTCTGTTTTCTGGTCCCATTTGGTAATAAACAAAGAACATTTAGGAATTAAAAAAACGCATCCTCACGACTCCCATAGACCGCTGTTAATTGTTTAAAACACGATCAGGATATTTGGATTTTATGTGATAAAGGTGTCCCGTCTTCCCCCACCCTACTCTATAATATTTATTTTGTATAATATAGTAGAATGGGGGAAGATGGGACACTTAAGCACATATTGCCGAATGTTTCCTAAATTAAAATAGACGGTAGTTTTTGGGTAATACCTCGAATTAGTACTATCCTCCTTTATTAATTGACAACAATTCAAAAAAATACAATAAAACACACGAAGAGTTATTTAGCGATCCGCACAACAGGTGAAATTTTACAAATTCGAAAACACGCAGGATAAGACGGGGCAGTTTAAAATCATTGTTAATTTTGATTATTAAGTGTATTTATTATTAGTAATACACTAAATAACACGAAATAACACTGTATGCTTTAAAAATCAAGTTTAAACATTCTTTTCCTTGCCCTACTGCTATAGTTTTTAACATGTTACCAATACAGTATATTATTGCATAACAATGGGTATTGTTCGAACATCAATTGATAAATATTGTACCTTAAAATGTATATGAACTTGTAAATTGATAATAACTAATAATAAAGGTTACATTTTGCTACAATTTGGGTTTTTGCTACAATATATGTTTTTATTATATTAGTATCTTATATTTGAATAACACCTGAGGTATAAATTATTGAATTAAAAGCAAACCTTTTAAAGTTTGGCAATGAAAGCATACTTAAACTACAGTGTGAGGGAAGATGGGACTCAAAATTGAAAAATATTTACATTAGCAGTATTCTGCAACTTGTAGTTAACCCCGAATTTAACCGGCGGTGCTAGTTTCTTTACCATGTAAACTTTATATATATAGCGTTAAAACGATATTTTTTTGTTGTTTTCATCTCAAACTAAATGCATATTGACACCCTGCCTATTTTCCTCATGTTTATATTTCAGTTTTTTTTTACAAAACTAAGACTAGTTTTATGAGACAAAATCAAACTGTACGAAATATTCAAATAATTCTGTATCATTATTTTCCTGATTATCATTAAATGGGGGTCCGTAAAAAGAAAATTAAACACAAGTATTGTCTGACAAAGTGTCCCATCTTTCCTCATCCTACCATAATTACTTATGCTTTTTACTAATGCAAGTAATGTTTTCAGGTCGAATGGGAATCAGTTCTTGATCATAGTTCAACACATGGTGGTAGTCCAGAGCATAAGGATGTTGTAGAAAGTAGTTTGCTCACTATGAACGAGTTACACTGTTTTTTGAGAGGTATGTTGTGTGATGGACCAATTCTGGCCTAAATCCCAAGTCCCCTGCCTGATCAGAAGACTTCACTCATATAGAATATCATATGATAAGATATTTGTAAATTTAAAACATTTAAAACTAATTTTGTAAGGAACTGTATAGCCCGAAGAACATAGATATCAACAAGTGTAAACCAACATATTTGCTAATTTTTGGGCAATGTTTGGGTTATTTATGTCACACAATTATATATATTTAACATATTTGGCAGCGGCATTGCAATAATTTTAAATATTTAAGTTTAAAAAGCGAATGGTTGAGTTTTGGTTAGCTTGTAAAATATTCAACTATTTTAAATTTTGATGCATCACAAGTGTTTCCTGTATCCTATAATACACATATTAAAACAAAAATATGAATGAAGGTCTAAAAACAGTTAAAATGTGCAAAACATCTGCCTGCCGCCCATACTGATGCATGCATTTCACTCCTCATATGGGAAAAAAGAAGGCGTCCATTGACCATTGTTTTTAAACAATTGCTGTTCTTACTTGTTGTATATCCATTTACTTTCGTATAGCCTTTATGTTGCTTATGTGCATCTTGTAAGGTTATTACGCAACATTGCATTGTTAGCACAATGTTTCAACAATCAGAGCTCTGCAAACTGTGTATGTTATTGTTACGTAAAGTGTGGTCCGGGACGTTGCTCTAACGGCCTACCGCGACTGACCAGACTGATGTAGGATTTCTTAACAGTTTAATGACATATAAAAACTACTATAATAAAACGATTAGAACGGTAAGGAAAACGCTCAAATACACTAACGTTTTAACCACAGTAACCAAATACACCAACGCAACGTTACTACACCATACACACCACGAGAACTGCCGATCTTATGCAATACTAGGGTAGATATTAGGGAAACAGAAGAAAAAGGCGCACTCGCGCTACGACGACCATTTATGCTTGAAGGTGAAATAAACGCGAGACGTATCAAGCCAACACAAAAGCCAAACATGAAATGAAAGAAAAACTAGGAAACAATACAGAAAAACGCCACAGCAAACTACACAAAAGCCACAAACATTTAATGCCTGAAGAAACAATACGTCACATTATTCTGCCTTGTGTAATTTCCATGTAATTTGTTTGCCTATTAAAATCATAGCCATTTTGATTGGTTTCAAATCTCTTGGCTTCAATACAAATATTCTCGCTTTGAAAATCTTAACTTTTTCTCATGGACCGTTTAAGTTTTATAAACTTTTTAATATATTTTCAATTGCTTCATATTTTCCTAGTTCCATTTCTTCTAATAAGAATTTCAAGGAAAAATATCAATGTTAGAGAATTCTTGCAAATGGAAAAATGGAGTTGGGTATGTACTTTATTTTTTAATTTTGAGTTTCTAACTGCTGGATAAACTTAGTTTAATTGTTCTACTCATGCTTAGCTACTTTCTTCACCTTAGATATTTTATGTGCTAAAGTAAATGCAAGTTTAAGAAACAGTTTTAAATTTCAAAATGATTTATTAAACCTGAAATGTTGTTCAATTCATTGTAAAACATAGAGTTGTCTTAAAGACTATAAAATGCATTTATATGAATAGGCACAAAGCAACAATTTGATTACATTTGATACATTATATTAACAATCATTATACTACAACATTTTAACTGTGAAAGTTGCATTATACCGCGACATTAGTAATCGGTGATTTTAGTTATAATAAAGTAAGATTAAATAATTTCTTCTAAATTCGTGACAAAAATATTCATACAATTATCCTTTCTTGGGTGGTATTCTCGTATACCGATTAAAACTTAGTCGGTTGGGGTCACTTTGTTTGCCGCGTTTTTTTCCTACTATCAATGAATCTATTCCATAGTTACCTTTAATTGTTATTCTTAGTAGGTTTTAGCATTTCATGACAGTAACAACGTATGGTATTTACATTTTTATTGAGTAATTTTTATGCACATAATATAAATAAAAATAATACTTACACATTGTTGGAGCTTAATATTAACAAAATAGATATTTATGGGGTTCAACTACTGCTATGTTTTGAAACATATTATTGTGACTATATGTATGAAGTTACAACTTTAATATACATTGTATCAACAAACGTTACATAACACTACAACAATTTGATTACATTTTCATTACTTGGTTCAACTTCTATTAATATAAATTTTATTTTACTTTTTGGGATGGATAACAATACTACAAAAACAACAAACGTGTTTCTATCACGCTATGGCTAAAACAGAAATACAGATTTATTAAACACAATTAAAATATCAACTTTTTTCATTTGAACATTAACTTAGTGTTAAATAATCATGTTTAATAAAAAGATTGGGTATGAGTGGTGTCTGCTAAACATATCACATTTCTATGTTGCTGAAGTTTACTATAAAAGAAACAATTAATTTACCTTCTATATAAAATCTTTAAATAATGATAAAGAATCTGGACTTTTTGTTTAGTCTTATGATCTACTGGTTCATTTAAAGCATTGTGTATCCTTACTACTTCACACATATAAATAAGGGATTTACAAACTTGTCCAAAATCAAAATAACACTGAGCAAGGTTTAAATATATACTTGCATGGAATCCTGTGGTTTGCTTAGCTCCTTTTAACATGTCCAAACATTTTTGTAATATTGGAAATGCTTTGTCATATTGATTGGTTTTAACCAAACTGTGGGAGATTATAATTAATTCTGCAACTTGATAATATGTAGGAATATATTTTCCTTCAAGTGTTTGTAAAAACTTTTTGTAATATTGAAATGATTTTTCTATCATAACAATTGATTGATCTTTCTGATCTACAAGTAATAGACAATTACCATACTCAAGTAATGCCTTACTGAACTGTTTCTGATAATCCAATAAAGTTTTCATTTTTTCGCATGAAATTATCAACTTGTTCATATCTTCAATTTCAGTTAGAATGTTTCTTTCATTCCATCGACCCAGTTTAAGTTTGCATTTAAATGCTACAGCTCTGACTCGAAATTTCACCAGGAAGTTTGCATTTTTGCAAAGCGGAATTATTTTTTTACATAAATCACTGCATAGTAAACAGTCATCAATTCCATCTAAGGCATCAAGAAGAAAGGGTATATTTACTTCTTGAAGTAAGCTGGAAAAGGTAATCAGTTTTCTTAATTCTGTCTTTATATCTTCTTTTAATCCAAGAGTAAACAAAATAATCAGTTTAGAAGCATATTTCCATGCAGCACTATCCATTTGGTTAAAATTCAATGAAAATGTTGTGTGTAGTGCAAGAGTGATTAACTTGTGTAAACTAACTGCTGTCTCCATAAAGAAACATAAACTTTGTTTTCCAACCATTTCTATTAATCCAGCTATAATACTCTTTGGATTAGAATCGTCCATGAATATATCTTCTTGTCCTCCCTTTGAATGATAAACTTTGAATCTTATCTCACAAGCCACTGCAACCATGAATCGAAGCTGATGAGCCACCATTTCACTGCATAAGTTGCATTGTTCCAATATATCAATGATATCAAAACATGAAGATTGTTTTATTGAACACAGCCGACCAATCGATGCAATAAAGATTGTTGCACTTCTGTAAATTACTCGCTTAATGTTGAAATTTTGTAAACCGCTAAACATTGTTAATTGTGACGTAATAATACACAAGTTCTGTAAATCATCATTCATTTGTTTCATCACCATTGAAAAGTTGCCAATTTCATCTTTTCTTGCAACAATAATATGTGACTTGTCCTGGTACTCATGGAATAAGGTTTTTTCACCAGCAACAAAGCAAGATTTTGATAAAATATCAGCCAAGTGATATCCCTGCTTTATGTCTTGTTTTTTCTCCAACAGTTGAAGCATTTCTTTCACCGGCTTTATAAGCTCCATTTTCCATGGTTTGTTTACAGTTGGTTGTCTTCCAAGTGGTATCTTGCTTGCATGTGACATCATTCCATCGAATGTTACACCATTTGGTGTAAAAGCATCATAAAACCAGTTTAAACTTGAAATTGCAACCGAAGGAATCATGGTTTCTCCAAGGTTGATTAGGACGATGTGAAATATTGTGGAGAACCACTTGAAGAATCTCATGATCGTCTTACGCTCTTCACTCCAAGCTGCTTCATCTTCAAGAAGAATGATGTGTTCAAAATCTGAATACAATGTAATTTCTGATCGTGCCAGGGAACCCAACCCTACTACAGAGTATTTACATGGGGGATTTCCCAATATACCAATGCATTGATCAGATACAAATCTCATTAATTCAGTGTATTGCTTTGTAGCTTTTTTCTGGATAGTTTGAACATCCGATATTTTATTTCTTTGTAATTGAATCAGTCTATCACCTTCCACATTATCAGGGATTTGAGTCACTTTATTGTATTGTTCTCCAAATTTCTTTCTTGTTTGTTTCAGTTTTCTTTGGAGATTTGCAGAAATCTTCAACAAATTAGCACCATATGTTTTGGCCTTTGCCTTCACCAAAACAGCTGTGCAAAAACTTCTAAGATCACTTTTAATTTGATCATTTTTTGGATCTCTTACTATAGCAGCTTTATACAAAGCTACACTACGAATAGCATTCAACTTTTTTTGCTTAGTTTTACTTCCATATATCTCGGCCAACTCATGAAATATAGGAACTGATTTTTTTGGATCAATTTCTTTGCCATTTTCATCACACAGCAACTTCAATTTGTCAACCAGATTATTTTCAACCTCACTAACCTCAACTGATTCCATTTTCAAATGAAGGAATATCTGTACAGCAATGTTGGCAGGTTACTGATCTTAAATAAAGTGACTTTGGTGGCTGAGTATAAAAGAAGCTACATTTTATTGTTTGAGTACACCTTAAGCAAACAATGTTATGTGTGGATTGTGTGCTCTAAATAAACTTTTAAGTAGGAAAATGTAACTGTAGCAGTTGACTTTGCGCAAGAGATATATGCTTAAGGTTCTTCATCTTTTTTACCTATTGTTTACCTATTTCGTATGTCGAAGAAAAAAAAAGCTGTTTGGTAAATTGAGGCCATTATTTTGTGTAAATTTGTCTTTGTGTGTTTAGCATGTGTTAAATCCCATAAAACTCTACATATTTTATTGTGTTGAGAGAGAGTATGACTTTTCCAATACTTGGCTGTATAGTGAGATTTCGCTTGATAAATTGTCTAATAAAATGAAATGTCTGAATAAAGTACTGGTATGTGCATCGAGCACTTATGTCGTGTCAATGGTCCCTGGTTAAATACGAACCAGTTTACAACTATGAAACATGAGTAGCCAAACTACTTCAACTAACCAATAAAAGATTAACAAACATGCGTCAAATAACAGGAAGCATAGCTTTTATATAGCAGCTTGCAAGGCCATTGGCCCTTGCCTAATTTGTCATTAGTGACTTAAAATACTTCCAAAAATCTTTTATTTTCGCATAAAAGTAATAGTTTGTTTAGATCATTCAGTTAAAAAAAGTTAAAAGTGAAAAAATTTGCATTCAAATGCTACAACTCAAACTCAAAGTTTTTCCATACATAAGGTTATATGTTATATCTCATTAATTTTTTAAATATTTTATCACTATATTTTTTCTATTGTTTTGATTTATGAGTTTAGCAAAGGTTTATGTGGAAAAGCATCTACTCTAGAATGTAGGCTATGTGGTTTAACTAAAATTTGTACAACATGAATGCATGACAGCTGTGTAGATTTTAAAGAGAACAAGGTAGGAGTAATTGGTTGTGGGTTTGATTTATACCCACACTGTTAATATTCAACTCATAATTACCTTGTGTATATATTAGTAATTACTTCGTGTATATATAACTTCTGTTCCATTAGCATCAGAAGTATTATTTAATTCTGAACTTAAACACCTAATACATTAAATTATAACATAATTTTTAATTTGTTTAATACTTTGCTGTTAATTTATGCTCTATGTATTTTTTAAACACACATACACCTTATAGTCCCAACATAATTTAATGTTCTGTATAACATACCTTCTAAAATAACAACTTTAACAGAAAATAAAGGTTTCAAGATTGAAATAAAACAATAAAATTAAAGGCAGAAGCCAATAGTTTTAAAAAATGTTTTAAGTTAAATTTGTTCGGTTTGAATTAGATACATTTTCTGTAATAGAGTTTGGAATGCGTTGGTTGTTTTCTGTTTGTATTGTCAATTGGCTTATTATTGGGCAACGAGTGTCTTGTGTCTGCAACCCTGGGTAAGCAGGAGGTGGACCTAATGTATCATCTTCATAGCTTGGTTGAGGGTATAAAATATCTCCGTATAAATGTTGGAGATCCTGGTATGAAGGTGGAGCATCGGATATTGGTTTCTGAAATGCTGGATTGTCCTAAACAAACATGAATGAACTTGTAGTGCATATTTATCATTGCGTGATGGGTCCACATTAGTCATTATTAAATGTACACCAATACACTTTTATTTATATTGTTCCTTTTTACGAAAACACATCTTTCATTTGATAAAAACATATTTGCTACAGACTGCATTTGCCTTTTTACATTGTGACGTAAAAGTTAATTTTGCAGAATTTAATGTCTAAGTTGCAGTTGTAAACTAGATTTAAGCAGTTGTAGTTTAATGCAACAAGGGCTGTTAAACAAAGCATTTTCCTAAAATAAAAAACTACATTAAAATATAAATATTTTTTCACCTGTGCATTGGGACGCGCGGTTGTAACTGTTTCTGTTTGTAGCTGGACTGGTGTTTTGTTGCACTCTTTTCTCATCATTTTGTAACATTCCTTCAGTACAACAATCACAATTACAAATACAAGAGACATGCCCATCCAGAAATCTAACAAAAAATCAAACAATTATTATGTTCAGATATGTAACCGTTCATCAACTTATAAAATATAGGTATTAAATTTGCTGATTCACAATCATTTATAACTGTAAATTAACTTACACCACATGCCCCAGAATGCAGTGTAGGAGCAACAGAATGGGGTTCCTGTGCTGTTCTTACCACAACAGTATTGTATCTTACTGCCAGAATCTGTTGGTTTAAAAGATGTATTGTAAATAAATGAATGAATGTAGTTTACTTTATCCTCGCGTGGCCATAAAATGAGAGTCGTGTTCATACACCTCGTGCAAGCTTACGAGCCACTGCGCCCGAGATTATACAGTGAAAATTTTGATAAAGTAAAATACAAACCTCTGCAATAATAACCATCTCCACAGTATTCATATGCCTAAAAAATAGCAAGTTTATATTTAGAGCTAAGAAGTTGTTCTTGTCTAACTTGTATATGTTTTGTACAAGTAAAGTACAAGCTGTTTGTTTTAATATAGTGCTAAACTAATTATGTAGGACTGTCTTGGTTATAAATTTATTCCACAAAGACTACTATCTACTATCATTATTACATTTCACTTACATGTGCCCATCTTGCATGCATTAAGAACAGAATCACCAGAACAGAAATAAATTGAAGACACATTTTCATCAATATTAAAGGTACAGGCTTTTAACAGACTATTCTGTATGACTAATTTTGACTACTTTGCACAACGGATATACTTATTCTGAAGATTGGTTTATTGCTGTTATGTAGCAAACATAAAACAGAACATGTGGTAGAAATAGACCATTTCACAACGATTGTGTAATACACCTACATCTGACCTCACTTCTCAAAGGCCATGTCTGTGTTGTCTTTGCAATCATGTTTACTGTTGGGCAAATATTTACCGAACAAAGCCAGCACATTACCTTGTACCTATTTTTAAAATGTCAAGTCATTTCATATTCAACTAAATGCTATTGTGTTGAAAGAATTAAAAGAAAAATTGTATAATTTTTTCATATTATTTTTTTCCGATTATTTTAACAAGATACATTTTTTTTGAGTGTTTTTACAGATAAACATCACTTTATTGTACTTCAGCTCAAAATTTCTTTTGATAATAAATAATTTGTTTATAATTAGGGATTATTTGAATTTGTATGCTGTATTTTTTAATCAATGTAGCTTTCACCAATGGTGTGTTAAGAATGACTTTGCTGTTGTTGCAAGTTTCCCTATTTTCGTTGTAATTATTTTTATCTTCATTAATGTATTCGAATGAATAAAAGTTATGTAAAGATAGATATTCATATCGATAGTCTTAAAATAAAATCATGTAAAGCATTAGAACTGAAATAAATTTACTAACTTTTCCTAAAAATATAATTCTTGCTTACGACACATGTTTAAATCTTAGTGCAGCCTTCACTTTATATTGCAGCAGTTTTTTTCAATAAAATGAGACAACTTGACACAGTTTTCTTTTGGGTTGGGTTTACTGATAATAGATTATAACTAAATATTAAAATTTCAACATACAATGATGGCAATGCACAATGTACAAAATCATTAATAGTTAATGTTATATTAAATAAACACATTTTTTGAAAGTTCAATGATCTTATGCACCGGTGCTGACTAAGAATTATACAACAAATATAAATTTAACATGAGGATTATCTCTACAATTGTATCTTTATTATAGCAGCTCCCACTAAGTAAAATACATGGTAACTCGTAAGCTGTCACCAGGTGTATAAACACCCGTGTTGTAAGGGCTGTCGTTTCCGGCCACGCGAGGATGAATAAGTTACATTCATTCAGCTCAAATTTTTGGTAATAAATGTGCGCTAATTTGGCTCATGCATGGTAGCTTGGTCGTTTTTCCAGAAGACTGCTACAGTACCTTTCAAATTGCAATAAAGAACAATTGTATAAGTGACCCACTATCCTGTTATAGCAGTAATTTGTATGGTTCTTGTTTTCTTAGTTTAATTTGTATTTCACCATCAGACAGCAGCATCGTACTAGTATACACAGAATGGTAATTCCTATAGCCAGTCCAAGCCATACGTCTGAAACAAAAATATTTTTATTCCAGTGGTTGTCTTTTTATATGTTTGGTGTCAAGGATTAGTTTACTTTGATAATCCAACAGTAAGATAAGATGTGAAGGTATGCCATTACGGAATGAATTAAACTTCAAAGTAGTTGCAATATAAGTTTAGTTGTACTGAATAATATAAACCAAAAACTCCTGACAGTTTATTATTTCTGCTAAAGTTTAAACATTCTTTTATTTTTTAAGTATATGAATGCTCATTAAATTAATAAAAGTTACTTACACCACATATTTGTCGTACCACTGTAGTGCAGGTTTTCATTAGAGTTGGTTTTACAGCAAGTCATTATCTTGTTCCTTGTATCTGTATGTTGTGTAAAGGAAGTAAAAAAGTGTAATCATAAGTTGAATTTTGAAATCGTGGTCTTTTGATTTTTTTCAAATTAAGTAACTAAATGGTTAAAAAGAGTGTTTGTTCAATGTCAGAAACAGGTTTTTAAACATGGAGTGTTATAAATTTTGCTCTTGAAAAAACAAAGGCAAAGTTCCTGTCTGAACATGAAAGAGGTTTTTTAAATTAAAAAAATCTTGTTTACGTTTCGTTAAACAAGCCGGAAAATTTACCATTTTTTGGAAGTTCAGAACACTTTAACTTTGACATATAATATTATTTATAGTTGTTTTTAAAATAGCACAATAGATAAACTGTGTTATTTTAAAGTTTAATGTTACAATTGTTAAGAAGTCTGTTGATTTTTTGGGTTACTGATCTCATCCTTGATACTTTGAGGGAGTTTAACAAAACATTGGGACCCAAATTTACAAGAAGACTTTATTATGTTTGCGTGTTGTATGTTGTTATTGATAGACTGGTTACAACTGTATTAGTAAATAGAAAAAAAATGTTTATAATGTGTAATGTCTGATGCATAATGTGTTTAATTTCTGTGGATTGGGCTTTTAAATGACTGTAACATTATCATTTTCCAGTTTTTAAAATAACTTAATTTAATTACACCAAAATATTAAACAAAACCTTTTTAAAGTACTAATGCACTAGATAACTATATACTTATCTTTTACAAAGAACAACATCTGTTTTAAACATAAACATTTACCATCTATCTCGGCTCTTTCTTTATTCTCAAGCATGAACCAGTTTCTTCCAATTGGGATAAAGCCCAGTAAATGGTGACATTTAAAACTTTTTTTTCCATCGAAAAATTTTGCTTTGGTATTTGTTCCAAATGGAAACTAAATAACAGCTATGTGTATTTTGCCATTAATGTTCACTTGTCTTCTTAGTTTTAAATTGCAAACTTCAAAACATTGTTGTAAATTTAACTACTGTTTATACAGAGATGTGAAATTCATTTTAAAAGCTTTTTGTCGTGTGTGTTAACATAAACTACCACTATGTCTTGGAGACGATTTTGTTTGAGAACCAACTTTGCCTCTGCCCAAATTCCTTTTAAATTTATGAATTGTGAGTGCACTTATTTATCCGTGCGTGGCTGGGGAAGGATAATTGGTATACAATGGATGTTCTGTTTCATACAGCTTGTTGTGAAAATATTGTGTGTTACTTTGTTGAAGAAACATTTGTTACAGAAATATGTATTTGTGTTTGTTTCTTACTAAGCTTTCGGCGGTTCAAATAAATGCGATGACTTTGAGAATCACTCGTTAAAACGTAAATTTTGATTTGCACTTTGCAGACAGTTCATCAAAGTTAAGACTGGTAAAGCTGTAACACGGGTTTTGTAGAATTGAAACACCAAGAATGAATCAGCTTTATTTATCAATTATTTTTGCGTAGAAAAATTAATAAAACGATAAATATATGTAAGCCTAAAATAAATCATCGCATACAAATATACAATGGTGTCATACCCTGAACAATTTTTGAGACCATTTGATATGGAATCGCGGCACTAAACTTTAAACACACTTTGGTATCACATATGTTCAAGAAATCCACGTGCGTATGTTTTGATTTCGTTTATTGTTTACTCTCGGCTGTTGAATAAAATACGAAATATTTTACTTCTGGGGATCAAGAAAACAACCAACTAAAGTGAAATGGATACCGATGCACCGGCAAAAGCTCACAGAGCCCGACGCGCTGGACGTAAAGCAGAAAAGCGACAGAAGAACAGCGAAGATGCGGACACTAAACAACGAAATCCAAAAGCGTTTGCAATTCAGAGTACAAACAAGTTAAACAGAGCATTTAGAAGGTAAGAGCTGCGAAAATGTATACTTTTCCACTTTAATAGCAGCTTATATCAGTGCTGCCGCTGGCACTAAAAGCTAAAACTTTAGTTCGTATTGATTTTTAAACCAATTGTTTTGTATGAAACGAACTATAGCGTAAATGAAACGAAAATGCCTGTGTACATACAGTTCTTTGCAAACATGTGCTCTTACCTCATTTTTTTTCCGAAAATCAAATAATTTAGCTTTTCACAAAACAATCCTTGCACAGTGTGTTATTTATCAATAGTGTTACATGAATCCTTAAAAATGAAGCTCAAACTCTTTGTAAAGAAACTTTGGTCAGACGGTAATTCTCACAAAAAGTTGTAAAAAATTATGTTTTGCGCAAAAGTAAATTTTTAAGTTTTTGTGCATATAGTAGGTTGGGGTAAGATGGGGCACCTTTTCATTCTATTTTTTGTCGTCTCATTTGGTAGCAAACAAAGAACATTTAAAGATTTATAAAACCGTATCCTCAGGACTTCCATAAACCGTTGTTAAGTTTTAAAACACGATCAGGCTATTTGGATATTATGCGCCAAAGGTGTCCTGTCTTCTCCCACTCTACTATATATTAACTATAATTTGGTTAAATTTATTAGAGCCCAGGATGTGAAAGCCCGTAAGCACCACATTCCCGTTGTCGACCGAACCCCCCAAGAACCCCCTCCTATTGTCGTAGCGATTGTTGGTCCTCCAAAAGTAGGAAAGACGACCCTTCTAAATGGAATCCTTAAAAACTACACGCGTCAAAAAGTTTCGGAAATCAAGGTTTGTTTTAAATGCGTAGAAGCACTTTTGACAACATTTCGAAATGCCCATTCTATTCTTATTGTGTAACTAATTTTTTAAGGAAATTTTCCGCAGTAATAAACTGTTTAAGCAGAAGATTCTGTTTTAGAGAAATTTTAATTCTTAATTTACATTTTAATTTTACATAATTTATATTTAAAAAATTAAGTTTAAAAATAAAATGTTTAATATTTTTTTGTCTACTAGGGACCAGTGACATTAGTGTCAGGTAAACATCGTCGACTTACATTGATAGAATGTAACAACGACATGACCTCTATGATTGATATTGCTAAAGTAGCTGACCTGGTAAGTTAAATGATTTTGAATTTTTATCTTTTTGACAAAATGCTTCTAAGATTAAGAGAATGCTCCTATATATTCTACCATTAGACAAATATATTTGGATTTGTGATATATTTTTCTTTATTTACATGGTAGACTAGGCCAATACTATATATACTCTAGTAAGTTTCAACTACTCATTGAAAATCAGCTGTTTTTGTTGAAATAGTTTTTCGTATAAATTTTCTGGAAATCAAACTGTGCAAAAATGTACTTAACCAAGTTTATTTATGTTTTAGATTCTGCTAATGATCGATGCCAGTTTTGGATTTGAAATGGAAACATTTGAATTTCTTAACATTTGTCAGGTAACTGGTGACCATCACTACTGCATTTATTCTTCATGTAGAATTTAAGATTATTCTTAAAAACTATTCATAAAACATATAGAATCGGTTATAGAAGTACATATACAATGCTGTTGTAAAGAAAGGGTGAATAGATAAATAATGAACAAGATGGTACAGTCTTGCAACTCATTTGTGAGAAAAATGACCGTTATAGGTTTTGCCCACCACAATTATGGCAGCACTGACCATCCACTGCACTGGTTATCAATGCAAACCTTTTACCCATTTAGATATTATTAAATTTAAATTTAATGTCATTGTGTCTTGTTGTCTGTTAGATGGTTTTGGTTATTAACTTATAACAGAACAATTTTTCACTAATAATTGGTAAATTGTGCTTGACTTGAATGAATGTAACTAACTTAATCCTCGCATGGCCGGAAAATGACATAACATGAGTGTTTTGTTTCATACTTGTCGTACCAGCTTACGAGTTACCAAGTATGTTGCTTTGTGGGTAATTATTTTTTGGGGGGATTTTTTTAAGTGTGGCTGAAAATTTGGACAACCCATGGTGCTTACTGTGTACAGCAATTTCCGTTAGGTGTTTTGCCTAAGGACACATACAATGGTAGGCTTGGTAGCAACGACGAGCGTAACCAACTGTGCTACGGCGCCGGACAAACTTTTTCAACTTTAATTTACCAATATGTTATGTTACATTATAAACTAAAATAATTTTACAATTATTGATTGACAGGTGCATGGCTTTCCGAAGGTCATGGGAATTCTGACTCATCTTGATTCGTTTAAACAACAAAAAACTTTAAAGAAAACGAAAAAAGCTTTGAAGCATCGGTTTTGGACAGAACTTTACCAGGTATACGCATGAGCAAATTTTTTTATTTTAAATAAAAAAGTTAAAATGTGAAAGCTCAAAATTCACATTCTTAGATAGCTTGCAGGAAGTTTTAAAAACCTTTGTGTCAGCTTTAGCATCCGGTTTACCTGAAATTTGCGTGCCTACCTCTAACCCAGAGGTAATGGGTGTAAGGCTTGTCATGCTACCGTTGCGGGCGTATGTGTCTTTGGGCAAGACACTTAATGGTAATTACTCCAACTCAGTGGTCACTAATGGGTTGTCCAAATTATAAGCCTTACATAAAAAAATGAAAAACTCCAAAAAAAGAATCACCTACAAAATAACATACATGGTAACTCGTAAGCTGGCACGAGGTGTATAAAACAGTACACCTGTGTTATAGGGATGGGCCGAATCGAATCCGAATCCGAATATTCGGCGTTGTTCGACGCATTTTTAGGTATTCGATCGAATCCGAATATGCGTGGTCGAATCCGAATACTTTCTATTGCCCACGAAATACCACACACACACTACTAAATTCGCCAAAACAGTAATTTCGTGATCGTCTGAATATAAAAAATCTTGATTTTACAACCAACAATTACGCGGGTTTCACATTAGAGTTTATAACGTAACTCAGTTCACACAAATTTCGTTCGAATTTACTCTAGGAAAGTAACGAATCGCAGCGCCTACGAACTACTTAATGGCCTATGTTTCCGCGTATGATATGGTAATTAAAAGCGAAAAATCGTAAAACTATTTTTATTTTAATATTGCAAAATCTTCTGTAACAGTTATAAATAAATGTTGTTTAAATTTTGTTAACTTGAATTAACCAGTAGCAGTAGTTAATTCTACATCTCGTAACAGTGCAATTCACGAAACTCGTAGTCTTGTGCGGTCTCTTTGATCGTGAACCACGTGTTCGTTTGATCGGAAACAACGTGTTTTGTGGAATTTTTATTAACGCGCCTTCAGACTAAAACCGAACGTGTTCGCATGCGCCTTTTCTCCTTAATGACGTTATTAGTTTTCGGACTCCGCCTATTCTTTATGGCGCACTCTCAGAAGCTTAGCTTTATACAATGTCCGATTCCATATTTAAAAATTAACGAAACTATTACAATTTATAAATTTTACATGCCTGGCTACAGGTAAAATACGATAAAACAAAATATGAATTAAATTCGACCGTATTCATGACGAAAAATCTACTCGTCAATACAACGTTTTAACTTTGTACTTCTGGATCCTATAACTAGAAATCGAGTAAACCTTTGATGGCATGTGGCCAATAGCCGGTGCGTCGCCTTTTATATGCACTCGGCCGGCGTTGATTGACAGGTTTTTAATTAATTTCCCGGCTCGCAGATAACGCTACGATAGAACGTTACCAATAGAAACGACGCTGGATATGCACCGGTTATACAATTTCATTTGTTTCACGGCAGTAAATTAGTTGAATGACGTCATCGAATATTCGGATTCGATCGAATATTGGACCCTAGATATTCGGATTCGTCGAATCCGAATAGTTTTGATCTCAGCCCATCCCTACTGTGTTATAACGACTGTCGTTTTCCTGGCCACACAAGAATAAAATAATTTACATTCATATATAACAACAACTCCAATCAAATTTCAGGGGGCAAAGTTATTTTACTTGAGTGGTATGGTGTTTGGTGAATATCAACGTACTGAGGTTCGTAACCTTTGCCGCTTTATAAGTGTCATGAAGTTCCGACCTTTGACCTGGAGGTCAACTCATTCATATGTGTTCGCTGACCGGTAAGTCATACTTATTGTGATTCACGGCATTTTCATGGAAAAATCATTATAAAAATTTTATAATTTTTCATTACTTACCATTAGGGATGTGCCGAGCCGAGCCCGAACTCAAAAGCTCGTGCCCGAGCGTCTCCTTTTTTGACGCTCGGTGCTCGGCAGAAAACTGGGCCGAGCGCCGAGCCTTATGCTATAATGTTGCACGCGAGAGCGAAAAATATTAAAAATGAAAAAAAGGTGAAGCTACTAAGAGGAGATAACGAGACTAGTCAGCGTAGCTTTCTCTTTAATTATTTTTCGTTCGTTGTGAATTTGCTCTCTCGCAAGTAACGAATCGCAACGTCAGCGAATTTGCCCGTATCGAATTACAGCCGTTGTCGAATTACACGAGCGCCCAATGTTTTCGTATCACATTTTAAATAAAAAGTCAAAAACTCTTAAACTTTTTTATAATGAAATAATATAAATTGCTGCAACCACGGTTTTGCAACCACAGAGTTTTGCAACCTCTAAGCCACCTTTACCGCAGACACGCACGCAGCCAGAAAGTGCTAAGACGCACACACACGCGTTGCATTCAATATAACATTCCTTCGCTTGGAATTAGAACAATTTTTCATTCAATTGTTACGTCACGTGTCCTATCGCAACGTAACTATTAATTATGACGTTTTATAATATAACGATCGGGAGGAATGTGCCCACTGCCCAAGTTTGGCAGCCCAACCAACCACGAAATCAAAACATCGTGTATCAGCGTCACATTTTTAAACTCTGCGCCGGCGTATGGAATAAAGGAAGACGCATGCGGTAGCATACATTCCACACGTAACAAACGAAGCAATCGTTGTGAATTTATTCTCGTGAAAAATGACGTAATGAAACTCTGGTTCTCGTGCGGCGGCATCAAACGATGTTTTTTGGCTTCTGTCCAAGCTCGACCGGGACGATACTTTGTAATATCATATTACAATTTATGTTGGTTCCCATTTACTGATAGCGTCGCTCCTCGCTCTTATATTTGCACCAATTAAAATTCACATAATCGCGATTTACCTCCATTTAAACTAATCATCAGAAACAAAAATTATACACAAACTACAGATCGTATGGAAGCCAATAAAACACGATTGTTTTCCAACAATCTCGTTTGTGATGTAACGATCGTAAAGGTTTATTCTGACGTAAATAAACGTTACATTATCCAAGATGAACATGCGTAGAAACTTGCTAGTTGCGCCACTGGCTGTAACAGTTATGAATAATTGTTTAATTAAATATTATTTGTATGAATTTTACATTTTGCAACAGTAGGAATTATGAAAAGCGAGACGCGTCTTTAACCGCAAACCACGTGTTCTGTATTATTTTGATTAGCGGCGCTTTTCGGCTGAATAGGAACGCATTCTCGTACGCCTTTCTCCTTGATGACGTCATAGGTGCTCGGGCTCGTGCCGAGCTTTTCGTTGAAGCTCGGCGCTCGGCGAACCCGAGCTTTTTCAACTTCAGCACATCCCTACTTACCATAAATTCCTCTGATTGTTGTCACATTGTGATTATTGTGGTTTATGAGATTTTCATGAAAAAAATCATGATAAAATTCAGAATTTTGTTTTCAATACTAAACTCGATTTACTGTCCGTTATTTATTCTGGTGTGGTAATTTAACAAAATGTTTCATATTCCACACAATGCGGTGACTTTAATATGTAATGCCTATATGGTATTAACTTAGCATGTACATTTAAATTTTGTGAGTGATCATTTTTTTAAAGCTCACCACAATTAGAGCAATTGCTCTTTACTATTAAATGTCCTGTTTAAGACCACGTGCATTATCCACAATTTTAATAGCCTTGAGTTCCACACTGGGTATATGCGGCACAGTGGGTTAGAACGCATGTCTCTGACCCAGAGGTAATGGGTTTAAGGCTCGTCGCTGCTATCGTTATGGGTGTATGTGTCCTTGGGCAAGACACTTAACAGCATTGCTTTAACCTAGTGGTCACTAATGGGTTATCTAAAGCATCCCATATCCATATTATACTGACCCATAACACCCATATTATACCGACTGTCATTTTCTGGCCATGCAAAGACAAAGCAAGTTGCATTCATTCATTCTCTGCCTAGGACACAAAAGGGGAAAATAACATTAAATACATTCCAGTTTCTAATGTTTCTTACAGTATGGAAGACATAACTGACCCTGAGACATTAAGAGTTGAACCCACTTGTAACCGCAATATATCCATATATGGTTATGTACGAGGCACGCACCTCAAACCAAGCACAGCAGTTCATATACCAGGTACGTTATAGCTTGGTAAAGTTGAACAGTTTCTGGGTTTTAATTTAATTATTTCCAATTGATATAATTTTTTTATTTAAATTGGGTCTTCACAACCCTATATAATTTTTTTATTTAAATTGGGTCTTCACAACCCATATGTATGGATTCAAAAGTCAGTTGATATTTGATTTGGTTGAGTAACTATGGAATTTAGAGGGGTATTTTTACTTGAACAATAGTGGTTAAAAAGCATTTTATTATACATACCTGCAAATCTGCAATAACTATGAAATTTAGGTTGAGTGACTATGGAATTTAGAGTAGAGGGTATTTTGACTTGCACGATAGTGGTTAAAAAAGCAGTTGGACTCTTTTGTAAAAAATTTTTTTCTCTATGCTTCCGACATTGTTTTATTGTATGAGTACAATAACTGATCTAAAACCTTTTTTTTTTTCGAAAACTGAAAATGCTGTAGTTGTTTTATTTATAATCGTAACAAAAATTACTAATCAGAAATATGGACATCTGAATAAATAAGTAATCTCACTATATATCACAGGTGCTGGTGATTACAGATTACATAATGTTTCATTTCTACACGATCCATGTCCACTGCCTGACAGAGGAGATAAAAAACAAAGAAGGTTGATATATTTTCCTCAATAAATAAATTTCACTATTTATCCTTGCATAGCGTGATAACTTCGCAAGCACAATGGCTCTCCCCATTTCATACACTTTCATGTCTGCTTATGAGTTACCATATGCAATCTGAGTTGATTTTTTACTGTTTTTGTATGACTGACAAATTGGATAACCCTTTGTGACTGACTGGATAAAGGTAATAAATTATTGTTAAATTTCATGCCCAAAGTCACTCTTTCACATAGTAGCAATATCAACAGAACTTTTGATCAGCAGACTTAAAGTTTATGCAAAAATTATAAAAAAAAGACAATTTTTTGTTATGTTCTGTTTCTTCTGCTACCAGGCATAATGTAAATATTCTTTCCACGACTTATCAGGGAATGATGACATCTTCCCGAATTGCAGATGAAACGCCAGAAATACACTACATTTTTATACCAGTTGACCGGTTAAAAAGGTTTGTCATTTTTTAATGAGTATTATTTTCTCAGGAGTTTGGATGTACATGAGCGTGTGATGTATGCTCCCATGTCAGGGGTTGGAGGGATTGTCTACGACAAGGATGCTGTTTATATTGATGTGGATGGTAGTAACAACACAGCTGAGGTAGGTTGCCCTAGTTTTATGTAGATAAGTATAAAATTTATGCATTTTGTAAAAATATAAATTGTAATGAAAATGGAAGTACTTCATTTATTGTAAATTCGACTTTAAAATTTTTTCGATTTTTTTGGGGGGAATTGATTTAGTTTCTTCGATTTTTTTAGAATTGATTTAGTTTTTACCAGTTTTATTCTATTGGAACTAGTTTTTACCAGTTTCAACCTCTTTTCATCATTTTAACTTGTTTCAACTAGGTTTTGTACTATTTTTTCTTGGCCTAACTTTAACTTAAACTTCGCTTAAAAAGCTTAAAAAGAGACATTTCACCAGTATAAAATGGAAATCTGTTCAAATTGTTTTAAATGATTTCGCATGAATTGTTAAAAATTTAAAATAGTCATATACTAAGTTGGTTAATAATTTTTAATTACAACTTGTTTTATCTAGGTTCTATGGTTTTCAATAAATTTTACCAATATTTAAACTTAGTTTTGCCCAATTTACCCTAGTTTTCCACCGCTTTTAGTCCCAGCAACAAAATGTCCCTGAAACAATTATGAAGTCATCAATCATCGATTCATCGAAAACAATCGATTCTAAAATGGAGGAAAGCAAAGTTTCTTTGTTTACTGGAGATGAACCATTGTCTACTGAACAAGCAGAAAGGTAATAAATAGACAATTATTGTACCTAGTGGCTCTATTTCGTTACCGTTAGTATTGTTTTTGTTAAGTTAGCATTGAAGCCAATATGTCACAATTGTCATTATTACTATTCAATGCCACGTGGTATATTGCTCAACAACGTTGCAATCACTTTCAGTATAGTTTACATTTTTTGTGTAAAGTGTTTTGTATGTTACCTTCACATAACATTTTTTTTCAGTGACTCTAGTCACTCGTTTGTTTAGTTTATGCTAATAAAAACTTTACACTGTACTTGATGTAGGTTTATGCCTTATCCTCTAATAAAGAATAAAATGATTGTATTTAATTAATGTATAGTAGGACGAGGGGAGATGGAACAAATTTTTTTTTTTTTTCTTGTGCCGATCCGTATCGTCGATCAGTTGTTCTTGTTATTTATAGTAGAGTGGGAAAAGATAGGACACCTCTTCATTCTATTTTCTCGTCACCTTTGGTAGTAAACAAAGAACATTCAAAGAATTATAAAACTGTATCCAAAGACTTCCATAGACTGTTGTTAATTGTTTAAAACACGATTAAGATATATGTTTTTATGAGTTAATCCGATTTCCAGCATGATAAATATGAAGATGCCTGATGAAGAAGTTGTGCATCAGGAGGATGGGAGAGTGAGGAGAAGAGCTGTCTTCCATGATAATGATGGGGAGGGAAGAGAGGACAGTGGGATCGACGACTCAGATGATGAAGATTCAGATGAAAGTGATGACGAGTTTTATCCTCAAGATGAAGCTCAAGACGCAGGTGATTTATTTTTCACATTTCTTTTAATAACATTTTAGTCTGTTTTACTGTTTACTTAAAATTAATGTACTTTATTGGGTGTTGATAGCTCCTTTTTAAAAATGTATTACAATAGTTGTCGTTCTTTTTGTGATTCTTCTAACCCTATATTCATAAGCAGGTTACCAAATCTTTATAAGCTCATGCTAGATTTACTTTTTTAGAATACAAGTCATTTTATAATAAATTTCATATTTTTGCCACTGATGCTAGCATAATTGTTAAAGTGCTCTAGATTATGGTGCTACCAAACCATTGTTGGTATATACGTACTTAAACAAGACACATACATAGGTCCAATTGCTTTAACCCATTAGTCACTAATAGTAATATATATTCCAACACACAAAAAAAAATTTTTTTTTTGTCCAGGGTTTAAATTAGTGACTTATTATTTAAATATCAACATGGTGATTTTTTTCAGAAAACCAAGATGAAGAAATTGATATGGAAACTGAACAAGTTGAACAGGTTATTTGAGACTTCATTCAATATTATCCAGTAAATACAAGTTTTATTCTATGTGGGTAAGATCCCGCAGCATGGCACACCATGGGTCCTAGGATTTAGGCCAGGATTGACCCATTACCCCAAATACAAGTTACCACCTGGAAGACTTCACAAAAATATATTTTTATACTTGGATCCAAACTTACTTCTTAGAATTGTTAGACAAACTGTATGACATGCAGCTACAAAAAGGTTGCTCTTATAAAGTTGTACAATTATTATACAAAGTAACATTAAAACTCTGTTATCTACTTTTTGCCCTTCACCAAACAAATTAGGTCCTTGATCAGCAAAAAATTTGATTGGATACAGGCTTACAGCTATAAGTTAAGGGTTGAACTGGTATATTTTGCTTTTGTTTCCCACAATTTCACAGACAGCAATTTAAACCTTTAAATTAAAAATGGAAATTTAAAGTATAGTAGGCTGGGGGAAGATGGGATACCTTTTCATTCTATTTTCTCGTCCTGTTTGGTAGTAAACAAAGAACATTAAACAACATATAAAACCGTATCCTAACTACTCCCATAGACCGTTGTTAATCGTTTAAAAAGCGATCCGAATATTTGGATATTATGTGCTAAAGGTGTCCCGTCTTACCCCACAGTACTATATAAATATTAAAGATAAAAATGCAAAAAAATGCAAAATTCTTACACAAATTACACCACCAAGAACTCCAATTTTCTTACATTTTACTTTATTACATTTTTTTGATTTTTTATCTTTAAATTTATGACACACTCGTGATCCCTGGATGGGGGTAACGTTAAAAATAATGATAAACATGGCTGTTTCAGGAAGATGAGGATTCGGATGAAGATAGAGTTGAAGGATCTGCGTTAAATTGGAAAATTGATTTGAGAGAAAAAGCTGCGAAAGCTTTCATTCAAGTAAGATGGTTGTGTTAAATACTGTATATTTCACATGCCCACTGTCAATTTATAATATGGGTATCTTTTATATAAAAGACATAAACATAAGAAAACATACTTTATACACAATAATGGTGTAATTTTACTATTTTCTTATGTTTACAGTGCAGAGTCCAGTTATACCATGGGTATCTTTTATATAGGAGACATAACCATAACAAAATTACTTTATACACATATCAAAAAAGGGTGTAATAGTAATCTTTCTCATGGTTAATGTGCAGAGTCCAGTTATAACATTGGTGTCTTTTATAAGGAGGACAAAATCATAACAAAATTTATATTATACACAAGACAAAAGAAGTATTAGTCCTTTTTTCCTATGTTTACTGTCCAGAGTCCAGTGATAACATGGGTGTCTTCTTATAGATAGCCACCACAAAAACCCTATGCTTAATGTCAAGGTATTATGTTGTTGGCTTGTTATAAAATAGACTAATTGTATATTCATACACCTCATGCTCACTGTAACTGTATTTATACCATAGTAGTCATTTATGCATGAGTGCATGACACAGACATGATACATGCACCTTATGCTCGCTGTTGGTTTACAACGAATTTGTGTTTTAACTATTTTTACTGTTGATTTAAAAAAATAATTGCCACATAATGTTTTTCAAAATAAATTTGCCAAAAGAACTGTAATAGATGTCTATCTAATATCTGTGCCTGCAACGGGTTGTTGTATATATATATATTTTTTTGTTTATCAGAGGCAAAGTTCTTCCGTGAATCTCCAACGCCTTGTGTATGGAGCAGTGCAAGAAGAGGAGGAGGAGGAGAGTGGGGAGGAGGGAGAGGAGGAGTTGAGAGGGGGGTTGTTCAAGGTCACTTCAAATGAAGATGAAACAGATAAAAAGTATGTTTTAAATGTAATTTTGTTTTTAGCATAATTTTTATCATTTAGGTTGAACTTTAAAAATATTTTTTTAGGCGAAAACGAAACAATCGTGAGAGCTCCCGTGATCTAAGCAAGATGATTCGTGATTGGATAGATGATCATGAAGCTCGTGAATCAATCGCCGACTGTTTCGTCACAGGAAATTGGGGAGAAGGGGAAGATGCCAAGACTTTACTTGATCAGGTGAAGATAATGAACATTTTTCACAGAATTTAAATATTAGGGAACGAACTCAAAAGCTGGTGTCCGCGCGTCTCCTTTTTTTCGATGCTCTTATGCTGTTGCTAAAATGTTGCACGCGAGTATTCAAAATGAAAAAGATGAAGTTACTTAAATATAACGAGACTAGTCACCTTTTTTTCTCTTTAATTATAATTCGTGAATTTGGTTTCTTGCAAGTAAAGAGTCGCAAAGTCTGCAAATTTGCCCATATTGAATTACAGCCGGTGTCGAATTACATGAGCGCCCATTGTTTTAGTATCTGATTTTAAATAAAAAGTAAAATATTTTTGGACTTTTTATATAGTAAAAACCGTGCAACAATTATAAATAACTTTTAATTAAATATTTTGAATTTTACATTCTTTTATGAATAGGAGTATACAGTTTTCACAGAATATGAATATATCATAAACTAACATCCCCAGTTATTCAAACAGGATGATGAAATATACGGAGATTTTGAAGATTTGGAAACTGGGGATGTTGTCAAGGGCAACGATGCAAAAACGACCAATCAGAATGAAGATGAAAAAGAAGATGAAATTTTTGACGCACATGAGGTCTTTGTTTGTTTAAATTTTGATTCTGTTTTTAATAAATTATTGGAGATATTAATAATTCGTAGCTGGTGGTCCGGCACCGTAGCTCAGTGGTTTAGGGGCCTGCATCAAAACCAAAGTGTTCCCGGTTCAATGCTCGACTGCGATACTAATACTGATTGGTGGCACCGGTCCCATAAAAGACTTAAATTGGCTTCGCAGGTGTTGGGGTAATGGGCCAAATTTGGCCTAAATCCCAGATCAAGGACCTCACCCACAAAAAATAGAAAATAGTATAGAATTTATAGCTGATAATAATCCAATAATTTAAAGTTATTGAAATAAAGGGGTTACTAGCAGTGAAGTAGAGGCTAATGGGTTAGGGTCAAACTGTTGGCTGATGTTATGAATCATTGGTTTATTTTTGTCATTTTTTTTATACCTGGAATTAATTTATTATTATAACTTGGATTTCTATCACCCAATTGTGAAAATGACCCACATCACACACAAAACAAATTAAAAAAAATTGTGTCAAAAATTTCAAATCATTATTTTCTACAAAATTTGGTCTGTGATAAAAAAATATTTTCACTTTTTTTGTCATTTTTATCGTTTCTTCTCCACAGTCGAAGAAAGATCGTGAATCCAGGATGCGAGAGAAGAGGATGGAGCGGAAACGGAAGCTCAAAGAGGCGTTTGATCGAAATTATGACGTAGATAAGACAGGAGGTGCTTCTGGTGGGGTGAGTCGTAAAGTTTCTTATTTTTTTGGCTACATTGTTGTTTATAAGTGCTATAATCCGGTTTTTAAGTGCTATACTTCTACCACTAGTTTTGAAAACATCGTAATATAGCAAAAATTACTTCTTATCTCATATTCGTAAAAATTTAAAAAAATTCTTTTTTTGTAATGGAAACTGTTTAGAATTTTTCCAGTTTAAAAATAACTAGACAATTTGTTGTTAGGGTGAGAGCACTTTGTTCGACGACGTCAAGCGTGAGTTGAATGAACAAGCTCGACTAAATAGAGAGGAATTTGAAAACATGGATGACACGACTAGGGTGCAATATGAAGGGTTTAGGTACGTATATATACAATATGATATGAATAAATGAATGACACTGATTAATCCTCAAATGGTGGTAATGGCAGTTATTATTATTGCATATCTAACTTATGGGTTGTCTTGTTTATGTTGCTAAAAATTTGAACAACCCATTAATGACTGTTAATATTTAATATTTTATAAGATGTTTATTATTTACTTCTATAAGGTTTTTATGTTTATCATGACCTCTACGTTAACAATAGCATTACTTTTTATTCTCATCTGCCAAGGCAACCAAAGTTATAGTTATATACACCTCTTGGAGTTACCATGTATGTACCTTTGAGGGCTATTGTTTTTTTCTTGTATGGTTGTAGACTTGTGCAGTCATTAGTGACCACTGGGTTGGAACAATTGTCGTTAAATATATTGCCAAAGGACACATACGCCCATATTTTTGGTCGCATCAAATATTAAACACTGTATTTCTTAGTTACCAAGTGACCTATGTAACCACTGTGCCACAGTGGTCAACTGGGACATTTTTTTTTCAAATATATGATATTGATGACAGTATACTCATGTTTATGTGTTATGAGCAGACTTTTTCTTGGGAACTTGTTTTTTTTTAATCTCAAAGGCAAGTCTTGCAAATTGCTTAAATCTATATAAAATTGAATTCATTCGTCTTACTTAAAAACAATAGTAGTGCTGTTTTAGAAACTACAAAGCTGTATTACCTTTTTGTCTTTTACCAAAAAATATGTTTAACGCAAAATATTCCCACAGACCTGGTATGTACGTTCGTCTTGAACTGAGGGGAATTCCCGCTGAGATGATCCAACAGTTTGACCCCCATTACCCCCTGATAGTGGGTGGGGTGTCGTCAACTGAGGAAAACATGGGGTTTCTACGTACGAGGGTGAAAAGACACAGATGGTACAAGAGGATACTTAAAGTAAGTTATCTCTGTTTTGTTAGTTTCTCGTAAGTTTATTGTATTTTTATATTTTGTGTTGTTTTTTAAAGTAAGCTGTTACTTTAGTTTATTGTATTTATTTTTATATTTTGTGCTGTTTTTGTTTAAGATATTTTTGATTTCATATTCAATTTTTTTAACATTTTTTTCTAGTTTGAAATAAAATACCCTTGGGCAAGACACTTAACAGCAATTTCTCCAACCCAGTGGTCACTAATGGGTTGTCCAAATTATCAACCATACAAAAAATAAAAAAAAATAACCCACAAAGTAACATTCATGGTAACTCGTAAGCTGACAAGGTGTATGAAACAGAACACCCGTGTTAAAACAACTGTCGTTTTCCGGCCAGGCGAGGATAAGGTACGTTACATTCATTTATTCAATTATTTATTTTCATACTACCTTCAGACCAGAGATCCTCTCATAGTTTCAATTGGTTGGCGTCGTTACCAGACACTCCCTATGTATTATATGGAAGATCACAACTTAAGGCAACGTATGTTAAAATACACACCTGAACATATGCATTGTTGGGCTTTGTTCTATGGACCTATTACACCACAGGTATAATGCCTAAACATTACAGCAAGTTTTTCATGCTAGTTATTAAGTTAACGGTGTACCTAAATTGTTACTTCATTCTAACTGTTGGGATTCTAATTTAGTTTGGATATATAAGAATTTATTTGGAATAAGTTATTCGTAATTTTTATAATGCCAAAATTACGTAACTCATATAGACTGTTGCTGCAAGACATAATGTAAATATAAAATCTGAAACAGCCAAGATTTTTATCATACTTCAGGTCAGCTTATTCATTTTAATTAGATTGATCAAATAATATATCGAACTTTACCATTACTCTACTTTTAAATCTAAAAAAAAGACTAATAACTGATTGCTTCTTTAGTCTTATGCCTATCAAAGTAAATAGACTTACAACAAGTAAGGACAGCCATTGTTTAAAAACAATGGTCAATGGACACCATCTTGTTTCCCACATGAGACGTGCGCAATGCCGGTGCAAAATATGTTAAATACATATATATAATTGTGTAACATAAATAACCCAAACATTGCCCAAAAATGAGCAAATATGTCGGTTTACGCTTGTGAAGTGCAACGATGGTAGGCAGGAAAAAATGTAGGAAACAAGATGGAGGCCTTGTCCTTACTGGCTGATATCTATGTTCTTTGGTGCCTATTACTAACCCCACACTCTTACATCCCAGCTAAGTACTTTAATCCAACCCCCAGGGCACAGGTTTTCTTGCTGTGCAGTCCATCAGTGGTGCGACTCCTGATTTCCGTATATCTGCTACTGGGACTGTACTGGAGTCGGACTGTAGCACTCAGCTTGTTAAGAAACTTAAACTTGTTGGTTATCCGTACAAAATATACAAGAACACATGTTTTATTAAGGTAAGTCAATTGAATGTATCTATGATTGTAACATACTTAGCACCCTGGGTGTTGGGTTAATGGGCCAATCCTGGCCAAAATCCTAGGACCCATGGCAGACCACGCTGTGGGACCTCACCCACATAGAATATAACAGAATAAAACATACTTTATCCTCGCGTCTCCCCATAATGAAGAAACATACGCCCACAATGGTAGCAACGAAGAGCCTTGAACCCACTACCTCGGGGTTAGAGGCGGGCGCTAACCAACTGTGCTACGGTTCCGGACAATTACTGTATTGAAGATAATATGTAAAAAAAATGAAAGACTAAAAATAAGGAATTGGAGGTTGCTGCTTTAAAAAGCCTTTAAAAAAACAAAATTACTTTTTTTATTACTATTATTAAAACAAAAGTGTCCATGAACACAAAAACATTTTGTGTCTATTATTTAGTTATCCGATTTTTACTATGTATAATATGTTCTTTAAATCAAGACAGACCTGTTTTTATCTTTAAACTGATTTTTATGAAACAAAAGAAAAAATCAATGCGTTTGTAAATTTCAAATTGCTGCTATAAAATTCCTTAATAACCAAAAAAATATTTTCTAAAATCATTTTTTTTTTAATTAAAAAAAAAATTATTATTGAGCCCAGCTTTTTATCAACTTTTAGGGAATGTTCAACAGCCCACTTGAAGTAGCAAAGTTTGAAGGTGCTTCTATTCGTTCAGTGAGTGGTATACGTGGGCATGTGAAGAAAGCTGTCACTAATGGTGGTAAAGAGCAAGGACCTCCCGGTGCGTTCCGTGCAATGTTCGAGGACAAACTTCTAATGAGCGATGTCGTATTCTGTAGGACCTGGTATCCAGTCCAAGTGAGTGTTTTTTTGCATCGTAACTAAACAAAACTAGTGCTTATCTAATCACCCAATAAAAAACATAATTGGTAACTCGTAAGTAAGCTGGCACAAGGTGTATGAAACAAAACACCCAGATTTTATTGACTGTCGCCGCCCCGCCGTGCGAGGATTAATAAGTTACATATGTGGTAACTCGTAAGCGGGCACGAGGTGTATGAAATAGAACACCCGTGTTATAATGACGGTTGTTTTCCGGCCACGCCAGAATAAAGCAAGTTATATCTACTCATCTTGGGCAAGAAGTTTAATGCATTTGCTTTTTGACACTTTTCTTATTTTAGCCACGTTTTTTGACACTTTTCTTATTTCAGCCACGTTTTTTTACACTTTTCTTATTTTAGCCACGTTTTTTGACACTTTTCTTTTTTTAGCCATGTTTTTTGACACTTTTATATTTTAGCAACATTTTTGTCACTTTTCATATATACAGAGTTTCAACTTTCTATACACAAAACTATTTATTTAGCATTTGTACACCCTATGGTTACTGTATAGAAATAGAATGATGTTTTTTCATGCACATGGTGTATTCAAATAAGTAATGCCCACAGTCAGTGTATTTATATACAATATGACCACAGTCAAGTTTTAATATAGCGTTTCTTTTTACACATCCTGCACGATGCCCCTCATGCTCACTGCCAAACTTTAGTGTGTATTTTGACAAATGACATATTGCAATTATACACTTTTAGCATTCACTGTCCGTTTATAAAATTCATGTCCTCTAATACCCTTTTTGCATGGTCACTTTTATGCGCGGAAGTACTCGCATATTTACTCGCAAAAATAAAGTTAACACGCATAACGTCATAAGTGTGTCATCTAGTGTAGATGGTTGGTTGTTACTCGCATTATGCGAGTGATGAAAAGTATGGTGGAAAGTAGGGATGGGCCGAATCGAATCCGAATCCGAATATTCGGCGTTGTTCGACGCATTTTTAGGTATTCGATCGAATCCGAATATGCGTGGTCGAATCCGAATACTTTCTATTGCCCACGAAATACCACACACACACACTACTAAATTCGCCAAAACAGTAATTTCGTGATCGTCTGAATATAAAAAATTTTGTTTTTTCAACCAACAATTACGCGGGTTTCACATTAGAGTTTATAACGTAACTCAGTTCACACAAATTTCGTTCGAATTTACTCTAGGAAAGTAACGAATCGCAGCGCCTACGAACTACTTAATGGCCTATGTTTCCGCGTATGATATGGTAATTAAAAGCGAAAAATCGTAAAACTATTTTTATTTTAATATTGCAAAATCTTCTGTAACAGTTATAAATAAATGTTGTTTAAATTTTGTTAACTTGAATTAACCAGTAGCAGTAGTTAATTCTACATCTCGTAACAGTGCGATTCACGAAACTCGTAGTCTTGTGCGGTCTCTTTGATCGTGAACCACGTGTTCGTTTGATCGGAAACCACGTGTTTTGTGGAATTTTTATTAACGCGCCTTCAGACCAAAGTTAGTATAGACCAAGTTAGGAAACGGCGCTCGTGTCCGCCATTACGGAGCCCACAGAGCGTCAATCGCCTATACAAATGCATGGTCGGCATGTGTTCATTTAGTCCTTGTAAGCTATACAAAGCAAGAAAACACGTATAGCGGTTGTTTTAACGTTTAAAATATAATTTCTAATATAAATCTTGTTATATAATATTAAACCTAGGAATTAATGTGAAGTAAATTAATATTTTGACTGGTTTTCGGCGTACAGTGTGGTTTAACAGGGTAATTTCCTTGGCGATTAAAACTAGCAGCAATCAGCTTAGTTTACATAATAGTATATGATCATACCTACGAATCTACAGAGCCATTCTTTACTACATTTATAACCCAACATGAGTGGTAATGCAGCTCCAAACTGCTTAAGTACTAGCAGATAAGGTGTTCGCGTTTTCCGATTTCATAAAGACCCGTAACGCAGAAAAGGTAGCTCACTAATTCAAGCAGAGGACCAAAAATAGTAACTCAGTATTGTTTTCCTCAATGTCACTTCGATATTAGGCAAATTTTACACAGATACCTTAAGTTTCGTTGCCGGGTATACGTGTTAAGTTTGTGAGCCCAAAAGTAAAATCACGGCAATTTACATGCAAAACTGCAGCTAGATACACCAGTTTATGGTAATGTTATGCGTTTTTGTTTGTATTTTTATATTTTAAACATGTTCTTTTTTGTTTTTGGTTAGTAAACTTGATATTTTCTGCTTTTTTACTCTTTAATTGATTGAGTGTTCAATAAAAGTTGATTATTTTTGTGAGGTTTATTATTGTGATAAGATATAACATTAGTAGAAAGCCATTTTTACGCGCAGAAGTGCTTGGTTTTTAAAATATCGCAATATTTAAACGAAAAACAGCACCCAGCAATGATAAAATGCTATGCCGTGGGCTCCGTAATGGTGGCGTCTATGACGTCATAGACGCGCGACAATGGATAACAAGACTCGTTGTTTTACAATCCGTTTCCTAACTTGGTCTATACTAACTTTGCTTCAGACTAAAACCGAACGTGTTCGCGTGCGCCTTTTCTCCTTAATGACGTTATTAGTTTTCGGACTCCGCCTATTCTTTATGGCGCACTCTCAGAAGCTTAGCTTTATACAATGTCCGATTCCATATTTAAAAATTAACGAAACTATTACAATTTATAAATTTTACATGCCTGGCTACAGGTAAAATACGATAAAACAAAATATGAATTAAATTCGACCGTATTCATGACGAAAAATCTACTCGTCAATACAACGTTTTAACTTTGTACTTCTGGATCCTATAATGGTCTAGAAATCGAGTAAACCTTTGATGGCATGTGGCCAATAGCCGGTGCGTCGCCTTTTATATGCACTCGGCCGGCGTTGATTGACAGGTTTTTAATTAATTTCCCGGCTCGCAGATAACGCTACGATAGAACGTTACCAATAGAAACGACGCTGGATATGCACCGGTTATACAATTTCATTTGTTTCACGGCAGTAAATTAGTTGAATGACGTCATCGAATATTCGGATTCGATCGAATATTAGACCCTAGATATTCGGATTCGTCGAATCCGAATAGTTTTGATCTCAGCCCATCCCTAGTGGAAAGACAGTTTTATTTTTAAGAGCCTAATCTTTTTCGGGTATTATTTTAATAGTTTTTAGTTGGTAATAGCACCATAAAGTACCAGAACTTATTTTATAAAGTAGATTTATCAAAATAAGCTAACTCAATGTTGATACGCGCATAAACAAATGACCATGCAAAATAAAGCGGTTAGCGAGTTATCATATGACGAGTTAATGCGGATCGTTATTCGCATCAACTTTTTACCATGCAGAAAGGATATAATACACCAGACACACATGTTTTTTTTTAAACCTTCCACAAAACAATACACACCCTTTTGCAAAACATGATAATCCATAACTAGAGCATTTACATTTGCTACCAGCACCCATATAATACCCCCCAACCCCCTCCAGGTTCCCAAGATGTACATTGTTGTTTCTAACTTAATGATAAACAAGAAAGATTCGTGGCAAGCAATGAAAACTGTTGGCCAACTTCGTTTTGAACAAAATCTTAAAGTACCAGTTAATGAAGACTCCTTGTACAAGGTAAGTGCTCTATTATTTAAAAAAAGTCTTTTCTTTTTTTTCTTTAATTAAACTGAAACCATATTTTTTAATACTTTTTTTCACTAAATTTTTTACTAATTGTTTTTTTTAGGTAAAAATGTGTTTTTTTTTGCATTAATGTCATTACATTTTTAAATTACAAACCTGTTGTCGTTTTCATTAACCAATGTCCAACAGCAGCATAACGTCTATCGTGAACAGATTTCAGGGACTGTAATGTTCTGTTGAAATATTCATGAAAACTTAGTATGCTGTCAAGTTTTCCATAATAAACAACTGTACATTTGTGACCACTAACTTAAAATTGAACCCAGACCAGACAAAGTCCTAGTTCTCATGGTGTGCTTCTACCCTTCCATGTAGAATGCATATTGTGCTCTCTGTTAAGTAATACTTAACGTGGCTAACTAGGTGCACAAGCGCGTAGTACTTTATTACTTGACATTTTTAATCCAAATTATAACCCAAAATATAAACATTTTTTTCTTTTTTAGCCAATTGTTCGACCTGAAGGCCGACAGTTCTCTAGTTTGGTGATTCCCCGCGCACTGCAGAAAGAACTTCCATTTAAATCGAAACCGAAATATTTACGAGGGAAAAATCAAACAAAACATGATAAACTAATGAAGAAGGCAGTTGTTAGAGAACCAAAAGATAGACAGGTAACTTTTTTCAAACTCTATCATCTTATTTTTTTGCAAAATGATTAACCTAAAAAAAAACTATTCCATTGGTTAATTTTATTATTAGTGAAAAATTTTGTTAATAATTTAAAAAATACTTAATTGCAATAGCTTTTCTTTATAGAATGGTGACATGCCCTATTACTGCTTGGATATTTTTATTGCTTTAGTTAGTTTTCTTATACTGGTTACTAGACATGCAACTTTGTGGGTGATTACACAACCCATTAGTGACCCACTAATAGTGACCACTGGGTTGGAGCAATTACCTGTAAAGTGTCTTGCCCTAGAACACACAGTGCTATTAAAAATACAGCTTATTATTTACACACCTATTTTATAAATTAGAAACCTTACTGTTAATTCTCAATATTCCAGATTGCTGCCTTAATGAATGCTTTACGCACCATGGATAAAAACAAGAAACAAACTAAGAAATTGGAGCGAAAAAAGCAAATGGCTGAGCACAAGAAATTATTAGAAAAGCAAGTGGTTAAAGATCAATGGAGACACAAGGAAGCAAAGAAGAAAATTTATAAAGCTCTTGCTAAATCTGAGAAGAAAAAATCAAAAGTTTCTGAAGAATGATAAAAAAAATATTTTGATTTTTTCGAAATAAATGATAAGTGTGCGGTCAAATTGTGATCATGACTACAAAAAAGTTGCGTTATAATGAATTATTGTTAGCATCGGTAAAGCTGTTTAAAAAAATGATAAAAGGGTTATTTAAAAAAAATTAGTTTATATAAAATTACAGGAGGTAATCATACTTTAATTTGACTTTAAATTAAAAAAATATATATTTTATAGTTTTAATGCAGTTTTGGGGTTAGTTTATTACATGTGGTGGTCTATTTATTAATATATCTATATAATTGAAAAAGGGATGTGGTAATCTGAAAGTTTTTGATGGAATTAAACAATTTTTCTATAAAAATAAGTATTTAAAAAAAAACTAATATCATAGAATACTAACTTACAGAAAAAAGTAAGTTAGTATTTTGTTCTAACATTGGTAATTTAATCCACATTAGTCTCTTTAATTATCCAAAAATACATATGGGTGTTTCGTGTTTGTCCAGTGCAAAGTTGTTTGGCTAACATTAATATTTAACAAGCTGTGTTAGTTTAATGTTGAAACAATGTTGGGTGTCCTTGTAAAATCACAACTAGTTAATTATCTATCTCAGCAAACCAACATTTATTATCAATTGATGATATAACTGTTTCTGTTTGTCACTAAGAACAATGGATGAAGAGGTAAATTAAATACAATATGTTTCTGAAATAAAATATTAAATTTCTTACTAAAACTATTTTTTGTAGATGTATATGTGTATGATTCAACCGATTTCTTTAATTGTTTTTCGCTCTAAAATCTTGTGTCTTTACTGATTTAAGTAATTTATTTTTTGTAATTTCACTCTGTATTTGTAAAAAAAATAATTTTGAAGTAAGTTTTTTTTCTCACGTTATTTTTTAAGTTATTTCAATCGCTCTATTAGTAGTTAAAGTTGCACAGTTTTAAACGTTGAAAACAAAATTTTTAAATCTTAAGCAATAAAATTGTTGTTCTTACAAAAACTTTGTTTCTATTTTCCAGACTGTTCCAAAAGTTTCAAAAAAAAAATCTCGGCTCTTCCAATTCTTGATTTTGCTTGTTACTGTAGCAATTGTTGCTACTATTTGTGGATTGGTTATTTATTATGTTGGTGTAGTGGGTGATGGACAAGGTACGATACTAATTTGTGCAAAATGTTACCTTTTTATTTTCTATAAAAATAATAAATAATTTTCAAAATATTTTACTCTTTTATTTGTAGTGTACAACTATTTGAAATTTCAAAACAATACTATTTGTGATGTTGTTATATTTTAAGTTTATTCTTTGTAAACCTATTAAATGCATATCTGTTTGGCCCCATGCCGCAGTGGTTATCGTGTCTGCCTTCAACCTAGAGGTTACGAGTTCAAGGTTTGTCTCCGCTACCATTGTGGGCATTTCGCATATGTATCCTTGGGCAAGACAATTAACATAATTGCTCCAACCCAGTGGTCACTAATGGGTTGTCCAAACTGTCAGCCATACCGTAAAACAAAAAGTGTATGAAACAGAACAATTGTGTTATAAGACTGTCATTGCCCCTCTACATGAAGAAAAATAAGTTACGTAGATTCATTCGTTCCCCGCTTGTGTCTGTAAAACTGCAACCCACTTTTCCCAAGAAAGCTTACTCAGTTATTGCTCATGGACACATGAACAGTTTATCATTTCTCAAACCCTATTTATAAATATTTTGTCTTAAGTTAAAAACCCCTGTAATAACTGACAGAAATTTTGAGTACAACAGCCATGCTCTTTAATTGACATTCTTTCCCCAATTTTTATCTAACGTGTTTTAACAACTGCTGTTTTGCTGTTGATTCTCTTCTCTTTGTTCTTTAAATAACATGATCTTCGCTATCGTTTTCGAAGAGATAAATAAAAATTATGTTATAAATAACTTTCTGTTATGTGATGGAGTATTCAATCATATTGTGTATAATAAACATATTTTTAGGCAACACCAATGAACCAGCCCTTGACTCCACCAGTTCTCCAATATTACCAACAACAGACTCTGCTACTTCTCCAATTACTTCATCAGATATTTTCTACATTGGAGCAGCAAGAACAGATGTTACCGGTCCTGTAGTACAAGTTAATATGGTGGGTTGAAAAGATTAAAACAAATAGGCAAAAATTTTGCTTTCTTCTGAAATTACCCACAAACATCTCTTTGTTTTGGAGCAGGGCCTTTTAACCTTTTACAAATTGACCCAAATATTTAGCATAAATTAATGGCAACGATTTAGCAATTCAATTTTTAAATTAATGAAATACACATATGTTTTCAGTAAACAAAACTTGATTTAACGCAACTAAACAAATATTTACAAAAAACTGCAAAAGCTGATTAAATCTTAAAATGTACTGTTCAAAGCGTTTTACTGTTCTAGAGTGTCAGGAAAACGAGTGTGGTTTATAGTGTTATGGTTGAAATAACATAAGTATATTTTTCTTTTAAAAACAACCAAAAAAATATTTTATAGCTTAGAGCATAAATTAAATTTCATTTCACTTTTCAGATGGGTTATGCCCATCCAGAGCAGGTGGCTAATGGACTTCATACACGATTATACAGTCGAGCCTTTGTTGTGGCAGATAAAGAGCTTAACACGAGAGTGGTATTTGTTAGTTTTGATGGCGGGATGACCTCACAACTACTCAAGCTTCAGGTTGTGAAAAAACTGCAGGAAAAACATGGAGACATGTGAGAATAAGAATAATGTAGTAAAGGGATATAGAATATTTTATTAAAGAGAAAAATCAACCCAATAAAAAAAGTTTTCTATTCTACAAATAAACTATTTTTTGTGTATGCTTTAATATGTTGATAGTTTAGTGCTGGGCTTTCCGTCCGTTGTGGCAGGTCACCATTTTTGGGTCACTAACCAGTCTCTCACAAATACAGAATTTTGTTTGATACAATTTTTTTTATTACGTTTACAAACATGAAACAATTGCGCAATTTTTCTCCTATAAATTTCAAAACGGAATTATAAACTTAAAGTTTCTGACTTTTAATGTATAAGTTATCAAGACTTTATTTATTATTCATTTTTCGGTATTTAATTTATTTATTTTTAAACATAAATTAATCATATTTTTGCATGTTAGGTTTTCTGAAAGAAATGTTGTGATTTCTGGCACCCATACACATTCTGGACCCGCTGGTTTCTTCCAATTTCTATTATTTGAAATAACCTCCCTCGGACATGTGGAGCAATCAACCACTGCCTTTGTTGATGGCATTACTGAGAGTATTGAACTGGGTAAGATTGGTTATTTTTAAAGTGTAATATATCCTGGGATTGAATTATTACCTTTTGGCATTCTGCTCAAAACGTTTTATGCATTCATTTATTCATTTAATTTCATACAATTTCATTCAATTTCATTCAATTTCATTCAATTTCATTCAATTTCATTCAATTTCATTCAATTTCATTTATTTATTCATGCTGCACTGTTAAATTATTTGTGGTACATTTTTGGAATTTAAAAAAAAAATTTTTTATATGTACTATCTAGTGCAATGGTTTGGAAGCCTGTCTCTAACCCAGAGGTTACAGGTTTTGGGCTCGGTGCTGCTACTATTGTGGATATAAGTGTCCTTAAGCAAGACACTAAACGTTAATTGATACAAAACCTAGTGGTTCCTTATCAGTTGTCATAATTGTCAGCAAATGCTAATAATAATAAATAAAATAAAACAAATCAATCACCCACAAATTACATACATGATAACTTGTAAGCTGGCACGATGTGTATAAAACAGAATATTCATGTTAAAACAACTATTGTTGCCCTGCCACATGAGGGTAAAATAATTTACATTCATTATTTACATTCCTGTTTAGTTGTCTACTATTTTGGTAACAGTCTACCATACTGTATATAAACATAGAGTTTTTAAGTTTTAAAAATAATGAAGACACATATAATATAAGATATATAGGCCCCTTAATGTATGAACTTATGCCAAACAATGTAATTTTTGCTATATAAACTTAACAATCGCAAAAAAGGTGTCGTAATCAGCTTTTGTTTTCAGCAAACTCAAGATTGGAGCTTGGGAAGATCAGAATTGGAAGTGGTTTGGTAAATGAAGGAAATATAAACAGAAGTCCTACGTCTTATCTTCTTAATCCAGAATCTGAAAGAGCCAGGTTGAGTTTTTCGATTATGGTTTGGTATTTGCCATTTGGTATTTTTATGGGTGGGAACTTGAGCGACTTGTCCATGGTTACTGCACTCATGCCTATAGTCGAGTTTCTGAAGCTAATGTGATGTGTAACTGCAATAAATTCTGCGAATCTGACCCTGATCTGGTGCTCATAGAGTTGAACGATTCTTGTGTAAAAAAAATTCGTCAGGATTTGGTGCTATGAAAACGTAACAGACAAAAATCAAGCAATATCTAGATTCTATTTGAATAAAAGACTGATGATGCAAAATATAAAACTTTTTCTATAAAATAGGTTAGACTTAATACTTTTCTGTTTGGTTTTCATAGCACTAGATCCTAATGTGGTCTGTAGTTCAAAAGAATTTTGGGTTGGTATGGTAACTCAATGTCCCAATGTCCTTTAAATAAGCTAGAAATTAAATTGTCACTGTAACACATACTCAATTTCTTACACTAAAATTGGTTTTAAATTACATCCTACACAGATACACACATGATACAGAGCAGGAAATTACAGTGCTGGGATTCGAAACACTTTCAGGTTTGCCAATATTTTGCTTGAATTGAGTGATTAGAGCATAGATGTCTTCACACTTAAGCAAATATTTATAATTAAATGTTTTATTAATAATAATCAAATATAAATGGCTTGTTTGTCTGCTGAGTATAGCGACCACGCTTATTTTCTTTCAATTAAATGTAAGTATGTTTTTAACTGTAAGCGTGTTTAACTGCTGTTTTGGTTATTCTTACCAGTTAACATTCACAATTTAATTTTTAATTAATATTTGAACACAGACAAATGTGGAGGTTTATTTTTTTTACATCAATTTGTTACAGCTTTGCTCTCTTAAATTACATCAGAATTAATTTCACACAAGATGCATATAAATATTTATTTTTTGTTTTGTTTTTTACCCCAGGAGATCCGGTTGGGATGTTGTCTTGGTACCCCGTCCACCCAACAAGTATGAACTTTACAAACTTGCTTATCAATTCTGACAACAAAGGCAGAGCTTCAACACTATTTGAAAAAATGATGAGAAAACCGGGGGAAACACTGGGTGGGCAGGTATAGAAACACTGTTTTAAATTATTTTTAACTGGCAACACTGGGTGTATTTTAAATTAAAACAGTGTTATCACATAGCATTACAAATTTTAGAGCTTGAAGGTTATCATTTATTATATAATTTAAAACTGAAAACATTGGATTGTGTTGATCAGTGTATTTTTTAACTGGAAAAGAGGACTAAGCATCCATGTTTTTAGTGCAAGGCTGTATAAATACATTTTAAACAGAGTTTAAACAACTTGAGTTAAACCACTGGATTGGAGAAATTGCTATAAGGTGTTTTGCAACACATTCGAACATATCCAAAGTTTACCAAACATATCCAAATTTATTCAACATTTAGTTGAAACTAACTGTACCAAAATCTCATCATTTTTTGCTTTTTTTGTATAATACTTATTTAGTTTTAACTTCTTTACATGAATGTAACTCTATCCTTGTGTGGCCAAAAAATTCCAGTCGTTATAATACGGGTGTTCCATTTTATACACGGCTTGCTAGCTTACGAGTTACCATATATGTTACTTTGTGGGTAAATATTTTCGGGAGATTTTTTTTTCTATATTGTATGGCTGACAAAAGATTGTAATGTCATAGGAAAGTTTTGTTGCTGCTTTTGCCCAGGCAAATTTGGGTGACGTTTCTCCAAGAACTAAAGGTCCAATTTGTTTTGACACAGGTAAGCAAAATTGCTTTCAACCCAAATATTAAGCAGTAATCAAAACACACACTTAAATGTAACACTTAAAGATACTAGTTTAAAACAACATTTCACCCAACTTTTTATAAGCGTAGAATGAAAATGAATTAACTACAATAGTAATCAAAAGTCTTTGTGAATCATACTAGTAGCTGACGCAACCAATTCTAATAAATATCAATATAAAGAAAACAACCAAGGAAGTTACGGAAAAAAACAAACAATGGGTATAAAGTTCTGTATAATAATATTTAGATATCAATTTTTTGTAGTGAAAAGTATGAATGAATGTAATCTACTTTATCTTCGCGTGGCCGGAAAACGACAGTCGTTATAACATGGGTGTTCTGTTTCATACACCTTGTGCCAGCATCTTCTAATTTAGGTATAACTTATTTTAGGTTGCTAAAATAAGTATTAATTCTAATTCTGTAGTAATGATACTTCTGCTATACTTCTCATAATGCAATAACACAGGTTTGGAATGTGAGCCGTTATCATCTACCTGCAATGGAAGATCACAAAACTGCACAGGGTTTGGTCCAGGAAAAGATATGTTTGATTCAACAGATATTATCGCTCGAAGACAGCTGGATGCAGCAAAAGGCGTTTATGAAAGGTAGTTATTTCATATAACCATTTTACCCACTTTAATTACTATTTTTCAATCGTAGGTCGTTGTTATTATTGTTGTTTTTCAAAACCGTACATTTTTTTAATCAGTGTTTTATAAGGCTGTATTTGTTTTAAACTTTGCTAGAATGTTTTTTACTGTTGTTTTGTCTTGTTTTTAGTTTTTTTTTAAATGCTACTTTTATTAATAAATGTAAACTTTAAAATTAAGCTTCAATCAACAAATAAAACGTATTTATTCAAAAAAAAGATATTTTTTATACAATTTAGGTTCATACCCAAAAATTGTATATTTGTATATCACATCCTGTATTTTAACAATTGTAACCTTAGTGCCACTGAAGTGCTTGATGGTCCAGTGAGTTGGGTACACCAGTATGTGGATATGACAAGTCAGTCAATTAAACTAGATGATGGAACAACTGCGAATACTTGTAAACCTGGCATGGGATATAGGTTAGAATATTAACTATATATAATGAAAGTTGGTCATCTTTCATGTAGAGTATTTATTCTTTTGTTGGGAAACCAATATTCAGTAAAATAAATTTTTTTCACGGTAAGCGTGTTTCCTGTCTTTTTATTTAAAATATTTCTAAATCTTCGCTACCGTAATCGAAGAGACAAATAAACTTATTATATAGTACTGCGGGGGAAGATGGGACACCTTTAGATCATAATATCCAAAAATCCTGATTGTGTTTTAAACATTTAACAACGGTTTATGAGAGTTGTGAGGATACGGTTTTATAATACTTTGAATGTTCTTTGTTTACTACCAAATGGGACGAGAAAATAGAATGAAAAGGTGTCACATCTTCCCCCACCCTACTGTATTATATTATTATTAAATAAAAATCAAATTTGAAACTCTTTTTTAAAACTATGTTCAAGCAAAAACCGTTTTATATTTCTGTTTTGTGCTTGTTTTACATTTTTGTGTCTTAATTTCACACTGATTTATGGTAGGTCCGATTTTATTTAAATTTCCAATTAATTATCAAAAACTCTATTTTAAAATAATGTTTAAGAAAAAAACGTTTATATTTTACATTTATGTTTTGTATTTGTATTTCATTCTTTGTGTCTTAATTTCACACTCTTTTGTGGTAGGTCGAATTTTATCTAAATTTCCAATTGATTATTTTGAAAGTTTTGCTGCGGGATGCACCGATGGAGCAGGAGCTTTTGACTTTGTCCAAGGAATGACACGCGGCACTGCTTTTTGGAACACAATTCGAGACACCCTTGCCAAGTTTATCTGCACTGTTGAACCACCTAAAGAATATTATGACTGCCATAAACCAAAACCTGTATTGCTACCAACTGGATGTAAGTATCTTAATTGTCAGATACTAAATTTACAGGTATCTCAGTTTGTGCCATGTATAATGCAGATTTTCCTGCTGGCCTAAACAAGCTTTTTTATATTTTTACGTTCAATGGAGCCGTGGCATAGTGGTTTGGGCGCCTGCCTCTAACTCATAGGTAATAAGTTCAAGGCTCATCTTTGCCAATGGGTCGTCCAAATTATCAACCATACAAAAAAACAAATAAAAAAATCGCTCCAAAAATAATCTCCCACAAAGTAACATACATGGAACTCATAAGCTGGCACGAGGTGTATGAAACAAGACACCTGTGTTACAATGATTGTGGTTTTCCAGCCACCCGAGGATAAATTAAGTTACATGCATTCATTCATTCAACTGAAAAGTTACCTCATTAACACCAAAAATTCAACTGCCTCCTTTTCTGGCATTGCTAAACAAGTTACATGATAAAACAGTTATGTAACAGTAACCTCATTGAGGCGTAAAGGCTTATGGCCAATAACAACTATAACAAAAAGCAATTTGTGTCACTAGTTTACTTTATATAAATTTGACTATATAATTTACTCAAGTGTTGATATAAGGGGGAACTGATTGGTATGACAATTATTTTCCAAATATACGCCAATCTAAATTGGAAATAAATGGTGTTTTAAGGGTTATTGGTCCTAGTGGTCACTAATGCATTTGTTAAAAAAAGCAAACACAAGGATATAGCACACCCAGTTATAACGACTGCCATTGCCTGCAACGTGAAATAGGTGTAATTTATTCATTCCTTCCTAACTACAAAACACATGAACTTCATGCCAGACATGGACATACCATATGAGTGGCACCCTACTACAGTGGATATACAATTACTAAGGATAGGTCAACTTGTGATAGCAGCTGTACCTGGTGAGTACACAACTATGGCAGGACGGAGACTTAAAGAGAAAATTCACATGGAAGCAATCAGTCAAGGAATGGGGGAAAATACAAAGGTTTTTTGATATATTTGTGTCCAATAATGACAATTGGCTTAATTAGCAAGTACTGTCTTTTTAAATTACCAAGAATCTTGTTTTGTTCATTAATTAGAAAACTAGGCACTTTGCTATAACCTCTAGGTATCTTTTTCTGATAAGTTATTTAATCTAACCTGCTAAATACTTGTTTAAAATTTTCTAACATGGTAATTTTTACATATTCAATTGATGTTGCCCACATACACCAGATACTCGTCCGGCGCCGTGGAGTAGTGGTTAGCGCGCCTGCCTGTAACCATTAGGTAATTGGTTCAAGGCTCGTCGCTGCTACCATTGTGGCCCTGTGGGCGTATGTGTCTTTGGGCAAGACACTTAACGACAATTGCTCCAACCCAGTGGTCACTAATGGGTTGTCCAAATTAGCAGCCATACATAAAAAAAATGAAAAAATCCCCAAAAAATAATCACCCACAAAGTAACATACATGGTAACTAGTAAGCTGGCACGAGGTGTTAAACCCGTGTGATAACGACTGTCGTTTTCCGGCCACGCGAGGATGAAGTAAGTTACATTCATTCATTCATTCATACTATCATTCAATTTAAACATTTCATATTTGACAGGTCGTGCTTGCTGGCTTAACCAACGTTTACACTCATTACATCACAACCCCTGAGGAATATGCAGCACAAAGATATGAGGCAGCATCCACAATATTCGGACCTCACACTTTCCAGGTCTACCAAGAAAAATTCTCGGACTTAGTATTTCCCCTTGTCAGCGGAAATAAAGGTAAAGAGAATCGGGGTTTTTAAATGGACTAAATGCTAAAAATTATTTTCAGTGTTTGGTGAAGTTGCGAAGTGGTATGTGTATTTTTTTACAAGTTATATATAGTACTGTGGAGTAAGATCTTTAGCACATATTATCCAAATATCCGGATCGTGTTTTAAACAATTAACAAGGGTCTATGGGAGGCCTGGGGAATCAACAATGTGCTATTAGGTTTTTGTAGCATTTAACTTCTCACACCTTTTGGATAATGGCCAGTGGTGTAGTAGCGTGGGGAAGATGAGACACCTTTTCATTCATTTTTCTCGTCTCATTTGGTAGTAAACAAAGAGTTATAAAACCCTATCTTCCTGGCTTCCATAGACCGTTGTTAATTGTTTGAAACACAATCAGGATAATGGATATTATGTGCTAAAGGTGTCCCATCTTACTTACACCCCACAGTACTATGTATAGTTTATAATTGAATGTAGCTTTGGTACCTTCATGTTCGCTTATGAGTTACCACATATGTAACTCAACACTCATATATATCGAACTCAACATTGTTTGGTAACAATGCATGTGCCTTCAAGCAATAATGCGTATCTTTCTTTTACAGACGACGTTGACCTAGGACCATCGCCGGAGCTAAAACAAGCGAACCAATCTCGCATCGCACCTTTACCTGGCCCCGACAAAGTGCCCGCTGGGGTAAATTTCGGTGACATCATTGATGACGTGAATGCTACGTACAGCACAGATGATGTTGTGGTTGTGAAATTCCATGCAGCTAACCCAAGACACGACATGAAGGTATTGTGACGTAATGACTGAATGAATGTAACAGAAAATGACAGTAGTTATAACACGAGAGTGCGAGCTGTTCATACACCTACCAGCTTACGAGTTACCATGTATGTTACTTTGTGGGTGATTATCTTTTGGGAGTTTTTCTTTTTTAATGTATTTCTGATAATTTGGACAACCCATTAGCGACCACTGGGCTGGAGCAATTGCCGTTAAGTGTCTTGTCCAGCGACACATGTAAAATAAAAGCAAAAACCTCTAAAATTGTACTAAACGTCACAGTTAGGTTCTACGTACCTTGAAGTTGAGAGACTCGTCGGCAGGGCATGGAAAACGGTGTACACAGACGCAGATTGGTCGACCAAGTTTTCTTGGGAAGAAAAGAATTCAATAGCGCCTCCAGCGGACCTCACTCTTTTCACGACGTTAAGTGACGTGGTGGCGGAGGCGACGGGTGTCAGGTTCGATATAGATCTGGCTCGCCAACTTCACGAAAGCGGAGTTTTATTCACCGGAAATGACGTCAATGATGATGACGTCATAGCCCAAGAAGTCCGACACAGGTAAAGTGTGACGTAACTGGAAAAATATTCGAAGTAACCAAAGGATACCGGGTTCGACGTTCGATGCTGCTACCATTCCTGGGCAGGACAGATAACGGTCGTACATAAATATTTACCCACGAGTTTACATACGTGGTGATCCGAAAGCGTGTTATACAGGGTGTATATAATCGAACACACTGTTATGCCGTTGTTTCGCCACGCGAGGGAGAATAAGTGCTATTTATTTGTTAACTTAAAAAAATGATAAAAGACAAAAAATAATCACCCGCAAAGTAACATACTGGTTAACTCGTAAGTTGGTACGAGGTGTATGAAACAGAACCACCGTGTTGAACTACTGTCGTTTTCCGGCCACGCGAGGATAAAGTAAGTTACACTCATCCATTCATTCATTTTTGATAACAACAGTATTTTTATTGTCTATTAAGATTGTTGCAAAATATGTGGGATCAAAACGTGCTGCGCAGAGAACAAACGAACTACGCTGACGTCACAGCCGTCGAAAGTTACGTCACAATCGAGTGGGATATACCAGTCGACGAAGCAAGCGGGACGTACAGGATAGTTTACCATGGTGACTATATGGATGTAGACGGGTCAATCACACCGTTTACAGGAACTACAAGCGAATTTGATGTAGCTTAATATTTATATTAACAAACATATATTATAGAGTCGAGAAAGACAGGACACCTTTAGCACATAATATCCAAATATCCTGATCGTGTTTTTAACAATTAACAACAGTCTATAGAAGTCCCAAGGATACGGTTTTATAATTCTTTGATTGTTATTTGTTTACTACCGAATGGGACGAGAAAATATTGTGGAAAGGTGTCCTATCTTTCCCCATCCCACTATATTATATTTCTCACGTTTAATTTATCGTCACATTTCACATTTTGCAATATTTCGATTCTGTAAATACAAAAAGCCATTTTCGCTCTGTAAAATTCTATATTTACCACCAAATGGGACGAGAAAACGATGAAAGCATGTCCCATCTTACCTCACCCTACTACATTTAAATATTTTATTGACACATTTAAAAAAAAAATATTGACTATAGACGTTTTAAATTTCAAATGAACACATTTCGCAATCGTTTCGGACATTTTTCTCGCCTTTCTGAATGAGAGCGGCCATGCTTCAACCATTTTGTGACGTGATTTGTCACATGGGTAGTACACTTCTCATTTTGTTCGCCACGCAATTTCAAATCAGTTTTATGATTTTCACGGTGTTTGAGCTGGAATATCTTTGGTTATACAGAACCGATTGAAACAATTAAGGTGTCGTTGGAATTAGAAAAACACACTCTGTCAATTAAAGCGATGTACATTTCGGCTGTGTTTAGGCCCTTTAAGTGTCTTTGCTACTAATTGACAACACTTTATAGAAATATATTAAAACACACATAACGTTAACGGGCTGTGCTAGATTCTCTGAGACGTAAACTTTAAATAAAGTCGGGTAGAGAAGATGGGACACCTTTTCATTCTACTTTCTCGTCCCATTTCGTCTCGTCATTACTTTCTCGTCCCATTTCGTAAAAACAAAGAATACTTAAAGAACTATAAAACCGTATCCGCACCATTCCCATAGACCGGCTCCCGCCTGTTAGACTGTTTTTTAGGATTTAAAATTTATCCCATCGTACCCCATGTCCCAACTTACCCCGCCATGCTGTATAAACTAAAATTTAGTAAATTGTTTATACAATTTAAACATTGTATTTCAGTACATACATATAGCCTAAGGCCGTAAGCAATATAGTTATAAGAATGTTGTACAAATGGGTATATATAGGCTGCGATAAATTACAAAGCGCGACTACATCGATAATATTGAAACTTAGAGAAAAACAACACAAATAAACGCATGGAAAATTTACAGGGAACACAAGTTTTATATGGCAAAATGTTTCAAAAAAGTCTTTCGGTATCGTATTACAAACTAACATTGAAGCATTAATATAAGTGATAGTCCTATAAACAACGGTCAGAAAGTTGTTTTTAACAGAAACATTGTTCTGTGTAAACAAATTATCGCATGCGTGAACAGTTTCATTAATTTAAGCCAATTCCAACATAGCAAATTCCAGCATGATTCGTTATGTTCTTTTTTTTAATAAAGTTTTCTTCTCCATGCATCTGCGTCCGTACAATGTGTAAACCATTTGACTAAATGCGTAGGAATGCCAAGTTCTCTAAAAACGTAAACGTATTTGTGTAATGAAAGACACCATTTCTCTTCCCTAACCTCGATTAAGCCATAAACAATTGATGAGCGGACACGCCCTGTTTGGATAACCACCATTCCTGCGCTAATCGTAATCTCTTCTTGGTAGAGATTTTTATACTTTTCCAAGGTGGCATAGTCGCCGCTCAAAGTGAAAGCAATGTAACGGTTGGAAAACTGGTGTTCTTGAAACGGATGGAAATGTAGGCTTGAAATATCGTCAACCCAAATACCATCGGGGAAAGCACCAGATAACGCGTTATGAACGTACATAGAATAATAAGTAAAAACAGAGCAGCCAGAAGGCACGTGTAAAGCTTCAACGCGGCCATTGATATTTCCATTTTCATGACATTCATCGATTTGAATTCTCCATAGCGTGGTAGAACTATAGGGGTCAAGGTTGAAAGAACACATCATCACATTTTTATTATAATAACCTCTTGGGCGAGAAGGACGAGCTTTAAATGAAAATGACCACATTTTCCCAGTCGTATATACTTTTGTTCAATCCTTAGTAACAAAGATTACCTAATCTACCTCACAAACAATTTTTATCTATTTTGTTTTGTCGCAACAAAAACAAACAAGTTCTGTTAACAACAAAGATTAACCTCGATGTATTATTAATCCTTAAATGTCAAAATAGATCTCAAATATAAATAATATATAGGCCTACCGAGAAGTTCAAAAACTAAACCAGCCAACCATCATCGGTTCTCGAAGCTTGGGAAATATTCAAAACAACTTTGAATTGGTCGTTTCTAAAAATATAATAGTAAAAAAAGCAAAGTGAAAAATTAAAACAAAGCAAGTTGTGTACTACCATATCATGTATATAGACTTGTTTCAACGCGTACGACCTCGATAATGGATATTTCTTTTCCATTCGCTTGTTCAAATGACTCGAAACTACTTTCTCGCTTCCCTTCATTCTTTCTTCACAATACCTTTCCTTAATGGTCTAGTCTAGTCGAACAAACAGCGAAGTAGAAAGAAATTTAAACATTTAAAAAAAATTTTGACTATAGACGTTTTAAATTTCAAATGAACACATTTCGCAATCGTTTCGGACATTTTTCTCGCCTTTCTGAATGAGAGCGGCCATGCTTCAACAATTTTGTGACGTGATTTGTCACATGGGTAGTACACTTCTCATTTTGTTCGCCACGCAATTTTAAATCAGTTTTATGATTTTTACGGTGTTTGAGCTGGAATATCTTTGGTTATACAGAACCGATTGAAACAATTAAGGTGTCGTTGGAATTAGAAAAACACACTCTGTCAATTAAAGCGATGTACATTTCGGCTGTGTTTAGGCCCTTTAAGTGTCTTTGCTACTAATTGACAACACTTTATAGAAATATATTAAAACACACATAACGTTAACGGGCTGTGCTAGATTCTCTGAGACGTAAACTTTAAATAAAGTCGGGTAGAGAAGATGGGACACCTTTTCATTCTACTTTCTCGTCCCATTTCGTCTCATCATTACTTTCTCGTCCCATTTCGTAAAAACAAAGAATACTTAAAGAACTATAAAACCGTATCCGCACCATTCCCATAGACCGGCTCCCGCCTGTTTGACTGTTTTTTAGGATTTAAAATTTATCCCATCGAACCCCAGGTCCCAACTTACCCCGCCATGCTATATAAACTAAAATTTAGTAAATTGTTTATACAATTTAAACATTGTATTTCAGTACATACATACATATAGCCTAAGGCCGTAAGCAATATAGTTATAAGAATGTTGTACAAATGGGTATATATAGGCTGCGATAAATTACAAAGCGCGACTACATCGATAATATTGAAACTTAGAGAAAAACAACACAAATAAACGCATGGAAAATTTACAGGGAACACAAGTTTTATATGGCAAAATGTTTCAAAAAAGTCTTTCGGTATCGTATTACAAACTAACATTGAAGCATTAATATAAGTGATAGTCCTAAACAACGGTGAGAAAGTTGTTTTTAACAGAAACATTGTTCTGTGTAAACAAATTATCGCATGCGTGAACAGTTTCATTAATTTAAGCCAATTCCAACATAGCAAATTCCAGCATGATTCGTTATGTTCTTTTTTTTTAATAAAGTTTTCTTTCCCATGCATCTGCGTCCGTACAATGTGTAAACCATTTGACTAAATGCGTAGGAATGCCAAGTTCTCTAAAAACGTAAACGTATTTGTGTAATGAAAGACACCGTTTCTCTTCCCTAACCTCGATTAAGCCATAAACAATTGATGAGCGGACACGCCCTGTTTGGATAACCACCATTCCTGCGCTAATCGTAATCTCTTCTTGGTAGAGATTTTTATACTTTTCCAAGGTGGCATAGTCGCCGCTCAAAGTGAAAGCAATGTAACGGTTGGAAAACTGGTGTTCTTGAAACGGATGGAAATGTAGGCTTGAAATATCGTCAACCCAAATACCATCGGGGAAAGCACCAGATAACGCGTTATGAACGTACATAGAATAATAAGTAAAAACAGAGCAGCCAGAAGGCACGTGTAAAGCTTCAACGCGGCCATTGATATTTCCATTTTCATGACATTCATCGATTTGAATTCTCCATAGCGTGGTAGAACTATAGGGGTCAAGGTTGAAAGAACACATCATCACATTTTTATTATAATAACCCCTTGGGCGAGAAAGACGAGCTTTAAATGAAAATGACCACATTTTCCCAGTCTTATATACTTTTGTTCAATCCTTAGTAACAAAGATTACCTAATCTACCTCACAAACAATTTTTATCTATTTTGTTTTGTTGCAACAAAAACAAACAAGTTCTGTTAACAACAAAGATTAACCTCGATGTATTATTAATCCTTAAATGTCAAAATAGATCTCAAATATAAATAATATATAGGCCTACCGAGAAGTTCAAAAACTAAACCAGCCAACCATCATCGGTTCTCGAAGCTTGGGAAATATTCAAAACAACTTTGAATTGGTCGTTTCTAAAAATATAATAGTAAAAAAAGCAAAGTGAAAAATTAAAACAAAGCAAGTTGTGTACTACCATATCATGTATATAGACTTGTTTCAACGCGTACGACCTCGATAATGGATATTTCTTTTCCATTCGCTTGTTCAAATGACTCGAAACTACTTTCTCGCTTCCCTTCATTCTTTCTTCACAATACCTTTCCTTAATGGTCTAGTCTAGTCGAACAAACAGCGAAGTAGAAAGAAATTTAAACATTTAAAAGAAAAAAATACTCGGGGGGTGGGGGACAGACCAAGCGAATAATGAAACACCGAAGTTTTCGCTTGTTTATGCTCTGTGATAGGGCATTCTATGGCATGGCCTACTCAATACACGGCCTAGGAATACACCGAAACTGCTCAGAAAATAAGAGGCCTATTGACGCGAATAATGCCCATTATAATACATTGTTACGTCACGGTTTTATGAATGGATTTTGCTGTCTGGCTGTAGTTTTTGCATCAAATAACAGTTTATTTACCATTCCCGGTTAAATTACCTTATTTTTCGGGTTATTTTATCAACATCTTATATTTTTTATAAATGTTTAAGCATGACTAAACAGATAGGAGTTACTTTTAACCACGTGCGGCATACAAGTAAGTTTTACCGACAGTTTAGTTTGGCTCACTCGCTGAGTGAAAATAGTATTTGGCTTAAAACAGAAGTTTTTTTAAGAAAGCCTATATATATCTAGCAAAAGAACACCGCAGTAACAACAAGTAAGTTAATTGATATGTCCGTTGTGGACTTTTAAAACCGGTCCTTAAACAATATAGGATATTGGATAAACACAAGCATTAGCCTTTTGTCTAAAGGTGCTTATGCCTTGATCTGTCCTGCTGCTCATAACCCATTTTCTAGTCGAGGTTTTTTTGTTAAAGCAGGACAGAGGCTCTTCCTCGAGGTCGAAAAATTGGTCATACAGCACATCATAAATTAAGACTGTATAATACAAACAAACTCACGATAGCCTCCCTTCGTACTTAAGCGTTGTGTCTAACTTTAGACCTTTGTCGATGATGTTACTGATTGAAGATCTTCTTGCCACTTCTTCATGATCATAACATGCAAAGATGGTACCCTTATCCAAATATTTTTATCCAACTACGGAACACCTATTGACCATGCTTAAATAGCTTGCTTAATAATTCTGGTGGCTTAGAATTTAATCTAAATAAAATTATAAAGGTGTGCTGCATTATAAAACTTGCCAAATGCCAGTCTACTAAATTAAATATAATGAAAACGTAGGTTTTCTGTGTTGGTAAACTGAATCTGATTGCTTGTCTCTCTTTATGCTTTATAAACTGATATTTATATACTAATAAACCTTTTGCGCTGCTTTTTATGTCTGGTATGATCTTAACTAAACAAGAAAATATCCCTGCGACACGTTCTGTGATAAACTGTAAGTTAAAACAACCTAGACCTGGTATTGAACCTACCAACAACTGCAAACTGCATTTAAAATGAAGGAAATCCATTCATAAAACCGTGACGTAACAATGTATTATAATGGGCATTATTCGCGTCAATAGGCCTCTTATTTTCTGAGCAGTTTCGGTGTATTCCTAGGCCGTGTATTGAGTAGACCATGTCTATGGTTATAGAATGCCATATAAGTGTATGGGTATGAACTCGAAATTAAATAGCCTATAGTTAATATGAATATATAAGAACATTTGATGCATAACCCAGTTTGCATTACCAAGTGTATTGTCTGAACTTTTATCAAGAGGTATAGGGCATGGATAAAGCTTAAATGTTGTCTCGCATTCCACGGTTAAATTACTCGGGATTGCTTTCTCGCTTGTCGTCTAGGAAGCAATTTAATACAAAGGGAACTAAATGCCACAAAAATACACTTCAAACGTCCTTTAATCACCTTGTCTTATATCTATTTGTAAAGAACCGTAGCAACAAGTTTAACCTTTTTGCGAAAGGGAGGACGTTTGTAAATGAGTAGGCTACGGTTTAGTGACATAAATGGATAAAATCAGGATATTCACGATCAGGATATTTAGATATTACGAGCTAAAGGTGTCCTAACTTGCCCCATTCTACTATAAATCTACCAATTTTATTTTATACCCACCATTTTGCTGTCTCCAGAATAATAACTGCTAAGAATAACCACAACATTATGTCGTATTAATGCTTTTGATCCGATCTATGTAAATTCTCTACAGCCGATCCGTCATATTATGTCACATACCAGTAAACGCAGTTTAATTGAAATGCTAAAGATGTAGCTGTAAAATATACCAAGTGAGGTTATATACTGAAAACGGTAAGGTAAAACTGATACATGACGTATTATTTCCTATTGAATACGGTTGTAATACTGGTACATAACGTAATTTTCAAGGGAAGTGATAGTCAGTAGGAACAATTTAACGATACTTTATAGGCTACGTTAGTTTGGGTATGGCAGTCGGTTTTGCAAATGTTGTATACTATCAAACCGACTACCATGCAGTGACTACATTTGACTCAAATAAACCTCTGCAAATGCTCCATCCAAAATATCCACCCTATTGAAATAACCGAACTGTACCATAATGCATTTATCGCGTCCCGAACTACAAAGCATATTTTGCTGTGGTTCTGCTCATAACGGCGCTATTTGTATTTTTCCATTGCACCAGTCATGTTTCCTTTCAATAAATGGAAAATTTAACCTGACGTAATGAATTGTTGTCGTCCCGACTGTGTCACCTTAAATTGCTTTGGTTTTAGTGCGTTTAACTAGAGCCGTAAATGTCCCCCATTTTTGTTAATATATGGAGCGCTTTACGATTTTTCAACGTACGGTAGCTGCAACTGCAAACAAATTCCTAAAACGAAATACGAAATAATGCTAAAACGTAAAACGGGCTACCTGCTACAGTGTGCATGTTTTCTTGATTGTGTGGTCGTCGGTTTTGTTGCTAGTTTGTGTTCTGGTTTTAAGCAATCCCGACATGTGATCTTTTGCACATAACACAAACATGTATAGCGTGCGTATCACGAGGACACTTATACGGCACGCAATAACATCTTTAAATTAATTCAAGTTTCGCCATCACATGAGGATGAATAAATAATTTTAACCATGTACATCCCTGCTGATGAAAGTAAAATTATGGAAGAAGGAAGAAAGTTCCGAGAAAGCTAAATTGCATGCGTTGAAGCTATGGCGTCAAATGGGGCCAAGAAGAAATTCGAATATTAGCACGACACTTCTATTTGTGTGACCGCCACTTGTGTCGCGGATGGAGTTGCGGACTGTGTTGTCGATGGAGCGGCACCGGTTGCTTGAAAGACTTAATTAGCTTTCCGGGTGTAGGGAAAATGAGCCAAATCTGGCTCCCGCTACCACAAAGAATAGAATAAAAGCAATGTATTTGTGCCCAGGAAAACTATACCTGTGCGATACTAAAGTTTGCGGGGGGCGGCTAATATTGAAGTTGTGGTTCGCGAGTTCACGTTCCGCAGCCTCGCGACGACGCTGTTCCATCCTGCCCCAAGGCTCACGCTATCAGACAACGCATTGCACACCGATGTATGACGCTTGTACGGCACATCTCAGTTCATTACGCGGTGAAAGTGCGGCATCGTGCTTAGAGACAATGTGAGACAGCGAGGTGTTGTAAGCCCTGTACTGCCTCACAGTACAGGAAAGTACGAAGTTTATATATAACGAAAAACACGTGTAGCAAAACAATAAAACGCGTCATTGGCATGTGGCAATTGCCTCGCCTGGCATACACACGACTGGGTAATTGTTTTATTATCACGATTAGAATGACGGGAAAGTAGATGTTACGAAAGCAGCGAAACTGCATCCCATTCCTGACATGCTTTTGTTTTCGCTATACAACGTTGCTTTATATTCAATCCTTATGCATTAGTGTTAAATTTAGCTATCTTTATATCATTAAATCTGTGCCAACCGCTACAAGTTTAACTGCAATTAAACTGGTATTGGATCATCTCTGATTGCCCATTTCTGAATGAAGTGTAACTGATACCTTTTCATTAATTTATCGGTGATAATGATCTTTTTAAAAAGCACGAATTCACCAATCGCATTGCCTAAATTTGATCTTAGTGGCACCAGTAGTAGGTATCGAAAATGGCCGCTATAATACTGTATTTTAGGGTTACTTTGGTTTTCTCTCTGCGGTGGTTTCCCGAAATTTTATTTCCTTTTTGCTCAAGCTTCGGTTCCTATACAAACGTAAACTCAAGCAGTTAGTTCCTGTTTCCAAAATCCGTTTAAGAACTTCGAATTGTGCGTTTATTTTACTGAGCACATGCTGTACGTTAATTTTGTTTGTCGTGTTTGTTTCTATTTTGCACATAGTTTCAGAGTTCACTAGCCGTCTTAATATTCAATAAAACTAACTGTTTTTGGATTTAAGTGTTATACTACCTTACAATTACTGTAAAAAGTTTTACAATTACTGTTAAAATTATGCAATAAACAATTACATATAGTTGTTATTGAGGTATGTATCTTATCATTAATTTTAGAGGTCGACCAATATATCGGTCGGGAAACCTTCCCCGCACTTTTTTGAAGAAAATGATGTTTCATTTTTTAGGTATTACGTAGCGCTATAACATATTCGAAGCTGGATCGGGAGAAAATTCTATAAATATGTTTTTATGACGAATATTAATATTCAGTTATAAAAAAAAGTTGAAATTAATTTTTTTTCGATGGAGATAACATGCTAGTGACCTACATAGATGTATGCGTAAGTTATATTTTCGCAAAAAAAAAATCAAAAATATAATATTTATATGATTCAAGTTATGATCATACTTTTTTATATTTAACATCTATCCCCGCACTTTTTTAAAGAAAATAATGTTTCATATTTTAGGTATCACTTAGCGCTATAACATATTCAAAGCTGGATCGGGAGAAAATTCTATAAATATGTTTTTATGACGAATATTAATATTCATAATTAATATTTTTTTGAATTTTAAATTTTGTATTTTAGAATCTATACCGCTGGGGTCTAGTTAGTACAGTGTCCAAATTTTAGGTTGGTGGCACCAGTAGAAGATATCGAAAATGGCCGCTAGAATATCTGTATTCTAGGATCACCTTGGTGATATTATCGGCCTATATTTACGTTCTATCGATAATTGGTATTGGTAAAAAAGCGCCAATATAACACTGATATATAAATAGTTCGTGCGAAACTACGTGCGTCCTACTTTACCTTCACGTGCGTCATAGTTTAACCTCCACGTGCGCCGTAGTTTAGCCTTTACGTGCGTGCTTGTTTAACGTCCACGTGCGTCGTAGTTTAGCCTTTACGTCCGTCGTATTTATGCGTCATAGTTGACCTTTACGTGAGTCGTAGTTTGACCTTTATGTGCGTCGTTGTTTAACGCCCGCGTGCGTTGTAGTTTAGTGTTCATGTGCGTTCTAGGTTACGTACAAATGCAACATTTTCCTAAGAACATGCAGACCAACCATTTTTTTTATTATAGCTTGCAATATCATAAATACAGTTATAACTTTTGATTTATACTGATCATTTCATATGTTTCTCTGTAGTGACAAATATCAGTAAAATATCGGTATCGGTAAAAGCAAAAAATATCGGTATCGATGGCAAAAATTAATATCAGTCAGTCTTTAAACTTATTTTTACATGGAGTTTGCGGCAGAAGTAAGCATATGATATAACCTGTATTTTTTTCTATTTTATTTTGCAATGCCAGTTATATTGGGCTTTAATTCTGTAACCCTTATTCACTAATACCTAGCCTAGCCATGTACCTCTCACTCGTGTTATGCTTTTTTCAAAAATAGTTTTTGATGTTCACAAAAATGATTTTTTTTAAATTACACAAAGAAAAAGGTGGAAAGATAAAGGTTTACTGCTTTAATTATCTGCAAATAATAATTTCTAGTATATTTCTAGTATTAATATAATAATGTTATTGTTACTCTTGTATGCATAGGCCCATAGGCGCCGAGTTTTGAAATGTAGTGCAGAGGCGGAGCCTATTATGACGTAACACAATCGTGACGTCATAACACTTCGGCGTTTCATTGACGTTATTTTACGCTTGCTCACCGCTGGACGTCAGTGTTACGCGTTGATCCTTTCCCCGTGCGTATTTGCAAGATTGACCGATATATAAATTGTTCGTTCGAGGCAACGTGCTTTCTACTTGACCTTTACGTGCGTCATAGTTTAACGTCTATGTGGGTCGTAGTTTAACGTCCACGTGCGTCGTAGTTTAACGTCCACGTGCGTCGTAGTTTTAACGTCCACGTGCATCGTAGTTTAGCCTTTTCGCGCGTCGTCGTACAAAGGCAAAGCAACACATTCAATGTTAGCTACTTAGAAAATGAAGAACAACCAACAGGCTAAACAGACGATATTATCCTACTCTAAAGTTTCTAAACAATGTAGGCGGTAATAAACAACCTAAATATGTTCCACAAGTAGCACTGCTGTATATTTACGATGTTTTCCTCAGCCAAGCAGCATAATTATTACGAAATAGTAGGGATTCACACGTGGATTCATTGCATCATAATAGCAATTGTTTGACCTGGTAATTAATTACGAGATAATAGCAATTCACACGTTGATTGTTTGCGTCATAATAGCGATTGTCCCCTTGATTATTTAGCCAGCGGGAGCTTGAAAACAGGTTTGAAGTTGAACGTTTGCGATCAAGTAAAGAATTGTCCCATCTACAATGAATATTAATCTAACTACCTTTATCATTTAACAACGATAGATCAACAAAGTTTGTTTGAACCTGGTTTAAACTAACGTTACTAACCTGTTCCAAGCATGATTACCGCATGTTCATAGTGACGCAAATAAGACAATTACGCATACGTAACAGCTATATAACAGATTCTGCACATGCGGTCAACGCATGACCAAGTACCATGCGGTCAACGCATGCCTAAATAACCGTTCTCTTATTGTCACGTCGTTAATTTTGATTTTCTTTACCGCAATGGTATATTTTTATGAGAACAATACGAAAATATTAATAAATTTAGTAAAAATACATATTTTTTTGTTAATTCGTGTACGGAGGCCGCCTCCGGGATATTATTTCGTACGTAGGCGCCGCCTCCACGCCTACGCGTACTCGGCGCCTATGCATAGGCCATAACTTAATCTAAAACATACTGGTTTATATTATATTATAAATTTTATATTGAATCAATTTACAAAAACAGTTGATCATAATTTTAGTTAACTTGTAGAGATAAAATAGGAATCCCAGAAATGTCATTTTCTATCTGTGGAACATGTTCAGTTGAAGAACAAACTCACAATATTGATCATGCATCTGATCTTCTTCAATTTGCTAATGAGTCACGACAAGATGGTCGTTTTGATGACATCATCATTCGTGTTGGAGAGAAAAACATTCCAGCAAACAAGATGGTTCTTTCTTGCTATTCTAAATATTTCAACACCATGTTTAAATCTGAGGTAGTTTGCTGCTGCTGCTTACTTTAGTACAGTATAAGTTATAAACATAATATTATTACAGATGAAAGAAAAGTATAAAGATGCTGTGGATGTTCATGGTGTAGATGTGGAAAGTGTAGAGAAACTTGTTGATTTTATGTACACAGGAAAAATCAACATCAATACCAACAATGTGTGCGACCTTCTTGCAGTTTCTGATTTTCTACAAATACTTTGTATGTATAACTTGTTTGTTTTTTATTTACCAGTACACGATGTATTTTTAGCTGTCAGAAAACTTTGCATTGAGTATTTGTTTACAACAATCACGCAACAAAATTGTTTCACGATTCAATCTTTGGCCAATTGCTTCACTATTCCTCAACTAACTGAGAAACTCAACAACTTTATTGTTGAAAATTATCAACAAGTTGTTTCTGGTGATCATTTTAAGAAACTTTCAAAAGATGATGTCATCAAGTTATTACAATCAACATATAACAAGGTAGAATAGCCTTATTAGTTATTATGCCATATAAATATTTGTATAGGGGTAGAGCAGCGGTTCCCAAACTTTTCTAAAAATTTTGCCTGGTAAACCCCTTACAATTATTTTGATATTTCGCAACCCCATAAAAATCAAAGAATGTTACAGAAAATATTCAAAAACTACACCAATGTGTGGTTTTATTATCGATTCACAATCACTGCTGTACATTGCAGACCCTCTGAAACTGCTGTACGGAACCCAGTTGGGAAACCGCTGGGGTAGAGTGTAACATAATTATCGGAAGCCTTTGCCCTTATATAATATACATGTAAGGTCTACAGTTTGGCATAGCTACTGCAGCTAGTAAAAATGTCTCAAAAATCTTATTTTATTCTTCCGGTTTGATAAAACAATATTAAAACAAATGTTTTACATTGGTTTTACCAAATTACCACTGGCTTATTAACTATATAAATGTATTTTTATTGTTGGAATTAGATAAAAATTGGTAAATATGCCAATTTAAAACCTATGCTATTGTGCCAAAATATGAAGAAATGTGTTTCTAGTTTAAAAAAGGACACTCATATATTTATCAGGTTTCTTCAGATTTGGTTTACACTGCTGTTATAAACTGGGTGAAGTTCGATTTGGCTTCAAATGAAAGTTACTTGAGTGAACTTTTCAAATTTGTTGATCTTGGTGAAATGTCCCCAAAGATGCTTGAAGATGTGGTCTCTGTTGAGGTAAACAATCGAAATTGAGTTTATCGCTGATGATATACTAATTTCTTTAGCCTCTTGTTCGAAAACTGGATGATCTGGGCTGGGCGTTCCATGATGCTGTGGTGCAACGTGCAAAGGGAATGGGTGAAGTAAACTATGCCGGTATCTGTGTTTAAAATATTTAACTGTTTTGTAATTATACTGGACTATTTTGGCATTTTGATTTGTGTAAAAATATTGGGGGTATCAGCTATCTATTTCATTAGAGTACCAAAACATTGATTGTATATTTTAGTTTATGCTTAATATGGGGACATACTAACATACAAAGCAAATAGATTTTTACTTGTTTGCTACAAGACATTAAATGTTGTGGTCTTTAAAATTCACTTCTGTCATCATTAGGAATAAATAGTTTTGTGTAGATGCAATCTGTGAGGTCATTTAGCAGCTACAGTAAAACTAACAAACTGAATAAACTGGGCTATAGGCATTTAATTTGTGAATACCAACTTTGAACAAACATAGGATCTACCGTATTAGATAGTTTGGCACTTTATTTAAAGTTGGTTTGCGTAAAACCTGATTAATAATCACCATTACATTTTTATACTAAATTATTGTTTGTGATATTAAAAACAAAGCTGCTAAACGAAGTCACTAATCACCAGAAAAGCGATTTAATATTAGAAGTAGCCAGCAGCCAGCTTTAAAGTGCAATTTAAAATTTCCAGATCAAATATTTATAGTTGGGCAAGCATATTTAACACTTTGCTTTCTCATTTTTAATGGAGTTCTGTCATAACTTGAATATTTTGTGTTTTCATAAGAATTGTTTAGTGTATAATCATTTTGTTTAAACCTTTATTCCTTGTTTTATTATTCAGAGAAATCCCTCATATCACTTGGTGGTAACAAAAGTTTAACCAAAGTAACAAAGTTTGACTTAGAAACAAAACAATGGAGTCAACTTCCAGTAAGTTAAATGTTTGTTTCATAATACTTAAAAAATAGAGAGTCTGATGTTAAACATATGGTGCATGAAGATTTAAAAGTTTAGAGCTGATTAATGATTATTTAGAGCATTATGCTGTTAGTTGTGCTTTAATATATATTAGGGTGGGGGAAGATGGGACACCTTTAGCACAGAATACCCAAATATCCTGATCTTGTTATAAACAATTAACAACAGTCTATGGGCGTCGTGAGGATACGGTTTTATAATTATTTGAATTTTCTTTGTTTATTACCAACTGTGACGAGAAAATAGAATGATAAGGTGTCCCATCTTCTCCCACCCTACTATATAAAAGTTATTTCAGTTTTAGTGTAATAAATGAAACTTTCTGTAAATAATACTAGTCTGGGAGTCAGCACTTTTTTCGCATTAACAAACCTAATTTTTAACACGAGCAAACAATTTATTAAAAGACAATGGTACAACAGGTACCTTGAGTATTAGCCAATTTCTCTAGTTGTAAGTGGTAAGATGCAAATTAAGTGTTAGATTTATTTTCAGGATTTACCAGTTGGTCGACAAGTAGCAGCAGCTGTTGTCATCGATGATGTTCTGTATCATCTTGCAGGAGAGTTACAAACTGATGGTAAAGAAACAGCAACTAACATTGTATATCGAATGAAATTAAAGGAGAAAGTTTTAAAATGGGAGAAAATAGCTTCAATGAATGTTAAGAGATGCGTGTTTGGTGCTGCTGTTATAAATGGTGAGTTTAAATTGATGTCATGTTGGGAAAATGCAGAAATTCGTTAACAAAATGTATATTGTGGCAATTATTTTTCAAATTAAAATTAACAAATGAAAATATGTTGTTAAAATACCTGAAACTGCCCTAATGTGCTGAATTTGCTTTAACTTAAAAATTACATAAATTTGGAAGTACACATGAAAGGTTTTTTTAACCAAGAATTTGAAAAACATTATTTTTGCTACTATACAATTCTCTGTTTTGTTCGTTAAAAAAATAGTTGCAATTTTGTGTTTGTTACTACTTACGTCTGGATATTTTCAGAAACTTTGGGGGAGAAAAATACGAGTATGTGTGTTTGATTTTCATGTTAATTTCTGTGATATTATAAATTCATTGCTTTTGCTGTTTGTATAATCCATAACACTAAACTGTTTATAACATAGGTGTCATCTTTGTATTTGGTGGAGCTGAATATAGCCCTATTTCATCTGGAGAATCTTATATTGTTCCACTTAACAAGTGGATTCAACTCAAACCAATGAAGAGTGCCAGATGTGGTCATTGTTTGGTTGCTCACAATGGTTAGATATTAGGATAAACATTACTACATTGGGGCAACCAATAATTATTGGGCACGTGTGTTGTTTTTTCTGACACAGTTGTAAAAGTTGGAGCCAATACCTAAACTTTAAAAAGTCATATTTATTCTGTAAAACCAACTAATTTTGCCAGTTACTTAAATTACATGCGGTAATTAGCTAAATCGCAGAACTGTCTTGTATGCATACAGCTTTTATCTTAAACTATTGGTCTAAATCTAAACCTTTTTAACCTGTATAACTTTTATTTATATAATTATATTTGTATCTTTTACCTAAACCAATGATAATAACAGTGTCAAAATTTTATATAGTTGTACCACACATAGATCTTAAGACTTAATTATAAAGTTTTTCATTCGTTTATTTTGAATGACGTTTGGGTAAATCTTCATTATTTTAAGCTATGTTCTATATATTGACCAGGATATTTATATTCACTTGGTGGATGTGATGGGAAACAAGAATTATGTTCAGTTGAACGATATGATCCATCATCAGATGAGTGGAAAGATGTTGCTTCAATGAAAACACCACGTGGTTGGTTTGCTGCTGTGGTGCTTAACAATGCTATTTATGCTATAGGTGGGTGCTATAACTATTGTACAGCTGTTATAATGATTTTTTTAATATTTCTTCTTACAATAAACATATGAGATTTAGAAATATTCAAATTTTATTTTTTTGGGTTGTTGATATTTTAAATTCTGAATAGTTTTATAATGACAGTTGAATTGTCTTGGTTTTAATCTAATAATGCAAATATATGTTAGACATTCCAATTTATTTATATTGACAGTTTATTAAGTAGTTATAAATGCTTGAAATTGCATACCAACCAAAAATGAAAGTTTGTATATTATTAGAGATGCTTAAATGTAATCTAAAGTCTAAACCAGTGTTTCTCAACCTTTTTAGTTTGCGGACCGGTAAACTTCCGAAACAAATTTTGCGGACCGGTGGACCTTAAAAAATCAACCCAAAATGTTCAAGTTTGCTTTTAAACAGTTGAGCACAACACTTGCAGCATTGTGACGTACAATTAAGTCCAAAGTAGACCATGAACTGTATGTTACGTCACAGTGCTGCAAATTACGAAACTGGCCAAGTTCTAAATCAGTTTAAAATTTGATTTTTTATTTCTATAATCAATGGACAAGACTTCAACATGTTGCATTTTGCAATTAAGATATAAAATTGTAATATATATTTGGGGGACCGCCAGGAAAGTTGACGCGAACCGGCGGTTGAGAACCACTGATCTAAACCAAAGTACCACCAAAGTCTAAAAAACAAAACAGCTTGTAAAAAATATTGATGAAATCGAAAAAAAAATCGGTTGTGCAAATATGCATGAAATTTCCCATTAGAAAACATGTTACCTAAGTTTTACCGTTTCTAAACTACTAAAGAATCTTTTTCCTATACTGAAGTGTAGGTTATATTTTAGACCAGAAATATTTATACTCACTCTTACTGAATATCAGGTGGCCATGTTGGAAAACAAACTCTTAAATCAGTTGAGAAATACAATGTTGATGATAACACCTGGGTTTATGTGGGAAATATGAACATGGAGAGGAGTTCTCATGCAGCTTGTGTTGCACAAAACAAGATTTATGTAGTAGGAGGGTAAATACTTGAACAATTTGGTTACAATTTTCCATTTAAAATTTTACTTTTTGTAGTCTGGATTCTAATCGCAAAGTTGTAAAATCAATTGAATGTTACGATGATCAAATGGACAAGTGGAGTGTTGTTGGTGAAACTGAAGTTGAATTATGTTACCATTCTATAGTTGCTGTTTAAATAAATGAAATCTGAATTCATTTAAATAATCCAAACTGCAATTGCATTATACATTACTGATTTCCAATCAAGATTTTTTTTTATCTGCAAACCATTATTGCTTAACACAATATAACTCAATCTCTTTACAATAATTTTAAAGCTGATTAGTTTTTTTTGCAATTAAATAATGTATTGAGGGTTTTGTAATATTTCTTCAAATTAAAAAACATTTTTATGTCTTACACCTTACAGCAACAAAACAAGTACCTCTATTTTAATTGTACTTTTGATAAATTAACAAACCAAAAAACTTTCTTGGTAATTTTTTTTACCGTTTATATATTCATTTTTTTAAATTTGTACAATTATTTTTTTAATTTTTCTTTCTTTTTATACCTTCCATAATTATCTGTAACAGTTTTATGTTTGATTCTATATTCAATTCTTCATATCGCGATCACTTATAAAAATACAACTTTAAGTAGAACTGTTGAAGTAATGTTGCTATCTATGGGTTGTTATTTGAATACCAACGGTACCTTATAATATTTGTTGACCATCAATAATTTTACAATTGACGACATCAAATGTAAAATTATTGATTATGACGTAACTTTGTGAAAATCGCCGCGTTCTACGCCGTACTGACGTCATAGAAACTGGCACCGCGCATCGATGCAATCGCGTCTTCTCTTTGGTGTTTATTATATGTTTGGCTGTACAGGAGCATGTGCAAGCTACAACAGCAGTATAGCTATGTTGTTTATTTAGTGTTATGCGGCTCAGTGTTGTATAGTTTAGCATATGGTGTTATATATGGCGGATGTGTTTAAATGTGTTCGTACATGCAGCGAAAGTAACGACTTGGTAAATATAACTATAGTAGGGTGGGGGAAGACGGACACCTTTAGCACATAATATACAAATAACATGAACAATCAACAACGGTCTATGGGAGTCGTTAGGATGCGGTTTTAAAATTCTTTGACTGTTCTTTGTTTACTACCAAATGGGACAAGAAAATGGAATGGCTAGGTGTCCCATCTTCCCCCACCCTACTATATATTTGATATCTTACCCTCAATCATTATCATATTTGAAATACTGTATCCAAATGCGCAGTAAATTCCATCTCCAACATTAATGATTCCTGCTGGTTCAAATATAGCTGTGTGTGGTTGTCCAAGTACTGGTTAGCTTCTACTACTGTTAGGTTTCTTTGGTTGGTCCATTGTGCTCTAACAACAGTATTTGTAGTGAAAAGTAACAGAATAACTGAAAAGCTGAGTAACTCCATGGTGGTTTGGCCAGCACCTTTTAAAATACGTATGTTATATTCAGTTATCAAGCAAACTAATACGTATATATAGTTCTGTGGGGTAAGATGGGATACCGGTAGTATCTATTTCCCATATTTCCCAAACGTGTTTTTACCATCTAACATCGATTTTTTTATAGTCGCGAGGCTGTACGGTTATATAATTCTGTAAATATTCTTTGTTTACCACCAAAGAAGAAAAAATATTCTATCTTACCCCAACATTACTAAATAGCAGGTTAGGGTGAGATGGTGTATTTTCTTTTATCATCCTATTTAGTAATAAAACAAAGAATATTTACTGAACTACATAATCGTATCTTACCAACTAAATTGGTTGTTGATTGTTAAAACGCGATTTGGAAATACGCGATATTATGCTAATGGTAACCCCCTTACCCAACAGCATTATATATATTTATTTTTTTGTGGCCTGTAGTTTTAGAATTCTAATACTAAACTGCTGTTGTCTTAGGATACTTATGCGTATGAAACGGATTACTAGACACCCACGATAATTTATACCCTTCGGACAAGCCTATAATTTTTTAGATGAGCAGAACAAGTGTAATAAAACCTAAACATTAAAAGGTTATGCTTTAAGACCGGCAGTAATAAATTTATTACCTGTTAAAGTGTTTACACTGAACGAGGTATTAGAAATAATTTCTTCGTTGAATTAACTAAATCGAATATACCAGCTATCGCATTATTACCAAGCGATTAATGAAAGGTAAAATAATAAGCTCTGAACAACCTCTTGTCCGGCCGATTTAAGTTCGAAGCTCGACGCTGCTATATACCATTGGTGGTTGTATAACGGGAATTATCCGTAAAGGTTCAGGCCCCTGCTCTTACCTACTCACGATTCTACTAATAGTGTAAAACACTTTTAAAATATACACTTTTTAATAGACTGAAATGCAGCAGAGGCCGCGTTTCTGCTGCATTTCTGCAGCCGCACACAACATGTTAGTGACCTACATAAATGTATGCGTAAGTTATATAAATTTAATATTTATATGATTCAAGTAATGATCATACTTTTTTATATTTAACACCCATCCCCGCACTGTTTTAAAGAAAAATAATGTTTCATATTTTAGGTATTACGTAGCGCTATAACATATTCGAACCTGGATCGGTAGAAAGTTCTATAAATATGTTTTTATGACAAATATTAATATTCATATTTAACATTTTTTCAAATTATTATTTTTTTTTATTTTAGAATCGGTACCGCTGGGGTCTAGTTAGTACAGTGTTCAAATTTTATGTTAGTGACACCAGTAGTAGGTACCGAAAATGGCCGCTATAATTTCTGAAGTCTAGGATCTCTATGCTAGGATCACCTCGGTTTTTTTCCCGGGTGGTTTCCCGTAATTTTATTTCCTTTTTGCTCAAGCTTCGGTTCCTATACAAACGTAGACTCAAGCAGTTAGTTCCTGTTTTCAAAATTCTTTTAAGAATTTCAAGTTGTACGTTTATTTTACTGAGCACAAGCTGTATGTTAATTTTGTTTGTCGTGTTTGTTTGTATTTTGCACAGTAGTTTCAGAGTTCGCATAGCCGTTTTAATATTCAATGAAACTGACTGCTATTGGATCTAAGTGTTACAATAACAGTTAGAATTCGGCAATAAACTATCGCATATAGTTGTAATTGAGGTTACAGTGTGCGTCTCACTTTTTATGCTTATCTTTGCTATGTATCTTAACATTATTTTTACATGGAGTTTGCGGCGGAAGTAAACATATGATAATGATATAACCTTTATATTTTTTCTCTTTTATTTTGCAATGCCAGTTGCATCGGGCTTTTATTCTGTAACCCTTATCCGCTAATACCTAGCCGTGTACCAATAGGCGTTGATTTAGGGGTGCACGGGGTGCAGCTGCACCCCAAATTACAAAGATGGTGCAATAATGTCATTTTGCACCCCAGTGTTTTTTTTGCCACAAATTCACCACTATTGCGTAGATATAAAATTGTTACATAAAAATAAATTATAACATAACACTTGTGCTTCTGATGAAAACTTTGTTTTTACCGTAAATGTTTAACATGGTGATAGTTTCGTCACTTTCGTGCGTGTTTCAAGTAGAAATGTTCACGGCACTCCGACTTTTGATCGGGAAAGACGAAACATGATTGACACGCTTTTAATTTAATTCGTGCGCTATGATCAGGAACGCAAGAGAAATTGTTGGCTAATAGCCAAAAAGCGCTGTTTGTGGGGTTCGTTTATTAAAAGTATATGCTTAATGCTAAACCAGGGCTGCGCGAATTTAGTAATTTTAACATTACTTTAGTAAGTTGTATGTTTTAAATGGTGATTGTAAAATTATATAGTTTCACAGTAATTTAAAACTAAAGACTATTTTGTTTTAATTGTGATGCATTCGTTTAACGTTTGCCCAGTTATAAGTTACGATTCCTGGTTTATGATTCCAATATAAACCAATATATTAGCTTAGTATGTAGTGAAAGCGGCACACGAACACGGGGCTAGTTATAGCGGGAAATATTGGCTTCAAAACGCACCAGTTTTCAATTTATAAAACTGCCAGAAAAATTGAATTTGTTTTTACATCCCTTTGCGGGCGTGTACATTAATAGAGCATTTCTTTATTCTCGGTCATGAGTGGACGCAGGCACTATTTAGAAATAAAAGAATACTATTTCATTATACAAGGTAGTGAGCAGACTCGGGCGCGATTAATACGAAACATTAACTTAGTAAACAGTTTCTACAAACTTAAGTTTTTATAAAAGTATAACTGTAGTACCAAGAGCATACGTAGTTTTTATTGAAAGCAGAAATTTAATTTGTTTTTAAGCTCCTACATTCTAAATAATAAACGGGTGAATTGCTATTATGTCGTAATCAATTGCCAGGTCAAACAATCGCTATTATGTTGCAATGAATCCACGTGTGAATCCTTACAATTTCGTAACAAACTTTCTGCTTGGCTGAGGAAAATATTGTAAATATAAAGCAGCAATACTTCTGGGACATATTTAGATTGTTTATTATCGCCTGCTTAAGGGCTAAATTATTTATTTTACATGCAACTGAGAAAAACGCACAGCCAAGTTTATCTTGCTAATTTCCAACCGATAGAATATAAATCCATTGACGTCATACATCCAATGACGTCATAGTCAACTCGCACGTTGTCCAGCGAAAACGGGTGCACCCCAATATTGACAAAGATTATTAAAAAATCGACCCCTATGCATGTACCCCTAACTCGTGTTGATCACAAAAATGATTTTTTTTAACTTACAAAAAGAAAAAAGTGGAAAGAAAAAGGTTTATTGCTTTAATTATCTACAAATAATAATTTTCTAGTAGGTGCTACTCTTGTAGGCATAGGCCATAACTTAAACATACTGGTTTATTTTATATTATAAATTTTATATTGAATTAATTTAAAAAAACAGTTGATCATAATTTTAGTTAACTTGTAGAGATAAAATAGGAATCCCAGAAATGTCATTTTCTATCTGTGGAACATGTTCAGTTGAAGAACAAACTCACAATATTGATCATGCATCTGATCTTCTTCAATTTGCTAACGAGTCACGACAAGATGGTTGTTTTAATGACATCATTATTCGTGTTGGAGAGAAAAACATTCCAGCAAATAAGATGGTCCTTTCTTGCTATTCCAAATATTTCAACACCATGTTTAAATCTGAGGTAGTTTGCTGTTGCTGCTTACTTTAATCAAACAGTATGAGTTATGAACATAATATTACTACAGATCATAGGCGCCACGTTTTGGGTGGCCGGTTATAGTGATGTAAAAATCGTGTGACATAATAATCATTATGACGTCATTAATAACTAAAATATATAAAGCAGCGCCTTGCGATAGGACATGCAACACGGCGAAGTAATGTTCAGTGCGAGAATAAACAATATAATATTATTTGGCTTGCCTTAGCAGATTGTTTATTACAACATAGTAGCGATTGACACGTGGATTTTCAGCGTCATAATACTGATTGATTAACTCATAAATTATTTACGACATAGTACCAATTGACACGTGGATTATTTGCATCACAATAGCGATTAATGTGTTCATTATTAACCTTGCAAAATTAAACTAAATGCTCTTGTTTTATGCTTACAGTCAGTAAGGATTAAAACATTAAACTATTAAATGTTTACATTGGGATTGGCGTATTTGGCCATAATTACAGACTACAGTTTACACTGATTTACCAGTTGTTTTCTTCCAATCAAAACAGTTTAATGTTGTTTACTGCAGCAACACTTCTGCCGATCGCAATGAGTGTTCCACGAGTACACCATTCTGTGGTGGCGGAGGCGACGGGTGTCAGGTTCGATATAGATCTGGCTCGCCAACTTCACGAAAGCGGAGTTTTATTCACTGGTAATGACGTCAATGATGATGACGTCATAGCCCAAGAAGTCCGACACAGGTAAAGTGTGACGTAACTGAAAAAATATTCAAAGTAACCAAAGGATACCGGGTTCGACGTTCGATGCTGCTACCATTCCTGGGCAGGACAGATAACGGTCGTACATAAATATTTACCCACGAGTTTACATACGTGGTGATCCGAAAGCGTGTTATACAGGGTGTATATAATCGAACACACTGTTATGTCGTTGTTTCGCCACGCGAGGGAGAATAAGTGCTATTTATTTGTTAACTTAAAAAAATGATAAAAGACAAAAAATAATCACCCGCAAAGTAACATACTGGTTAACTCGTAAGTTGGTACGAGGTGTATGAAACAGAACCACCGTGTTGAACTACTGTCGTTTTCCTGCCACGCGAGGATAAAGTAAGTTACACTCACTCGTTCATTCATTTTTGATAACAACAGTATTTTTATTGTCTATTAAGATTGTTGCAAAATATGTGGGATCAAAACGTGCTGCGCAGAGAACAAACGAACTACGCTGACGTCACAGCCGTCGAAAGTTACGTCACAATCGAGTGGGATATACCAGTCGACGAAGCAAGCGGAACGTACAGGATAGTTTACCATGGTGACTATATGGATGTAGACGGGTCAATCACACCGTTTACAGGAACTACAAGCGAATTTGATGTAGCTTAATATTTATATTAACCAACATATATTAGGGTCGAGAAAGACAGGACACCTTTAGCACATAATATCCAAATATCCTGATCGTGTTTTAAACGATTAACAACGGTCTATAGAAGTCCCAAAGATACAGTTTTATAATTCTTTGATTGTTATTTGTTTACTACCGAATGGGACGAGAAAATATTGTGGAAAGGTGTCCTATCTTTCCCCATCCCACTATATTATATTTCTCACGTTTAATTTATCGTCACATTTCACATTTTGCAATATTTCGATTCTGTAAATACAAAAAGCCATTTTCGCTCTGTAAAATTCTATATTTACCACCAAATGGGACGAGAAAACGATGAAAGCATGTCCCATCTTACCTCACCCTACTACATTTAAATCTTTTATTGACACATTTAAAAAAAAAATATTGACTATAGACGTTTTAAATTTCAAATGAACACATTTCGCAATCGTTTCGGACATTTTTCTCGCCTTTCTGAATGAGAGCGGCCATGCTTCAACAATTTTGTGACGTGATTTGTCACATGGGTAGTACACTTCTCATTTTGTTCGCCACGCAATTTCAAATCAGTTTCATGATTTTCACGGTGTTTGAGCTGGAATATCATTGGTTATACAGAACCGATTGAAACAATTAAGGTATCGTTGGAATTAGAAAAACACACTCTGTCAATTAAAGCGATGTACATTTCGGCTGTGTTTAGGCCCTTTAAGTGTCTTTGCTACTAATTGACAACACTTTATAGAAATATATTAAAACACACATAACGTTAACGGGCTGTGCTAGATTCTCTGAGACGTAAACTTTAAATAAAGTCGGGTAGAGAAGATGGGACACCTTTTCATTCTACTTTCTCGTCCCATTTCGTCTCATCATTACTTTCTCGTCCCATTTCGTAAAAACAAAGAATACTTAAAGAACTATAAAACCGTATCCGCACCATTCCCATAGACCGGCTCCCGCCTGTTTGACTGTTTTTTAGGATTTAAAATTTATCCCATCGTACCCCAGGTCCCAACTTACCCCGCCATGCTATATAATCTAAAATTTAGTAAATTGTTTATACAATTTAAACATTGTATTTCAGTACATACATATAGCCTAAAGCCGTAAGCAATATAGTTATAAGAATGTTGTACAAATGGGTATATATAGGCTGCGATAAATTACAAAGCGCGACTACATCGATAATATTGAAACTTAGAGAAAAACAACACAAATAAACGCATGGGAAATTTACAGGGAACACAAGTTTTATATGGCAAAATGTTTCAAAAAAGTCTTTCGGTATCGTATTACAAACTAACATTGAAGCATTAATATAAGTGATAGTCCTAAACAACGGTCAGAAAGTTGTTTTTAACAGAAACATTGTTCTGTGTAAACAAATTATCGCATGCGTGAACAGTTTCATTAATTTAAGCCAATTCCAACATAGCAAATTCCAGCATGATTCGTTATGTTCTTTTTTTTTATTAAAGTTTTCTTCTCCATGCATCTGCGTCCGTACAATGTGTAAACCATCTGACTAAATGCGTAGGAATGCCAAGTTCTCTAAAAACGTAAACGTATTTGTGTAATGAAAGACACCGTTTCTCTTCCCTAACCTCGATTAAGCCATAAACAATTGATGAGCGGACACGCCCTGTTTGGATAACCACCATTCCTGCGCTAATCGTAATCTCTTCTTGGTAGAGATTTTTATACTTTTCCAAGGTGGCATAGTCGCCGCTCAAAGTGAAAGCAATGTAACGGTTGGAAAACTGATGTTCTTGAAACGGATGGAAATGTAGGCTTGAAATATCGTCAACCCAAATACCATCGGGGAAAGCACCAGATAACGCGTTATGAACGTACATAGAATAATAAGTAAAAACAGAGCAGCCAGAAGGCACGTGTAAAGCTTCAACGCGGCCATTGATATTTCCATTTTCATGACATTCATCGATTTGAATTCTCCATAGCGTGGTAGAACTATAGGGGTCAAGGTTGAAAGAACACATCATCACATTTTTATTATAATAACCTCTTGGGCGAGAAAGACGAGCTTTAAATGAAAATGACCACATTTTCCCAGTCTTATATACTTTTGTTCAATCCTTAGTAACAAAGATTACCTAATCTACCTCACAAACAATTTTTATCTATTTTGTTTTGTTGCAACAAAAACAAACAAGTTCTGTTAACAACAAAGATTAACCTCGATGTATTATTAATCCTTAAATGTCAAAATAGATCTCAAATATAAATAATATATAGGCCTACCGAGAAGTTCAAAAACTAAACCAGCCAACCATCATCGGTTCTCGAAGCTTGGGAAATATTCAAAACAACTTTGAATTGGTCGTTTCTAAAAATATAATAGTAAAAAAAGCAAAGTGAAAAATTAAAACAAAGCAAGTTGTGTACTACCATATCATGTATATAGACTTGTTTCAACGCGTACGACCTCGATAATGGATATTTCTTTTCCATTCGCTTGTTCAAATGACTCGAAACTACTTTCTCGCTTCCCTTCATTCTTTCTTCACAATACCTTTCCTTAATGGTCTAGTCTAGTCGAACAAACAGCGAAGTAGAAAGAAATTTAAACATTTAAAAGAAAAAAATACTCGGGGGGTGGGGGACAGACCAAGCGAATAATGAAACACCGAAGTTTTCGCTTGTTTATGCTCTGTGATAGGGCATTCTATGGTTATAGAATGCCATATAAGTGTATGGGTATGAACTCGAAATTAAATAGCCTATAGTTAATATGAATATATAAGAACATTTGATGCATAACCCAGTTTGCATTACCAAGTGTATTGTCTGAACTTTTATCAAGAGGTATAGGGCATGGATAAAGCTTAAATGTTGTCTCGCATTCCACGGTTAAATTACTCGGGATTGCTTTCTCGCTTGTCGTCTAGGAAGCAATTTAATACAAAGGGAACTAAATGCCACAAAAATACACTTCAAACGTCCTTTAATCACCTTGTCTTATATCTATTTGTAAGGAACCGTAGCAACAAGTTTAACCTTTTTGCGAAAGGGAGGACGTTTGTAAATGAGTAGGCTACGGTTTAGTGACATAAATGGATAAAATCAGGATATTCACGATCAGGATATTTAGATATTACGAGCTAAAGGTGTCCTATCTTGCCCCATTCTACTATAAATCTACCAATTTTATTTTATACCTACCATTTTGCTGTCTCCAGAATAATAACTGCTAAGAATAACCACAACACTATGCCGTATTAATGCTTTTGATCCGATCTATGTAAATTCTCTACAGCCGATCCGTCATATTATGTCACATACCAGTAAACGCAGTTTAATTAAAATGCTAAAGATGTAGCTGTAAAATATACCAAGTGAGGTTATATACTGAAAACGGTAAGGTAAAACTGATACATGACGTATTATTTCCTATTGAATACGGTTGTAATACTGGTATAACGTAATTTTCAAGGGAAGTGATAGTCAGTAGGAACAATTTAACGATACTTTATAGGCTACGTTAGTTTGGGTATGGCAGTCGGTTTTGCAAATGTTGTATACTATCAAACCGACTACCATGCAGTGACTACATTTGACTCAAATAAACCTCTGCAACTGCTCCATCCAAAATATCCACCATATTGAAATAACCGAACTGTACCAATGCATTTATCGCGACCCGAACTACAAAGCATATTTTGCTGTGATTCTGCTTATAACGGCGCTATTTGTATTTTTCCATTGCACCAGTCATGTTTCCTTTCAATAAATGGAAAATTTAACCTGACGTAATGAATTGTTGTCGTCCCGACTGTGTCACCTTAAATTGCTTTGGTTTTAGTGCGTTTAACTAGAGCCGTAAATGTCCTTCATTTTTGTTAATATATGGAGCGCTTTACGATTTTTCAACGTACAGTAGCTGCAACTGCAAACAAATTCCTAAAACGAAATACGAAATAATGCTAAAACGTAAAACGGGCTACCCGCTACAGTGTGCATGTTTTCTTGATTGTGTGGTCGTCGGTTTTGTTGCTAGTTTGTGTTCTGGTTTTAAGCAATCCCGGCATGTGATCTTTTGCACATAAAACAAACATGTATAGCGTGCGTATCACGAGGACACTTACGGCACGCAATAACATCTTTAAATTAATTCAAGTTTCGCCATCACATGAGGATGAATAAATAATCTTAACCATGTACATCCCTGCTGATGAAAGTAAAATTATGGAAGAAGGAAGAAAGTTCCGAGAAAGCTAAATTGCATGCGTTGAAGCTATGGCGTCAAATGGGGCCAAGAAGAAATTCGAATATTAGCACGACACTTCTATTTGTGTGACCGCCACTTGTGTCGCGGATGGAGTTGCGGACTGTGTTGTCGATGGAGCGGCACCGGTTGCTTGAAAGACTTAATCAGCTTCCCGGGTGTAGGGAAAATGAGCCAAATCTGGCTAAATCACAGGTTCTTGACAAGGACCGCTACCACAAAGAATAGAATAAAAGCAATGTATTTGTGCCCAGGAAAACTATACCTGTGCGATACTAAAGTTTGCGGGGGGCGGCTAATATTGAAGTTGTGGTTCGCGAGTTCACGTTCCGCAGCCTCGCGACGACGCTGTTCCATCCTGCCCCAAGGCTCACGCTATCAGACAACGCATTGCACACCGATGTATGACGCTTGTACAGCACATCTCAGTTCATTACGCGGTGAAAGTGCGGCATCGTGCTTAGAGACAATGTGAGACAGCGAGGTATTGTAAGCCCTGTACTGCCTCACAGTACAGGAAAGTACGAAGTTTATATATAACGAAAAACACGTGTAGCAAAACAATAAAACGCGTCATTGGCATGTGGCAATTGCCTCGCCTGGCATACACACGACTGGGTAATTGATTTATTATCACGATTAGAATGACGGGAAAGTAGATGTTACGAAAGCAGCGAAACTGCATTCCATTCCTGACATGCTTTTGTTTTCGCTATACAACGTTGCTTTATATTCAATCCTTATGCATTAGTGTTAAATTTAGCTATCTTTATATCATTAAATCTGTGCCAACCGCTACAAGTTTAACTGCAATTAAACTGGTATTGGATCATCTCTGATTGCCCATTTCTGAATGAAGTGTAACTGATACCTTTTCATTAATTTATCGGTGATAATGATCTTTTTAAAAAGCACGAATTCACCAATCGCATTGCCTAAATTTGATCTTAGTGGCACCAGTAGTAGGTATCGAAAATGGCCGCTATAATACTGTATTTTAGGATTACTTTGGTTTTCTCTCTGCGGTGGTTTCCCGTAATTTTATTTCCTTTTTGCTCAAGCTTCGGTTCCTGTACAAACGTAGACTCAAGCAGTTAGTTCCTGTTTCCTAAATCCGTTTAAGAACTTCGAATTGTGCGTTTATTTTACTGAGCACAAGCTGTACGTTAATTTTGTTTGTCGTGTTTGTTTCTATTTTGCACATAGTTTCAGAGTTCGCTAGCCGTCTTAATATTCAATAAAACTAACTGTTTTTGGATTTAAGTGTTATACTACCTTACAATTACTGTAAAAAGTTTTACAATTACTGTTAAAATTCTGCAATAAACAATTACATATAGTTGTTATTGAGGTATGTATCTTATCATTATTTTTAGAGGTCGACCGATATATCGGTTTACCGATATTTACGTTCTATCGATAATTGGTATTGGTAAAAAAGCGCCATATAAACACTGATATATACATAGTTCGTGCGAAACTACGTGCGTCCTACTTTACCTTCACGTGCGTCATAGTTTAACCTCCACGTGCGTCGTAGTTTAGCCTTTACGTGCGTGCTAGTTTAACGTCCACGTGCGTCGTAATTTGACCTTTACGTGCGTTGTAGTTTAACGTCCACGTGCGTCGTATTTATGCGTCATAGTTGACCTTTGTGAGTCGTAGTTTAACCTTTACGTGCGTCCTAATTTAACGCCCGCGTGCGTTGTAGTTTAGTGTTGATGTGCGTTCTAGGTTAGTACAAATGCAACTTTTTTTCTAAGAACATGCAGGCCGACCATTTTTTTTCTAATATAACTTGCAATATCATAAATACAGTTATAACTTTTGATTTATACTGATCATTTCATATGTTTCGCTGTAGTGACAAATATCAGTAAAATATCGGTATCGGTAACAGCAAAAAATATCGGTATCGGTGGCAAAAATTAATATCAGTCAGTCTTTAAACTTATTTTTACATGGAGTTTGCGGCAGAAGTAAGCATATGATATAACCTGTATTTTTTTCTATTTTATTTTGCAATGCCAGTTATATTGGGCTTTAATTCTGTAACGCTTATTCACTAATACCTAGCCTAGCCATGTACCTCTCACTCGTGTTATGCTTTTTTCAAAAATAGTTTTTGATGTTCACAAAAATGATTTTTTTTAAATTACACAAAGAAAAAGGTGGAAAGATAAAGGTTTACTGCTTTAATTATCTACAAATAATAATTTCTAGTATATTTCTAGTATTAATATAATAATGTTATTGTTACTCTTGTATGCATAGGCCCATAGGCGCCGAGTTTTGAAATGTAGTGCAGAGGCGGAGCCTATTATGACGTAACACAATTGTGACGTCATAACACTTCGGCGTTTCATTGACGTTATTTTACGCTTGCTCACCACTGGACGTCAGTGTTACGCGTTGATCCTTTCCCCGTGCGTATTTGCAAGATTGACCGATATATAAATTGTTCGTTCGAGGCGACGTGCTTTCTACTTGACCTTTACGTGCGTCATAGTTTAACGTCTATGTGGGTCGTAGTTTAACGTCCACGTGCGTCGTCGTTTAACGTCCACGTGCGTCGTATTTATGCGTCATAGTTGACCTTTACGTAAGTCGTAGTTTAACCTTTACGTGCGTCGTAATTTAACGCCCGCGTGCGTTGTAGTTTAGTGTTGATGTGCGTTCTAGGTTAGTACAAATGCAACTTTTTTCCTAAGAACATGCAGACTGACCATTTTTTTTCTAATATAACTTGCAATATCATAAATACAGTTATAACTTTTGATTTATACTGATCATTTCATATGTTTCGCTGTAGTGACAAATATCAGTAAAATATCGGTATCGGTAAAAGCAAAAAATATCGGTATCGGTGGCAAAAATTAATATCAGTCAGTCTTTAAACTTATTTTTACATGGAGTTTGCGGCAGAAGTAAGCATATGATATAACCTGTATTTTTTTCTATTTTATTTTGCAATACCAGTTATATTGGGCTTTAATTCTGTAACCCTTATTCACCAATACCTAGCCTAGCCATGTACCTCTCACTCGTGTTATGCTTTTTTCAAAACTAGTTTTTGATGTTCACAAAAATGATTTTTTTTAAATTACACAAAGAAAAAGGTGGAAAGATAAAGGTTTACTGCTTTAATTATCTACAAATAATAATTTCTAGTATATTTCTAGTATTAATATAATAATGTTATTGTTACTCTTGTATGCATAGGCCCATAGGCGCCGAGTTTTGAAATGTAGTGCAGAGGCGGAGCCTATTATGACGTAACACAATCGTGACGTCATAACACTTCGGCGTTTCATTGACGTTATTTTACGCTTGCTCACCACTGGACGTCAGTGTTACGCGTTGATCCTTTCCCCGTGCGTATTTGCAAGATTGACCGATATATAAATTGTTCGTTCGAGGCGACGTGCTTTCTACTTGACCTTTACGTGCGTCATAGTTTAACGTCTATGTTGGTCGTAGTTTAACGTCCACGTGCGTCGTCGTTTAACGTCCACGTGCGTCGTAGTTTTAACGTCCACGTGCATCGTAGTTTAGCCTTTTCGCGCGTCGTCGTACAAAGGCAAAGCAACACATTCAATGTTAGCTACTTAGAAAATGAAGAACAACCAACAGGCTAAACAGACGATATTATCCTACTCTAAAGTTTCTAAACAATGTAGGCGGTATTGCGGTAATAAACAACCTAAATATGTTCCACAAGTAGCACTGCTGTATATTTACGATGTTTTCCTCAGCCAAGCAGCATAATTATTACGAAATAGTAGGGATTCACACGTGGATTCATTGCATCATAATAGCGATTGTTTGACCTGGTAATTAATTACGAGATAATAGCAATTCACACGTTGATTGTGTGCGTCATAATAGCGATTGTCCCCTTGATTATTTAGCCAGCGGGAGCTTGAAAACAGGTTTGAAGTTGAACGTTTGCGATCAAGTAAAGAATTGTTCCATGTACAATGAATATTAATCTAACTACCTTTATCATTTAACAACGATAGATCAACAAAGTTTGTTTGAACCTGGTTTAAACTAACGTTACTAACCTGTTCCAAGCATGATTACCGCATGTTCATAGTGACGATTGTGACGCAAATAAGACAATTACGCATACGTAACAGCTATATAACAGATTCTGCACATGCGGTCAACGCATGACCAAGTACCATGCGGTCAACGCATGCCTAAATATCCGTTCTCTTATTGTCACGTCGTTAATTTTGATTTTCTTTACCGCAATGGTATATTTTTATGAGAACAATACGAAAATATTAATAAATTTAGTAAAAATACATATTTTTTTGTTAATTCGTGTACGGAGGCCGCCTCCGTGGTATTATTTCGCACGTAGGCGCCGCCTCCACGCCTACGCGTACTCGGCGCCTATGCATAGGCCATAACTTAATCTAAAACATACTGGTTTATATTATTATAAATTTTATATTGAATCAATTTACAAAAACAGTTGATCATAATTTTAGTTAACTTGTAGAGATAAAATAGGAATCCCAGAAATGTCATTTTCTATCTGTGGAACATGTTCAGTTGAAGAACAAACTCACAATATTGATCATGCATCTGTTCTTCTTCAATTTGCTAATGAGTCACGACAAGATGGTTGTTTTAATGACATCATCATTCGTGTTGGAGAGAAAAACATTCCAGCAAATAAGATGGTCCTTTCTTGCTATTCTAAATATTTCAACACCATGTTTAAATCTGAGGTAGTTTGCTGCTGCTGCTTACTTTAATCAAACAGTATGAGTTATGAACATAATATTACTACAGATCATAGGCGCCACGTTTTGGGTGGCCGGTTATAGTGATGTAAAGATCGTGTGACATAATAATCATTATGACGTCATTAATAACTAAAATATATAAAGCAGCGCCTTGCGATAGGACATGCAACACGGCGAAGTAATGTTCAGTGCGAGAATAAACAATATAATATTATTTGGCTTGCCTTAGCAGATTGTTTATTACAACATAGTAGCGATTGACACGTGGATTTTCAGCGTCATAATACTGATTGATTAACTCATAAATTATTTACGACATAGTACCAATTGACACGTGGATTATTTGCATCACAATAGCGATTAATGTGTTCATTATTAACCTTGCAAAATTAAACTAAATGCTCTTGTTTTATGGTTACAGTCAGTAAGGATTAAAACATTAAACTATTAAATGTTTACATTGGGATTGGCGTATTTGGCCATAATTACAGACTACAGTTTACACTGATTTACCAGTTGTTTTCTTCCAATCAAAACAGTTTAATGTTGTTTACTGCAGCAACACTTCTGCCGATCGCAATGAGTGTTCCACGAGTACACCATTCTGTACTTACAAAGTTTTAAATATGCATTTTTTACGATTATAAACACATGTTAAGAAGGGTCTTTAAACCTTCATATTGTATTTGTATTTCAATTTTGAGAAAACCCAACATTCTTCCAACGAGTATAACAAGTCACCTTTGATTGGTGAGTGGGTAAGTTACCATAGATAAAGATTGCAACGTTGTTCGTAATCACCTATTCTGACCTCACCTGGTCGGAGTATACATTCGCTTACAACCAAAAGGCATTGCGCTAAATATTTCCGCTTAGTATTACAATAATCCGACGATTTTGCATTGGTTTGTGGTAATTTAAAGAACATTATGACCAGATTTTGAATTGTCACTTTCCAGCCAAATTTTTTTGTTTGTTTTTTAATTAAAAAGATCTATGGGGTGGCCATGCCACCCGAACACCCTGTAACTTGGTGCCAATGCCACAGATGAAAGAAAAGTATAAAGATGTTGTGGAAGTTCATGGTGTAGATGCAGAAAGTGTGGAGAAACTTGTTGATTTCATGTACTCAGGAAAAATCGACATCAACACCAACAATGTGTGCGACCTTCTTGCAGTTTCTGATTTTCTACAACTACTTTGTATGTATAACTTGTTTGTTTTTTTATTTTAAATACTTTACCATTACATGATGTATCTTCAGCTGTCAGAAAACTTTGCATTGAGTATTTGTTGACAACAATCACGCAACAAAATTGCTTCACGATTCAAGCTTTGGCCAATTGCTTCACTATTCCTCAACTAACTGAGAAATTCAACAACTTTATTGTTGAAAATTATCAACAAGTTGTTTCTGGTGATCATTTTAAGAAACTTTCAAAAGATGATGTCATCAAGTTATTACAATCAACATATAACAAGGTAGAATAGCCTTATTAGTTATTATGCCATATAAATATTTGTATAGGGGTAGAGCAGCGGTTCCCAAACTTTTCTAAAAATTTTGCCTGGTAAACCCCTTACAATTATTTTGATATTTCGCAACCCTATAAAAATCAAAGAATGTTACAGAAAAAAATTCAAAAACAACACCAATGTGTGGTTTTATTATCGATTCACAATCACTGCTGTACATTGCAGACCCTTTGAAACTGCTGTACGAACCCCAGTTGGGGAACCGCTGGGGTAGAGTGTAACATAATTATCGGGAGCCTTTGCCCTTATTAAATATACATGTAAGGTCTACAGTTTGGCATAGTGACTGTAGCTAGTAAAAATGTCTCAAAAAACTTATTTTATTCTTCCGGTTTGATAAAACAATATTAAAACAAATATTTTACATTGGTTTTACCAAATTACCACTGGATTATTAACTATATAAATGTATTTTATTGTTGGAATTAGATAAAAATTGGTAAATATGCCAATTTAAAACCTATGTGTTTCTAAATGTGTTTCTAGTTTAAAAAAGGACACTCATATATTTTATCAGGTTTCTTCAGATTTGGTTTACACTGCTGTTATAAACTGGGTGAAGTTTGATTTGGCTTCAAATAAAAGTTACTTGAGTGAACTTTTCAAATTTGTTGATCTTGGTGAAATGTCCCCAAAGATGCTTGAAGATGTGGTCTCTGTTGAGGTAAACAATCAAAATTGAGTTTATCGCTGATGATAAACAAATTTATATACTTTTAGCCACTTGTTCGAAAACTGGATGATCTGGGTTGGGTGTTCCATGATGCTGTGGTGCAACGTGCAAAGGGAACGGGTGAAGTAAACTATGCCGGTATCTGTGTTTAAAATATTTAACTGTTTTGTAATTTATTGTGATATTTTGGCTTTTTGATTTGTGTAAATATTACGGGGTATCAACTATCTATTTCATTAGAGTACTAGAATATTGATTATAAATTTTAGTTTATGCTTAATATGGGGACATACTAACATACAAAGCAAATAGGTTTTGACTTGTTTGCTACAAGACATTAAATGTTGTGGTCTTTAAAATTCACTGCTGACATCATTAGGAATAAAGAGTTTTGTGTCGATGCAAACTGTGAGATCATTTTGCAGCTATCAGTAAAACTAACAAACTGATCAAAGTGGGCTATAGTCATTTAGTTTGTGAATACCAACTTTGAACAAACATAGGATCTACCGTATTAGATAGTTTAGCACTTTATGTGAACTTGGTTTGCGTAAAACCATCTGATTAATAATCGCCTATTACATTTTTATACTAAATTATTGTTTGTGGTATTAAAAACCAAGCTGCTAAACAAAGTCACTAATCACCCGAAAAACGATTTAATGTTAGAAGTAGCCAGCAGCCAGCTTTAAAGTGCAATTTAAAATTTCCCAAGGAATACTTTTTTTTCGAATATTACGTTTCAGTGTGATACAATTATTTATCGTTGCGCAAGCATATTTAACACTTTGCTTTCTCATATTTGATGGAGTTCTGTCATAACTTGAATATTTTGTGTTTTCATAAGAATTGTTTAGTGTATAATCATTTTGTTTAAATCTTTATTCCTTGTTTTATTATTCAGAGAAATCCCTCATATCACTTGGTGGTAACAAAAGTTTCATCAAAGTAACAAAGTTTGACTTAGAAACAAAACAATGGAGTCAACTTCCAGTAAGTTAAACGTTTGTTTCATAATACTTAAAAAATAGGGAGTCTGTTGTTAAACATATGGTGCATGAAAATTTAAAAGTTTAGAACTGATTATATAGGGCATTATGTTGTTAGTTGTGCCTTAATATATATTAGGGTGGGGGAAGATGGGACACCTTTAGCACAGAATATCCAAAAATCCTGATCTTGTTATAAACAATTAACAACAGTCTATGGGCGTCGTGAGGATACGGTTTTATAATTATTTGAATTTTTTTTGTTCACTACCAAATGTGACGAGCAAATAGAATGATAAGGTGTCCCATCTTCCCCCACCCTACTATATAAAATTTATTTTAGTGTAATAAATGAAACTTTCTGTAAATAATACTAGTCTGGGAGTCAGCACTTTTTTTCGCATTAACAAACCTAATTTTTAACATGAGCAAACAATTTATTAAAAGACAATGGTACAACAGGTACCTTGAGTATTAGCCAATTTCTCTAGTTGTAAGTGGTAAGATGCAAATTAAGTGTTAGATTTATTTTCAGGATTTACCAGTTGGTGGACAAGTAGCAGCAGCTGTTGTCATTGATGATGTTCTGTATCATCTTGCAGGAGAGTTACAAACTGGTGGTGCTGAAATAGCAACTAACACTGTTTATCGAATGAAATTAAAGGAGAAAGTTTTAAAATGGGAGAAGGTAGCTTCATTGAATGTTTAGAGATGCGTGTTTGGTGCTGCTGTTATAAATGGTGAGTTTAAATTGATGTAATGTTGGGAAAATGCAGAAATTCGTTAACAAAATGTATATTGTGGCAATTATTTTTCAAATTAAAATTAACAAGTGAAAATATGTTGTTAAAATACCTGAAACTAACCTAATGTGCTGAATTTGCTTTAACTTAAAAATTACATAAATTTGGAAGTATACATGAAAAGTTTTTTTAACCAAGAATTTAAAAAACGTTTATTATTTTTGCTACTATACAATTCTCTGTTTTGTTCGTTAAAAAAATAGTTGCAATATTTGTGTTTGTTACTACCTACGTCGGGATATTTTCAGAAACTTTGGGGGAAATGAAAATACGAGTATGTGTGTTTGATTTTCATGTTAATTTCTGTTATATTATAAATTCATTGCTTTTGCTGTTTGTATAATCCATAACACTAAACTGTTTATAACATAGGTGTCATCTTTGTATTTGGTGGAGCTGATGAGAGTCGTACAAAGGTTTCATCTGGAGAATCTTATATTGTTCCACTTAACAAGTGGATTCAACTCAAACCAATGAAGATTGACAGATGGTGTCATTGTTTGGTTGCTCACAATGGTTAGATATTAGGATAAACATTACTACATTGGAGCAACCAATAATTATTGGGCACGTGTGTGGTTTTTTCTGACACAGTTGTAAAAGTTCGAGCCAATACCTAAACTTTAAAAAGGCATATTTATTCTGTAAAACCACCTAATTTTGCCAGTTACTTAAATTACATGCGGGAATTAGCTAAATCGCAGAACTGTCTTGGATGCATCAAAACCTTTTTACCCAAAACCTTTTTAACCTGTATACCTTTTATTTATATAATTATTTTTGTATCTTTTACCTAAACCAATGATAATAACAGTGTCAAAATGTTATGTAGTTGTACCACACATAGATCTTAAGACTTAATTATAAAGTTTTACAATTGTTTATTTTGAATGACGTTTGGGTAAATCTTCATTATTTTAAGCTATGTTCTATATATTGACCAGGATTTTTATATTCACTTGGTGGATATGATGGGAAACAAGAATTATGTTCAGTTGAACGATATGATCCATCATCAGATGAGTGGAAAGATGTTGCTTCAATGAAAACACCACGTGGTTGGTTTACTGCTGTGGTGCTTAACAATGCTATTTATGCTATAGGTGGGTGCTATAACTATTGTACAGCTGTTATAATGTTTTTTTTTTCTTACAATAAACATATGAGATTCAGTAATATTCAAATTTTAAGTTTTTGGGTTGTTGGTATTTAAAATTCCTAATAGTTTTAAAATAACAGTTGAATTGTTTTAGTTTTATTCTTATAATGCAAATATATGTTAGACATTCCAATTTATTTATATTGACAGTTTATTAAGTAGTTATAAATGCTTAAAATTGCATACCAACCAAAAATGAAAGTTTGTATATTATTAGAGATGCTTAAATGTGATCTAAAGTCTAAACCAGTGTTTCTCAACCTTTTTAGTTTGCGGACCGGTAAAATTTCGAAACAAATTTTGCGGACCGGTGGACCTTCAAAAATCAACCCAAAATGTTGGAGTCTGCTTTTAAACAGTTGGGCACAACACTTGCAGCATTGTGACGTACAATTAAGTCCAAAGTAGACCATGAACTGTATGTTACGTCACAGTGCTGCAAATTACGGAACTGGCCAAGTTCTAAATCAGTTTAAAATTTGATTTTTTATTTCTATAATCAATGGACAAGACTTCAACATGTTGCATTTTGCAATTAAGATATAAAATTGTAATATATATTTGGGGGACCGCCAGGAAAGTTGACGCGAACCGGCGGTTGAGAGCCACTGATCTAAACCAAAGTACCACCAAAGTCTAAAAAACAAAACAGCTTGTAAAAAATATTGGTGAAATCCAAAAAAAATCGGTTCTGCAAATATGCATGAAATTTCCCATTAGAAAACATGTTACCTAAGTTTTACCGTTTCTAAACTACTAAAGAATCTTTTTCGTATACCGAAGTGTAGGTTATATTTTAGACCAGAAATATTTATACTCACTCTTACTGATTATCAGGTGGTTATGATGAAAAACAAACTTTTAAATCAGTTGAGAAATACAATGTTGATGATGACACCTGGGTTTATGTGGGAAATATGAACATAGAGAGAATTTTCCATGCAGCTTGTGTTGCACAAAACAAGATTTATGTAGTAGGAGGGTAAATACTTAAACGGTTTGATTACAATTAATTTTCCATTTTAATATATTTTTTTCGTAGTCTGGGTTCTAATCGCAAAGTTGTAAAATCAATTGAATGTTACGATGATCAAATGGACAAGTGGAGTGTTGTTGGTGAAACTGAAGTTAAATTATGTTACCATTCTATAGTTGCTGTTCAAATAAATAAAATCTGAATTCATTTAAATAATCCAAACTGCAACTGCATTATACATAACTGATTTCCAATCAAGATTGTTTTATATCTGCAAACCAATATTGCTTAACACAATATAACTCAATCTCTTTACAATAATTTTAAAGCTGAATAGTTTTTTTTTCAATTAAGTAATGTATTGAGGGTTTTGTAATATTTCTTCAAATTAAAAAATATTTTTTTATTTCCTACACCTTACAGAAACAAAACACGTACCTCTATTTTAATTGTACTTTTGATAAATTAACAAACCAAAAAACTTTCTTGGTAGTTTCTTTACCGTTTTTTTTATATTCATAAATATTATTTATTTAATTTTGTTTGTTTTTAAAATTTGTACAATTATTTTTTTCTTTCTTTTTATATCTGTCATAATTATCTGTAACAGTTTTATGTTTGATTCTATATTCAATTCTTCATATCGCGATCACTTATAAAAATACAACTTTAAGTAGAACTGTTGAAGTAATGTTGCTATCTATGGGTTGTTATTTGAATACCAACGGTACCTTATAGTATTTGTTGACCATCAATATTTTTACAATTGACGACATCAAATGTAAAATTAGTGATTATGACGTAACTTTGTGAAAATCGCCGCGTTCTACGCCGTACTGACGTCATAGAATCTGGCACCGCGCATGACGCAATCGCGTCTTCTCGTTGGTGTTTATTATATGTTTGGCTGTACAGGAGCATGTGCAAGCTACAACAGCAGTATAGCTATGTTGTTTATTTAGTGTTATGCGGCTCAGTGTTGTATAGTTTAGCATATGGTGTTATATATGGCAGATATGTTTAAATGTGTTCGTACATGCAACGAAAGTAACGACTTGGTAGGTATAACTTTAGTAGGGTGGGGGAAGACGGACACCTTTAGCACATAATATACAAATAACATGATCATGTTTTAAACAATTAACAACGGTCTATGAGAGTCGTGAGGATGCGGTTTTATAATTCTTTGACTGTTCTTTGTTTAGTACCAAATGGGACAAGAAAATGGAATAGCTAGGTGTCCCATCTTCCCCCACCCTACTATATATTTGCTATCTTAACCTCAATCATTATCATATTTGAAATACTGTATCCAAATGCGCAGTAAATTCCATCTCCAACATTAATAATTAAATACCTGATGTTTTAAATATAGCTGTGTGTGGTTGTCCAAGTACTGGTTAGCTTCTACTACTGTAAGGTTTCTTTGGTTACCATCTAACAACGATTTTTTTATAGTCGCGAGGCTGTACGGTTATATAATTCTGTAAATATTCTTTGTTTACCACCAAAGGAGAAAAAATATTCTATCTTACCCCAACATTACTAAATAGCAGATTGGGGTGAGATGGTGTATCTTCTTTTATCGTCCTATTTAGTAATAAAAACAAAGAATATTTACTGAACTACGTAATCGTATCTTTCCTACTAAATTGGTTGTTGATTGTTAAAACGCGATTTGGAAATACGCGATATTATGCTAATGGTAACCCCCTTACCCAACAGCATTATATATATTTATTTTTTTGTGACCTGTAGTTTTAGAATTCTAATACTAAACTGCTGTTGTCTTAGGATACTTATGCGTATGAAACGGATTACTAGACACCCACGATAATTTATACCCTTCGGACAAGCCTATATTTTTTTAGATGAGCAGAACAAATTTAATAAAACCTAAACATTAAAAGATTATGCTTTAAGACCGGCAGTAATAAATTTATTACCTGTTAAAGTGTTTACACTGAACGAGGTATTAGAAATAATTTCTTCGTTGAATTAACTAAATCGAATATACCAGTTATCGCATTATTACCAAGCGATTAATGAAAGGTAAAATAATAAGCTCTGAACAACCTCTTGTCCGGCCGATTTAAGTTCGAAGCTCGACGCTGCTATATACCATTGGTGGTTGTATAACGGGAATTATCCGTAAAGGTTCAGGCCCCCGCTCTTACCTACTCACAATTCTACTAATAGTGTAAAACACTTTTAAAATAGAAACTTTTTAATAGACTGAAATGCAGTAGAGGCCGCGTCTCTGCTGCATTTCTGCAGTCGCACACAACATGTTAGTGACCTACATAGATGTATGCGTAAGTTACATAAATTTAATATTTATATGATTCAAGTAATGATCATTCTTTTTTTTATATTTAACATCCATCCCCGCACTGTTTTAAAGAAAAATAATGTTTCATATTTTAGGTATTACGTAGCGCTATAACATATTCGAACCTGGATCGGTAGCAAATTCTATTAATGTGTTTTTATGACAAATATTAATATTCATATTTAACATTTTTTCGAATTTAATTTTTTTATTTTAGAATCGGTACCGCTGGGGTCTAGTTAGTACAGTGTTCAAATTTTATGTTAGTGACACCAGTAGTAGGTACAGAAAATGGCCGCTATAATTTCTGAAGTCTAGGATCTCTATGCTAGGATCACCTCGGTTTTTTTCCAGGGTGGTTTCCCGTAATTTTATTTCCTTTTTGCTTGCTTAAGCTTCGGTTCCTGTACAAACGTAGACTCAAGCAGTTAGTTCCTGTTTTCAAAATTCGTTTAAGAATTTCAAATTGTTCCTTTATTTGTTTTACTGAGCACAAGCTGTACGTTGATTTTGTTTGTCGTGTTTGTTTGTATTTTGCACAGTAGTTTCAGAGTTCCCACAGCCGTTTTAATAGTCAATAAAACTGACTGTTATTAGATCTAAGTGTTATACAACCTAGTTTTACAATGACTGTTAGAATTGTGCTATTAACTTTCACATATACTTATAATTAAGGTTACAGTGTGCGTCTCACTTTTTATGCTTATCTTTGCTATGTATCTTAACATTATTTTTACATGGAGTTTGCGGCGGAAGTAAACATAGGATAATGATATAACTTTTATATTTTATCTATTTTATTTTGCAATGCCAGTTGCATCGGGCTTTTATTCTTTAACCCTTATCCGCTAATACCTAGCCATGTACCAATAGGCGTTGATTTAGGGGTGCACGGGGTGCAGCTGCACCCCAAATTACAAAGATGGTGCAATAATGTCATTTTGCACTCCAGTCTGAATTTGTGTATACCGTTTAATTGGAGAATATTTACCACAAATTCGCCACTATTGCGTAGATATAAAATTGTTACATAAAAATAAATTATAACATAACACTTGTGCTTCTGATGAAAACTTTGTTTTTACCGTAAATGTTTAACATGGTGATAGTTTTGTCACTTTCGTACGTGTTTCAAGTAGAAATGTTCACGGCACTCCGGCTTTGATCGGGAAAGACGAAACATGATTGACATGTTTTTAATTTAATTCGTGCGCTATGATCAGGGCCGCAAGAGAAATCGTTGGCTAATAGCCAAAAAGCGCTGTTTGTGGGGTTCGTTTATTAAAAGTATATGCTAAATGCTAAAACAGGACTGCGCGAATTTAGTAATTTTAACATTACTTTAGTAAGTTGTATGTTTTAAATAGTGATCATAAAATTATATAGTTTCACAGTAATTTAAAACTAAAGACTATTTTGTTTTAATTGTGATGCATTCGTTTAACGGTTTGCCCAGTTATAAGTTAAGATTCCTGGTTTTTGATTCCAATATAAACCAATATATTAGCTTAGTATGTAGTGAAAGCGGCACACGAACACGGGGCTAGTTATAGCGGGAAATATTGGCTTCAAAACGCACCAGTTTTCGATTTATGAAACTGCCAGAAAAATTGAATTTGTTTTTACATCCCTTTGCGGACGTGTACATTAATAGAGCATTTCTTTATTCTCGGTCATGAGAAGACGCAGGCACTATTTAGAAATAAAAGAATACTATTTCATTATACAAGGTGGTGAGCAGACTCGGGCGCGATTAGTACGAAACATTAACTTAGTAAACAGTTTCTACAAACGTAAGTTTTTATAAAAGTATAACTGTAGTACCAAGAGCATACGTAGTTTTTATTGAAAGCAGAAATTTAATTTGTTTTTAAGCTCCTACATTCTAAATAATGAACGGGTGAATTGCTATTATGTCGTAATCAATTGCCAGGTCAAACAATCGCTATTATGATGCAATGAATCCACGTGTGAATCCTTACAATTTCGTAACAAACTTTCTGCTTGGCTGAGGAAAATATTGTAAATATAAAGCAGCAATACTTCTGGGACATATTTAGATTGTTTATTATCGCCTGCTTAAGGGCTAAATTATTTATTTTACATGCAACTGAGAAAAACGCACAGCCAAGTTTATCTTACTAATTTCCAACCGATAGAATATAAATCCAATGACGTCATAGTCAACTCGCACGTTGTCCAGCGAAAACGGGTGCACCCCAATATTGACAAAGATTATTAAAAAATCGACGCCTATGCATGTACCCCTAACTCGTGTTGATCACAAAAATGATTTTTTTTAAATTACACAAAGAAAAAGGTGGAAAAATAATAATTTTCTAGTAGGTGCTACTCTTGTAGGCATAGGCCATAACTTAAACATACTGGTTTATTTTATATTATAAATTTTATATTGAATTAATTTACCAAAACAGTTGATCATAATTTTAGTTAATTTGTAGGTAAGATAAAATAGAAATCCCAGAAATGTCATTTTCTATCTGTGGAACATGTTCAGTTGAAGAACAAACTCACAATATTGATCATGCATCTGATCTTCTTCAATTTGCTAATGAGTCACGACAAGATGGTTGTTTTAATGACATCATCATTCGTGTTGGAGAGAAAAACATCCCAGCAAACAAGATGGTTCTTTCTTGCTATTCTAAATATTTCAACACCATGTTTAAATCTGAGGTAGTTTGCTGCTGCTGCTTACTTTAGTACAGTATAAGTTATAAACATAATATTATTACAGATGAAAGAAAAGTATAAAGATGTTGTGGAAGTTCATGGTGTAGATGCAGAAAGTGTGGAGAAACTTGTTGATTTCATGTACACAGGAAAAATCAACATCAACACCAACAATGTGTGCGACCTTCTTGCAGTTTCTGATTTTCTACAAATACTTTGTATGTATAACTTGTTTGTTTTTTATTTACCAGTACACGATGTATTTTTAGCTATCAGAAAACTTTGCATTGAGTATTTGTTTACAACAATCACGCAACAAAATTGCTTCACGATTCAAGCTTTGGCCAATTGCTTCACTATTCCTCAACTAACTGAGAAATTCAACAACTTTATTGTTGAAAATTATCAACAAGTTGTTTCTGGTGATCATTTTAAGAAACTTTCAAAAGATGATGTCATTAAGTTATTACAATCAACATATAACAAGGTAGAATAGCCTTATTAGTTATTATGCCATATAAATATTTGTATAGGGGTAGAGCAGCGGTTCCCAAACTTTTCTAAAAAATTTGCCTGGTAAACCCCTTACAATTATTTTGATTTTTCGCAACCCTATAAAAATCAAAGAATGTTACAGAAAAAATTCAAAAACTACACCAATGTGTGGTTTTATTATCGATTCACAATCACTGCTGTACATTGCAGACCCTCTGAAACTGCTGTACGGACCCCAGTTTGGGAACCGCTGGGGTAGAGTGTAACATAATTATCGGGAGCCTTTGCCCTTATTAAATATACATGTAAGGTCTACAGTTTGGCATAGTGACTGTAGCTAGTAAAAATGTCTCAAAAAACTTATTTTATTCTTCCGGTTTGATAAAACAATATTAAAACAAATGTTTTACATTGGTTTTACCAAATTACCACTGGCTTATTACCTATATAAATGTATTTTGATTGTTGGAATTAGATAAAAAATGGTAAATATGCCAATTTAAAACCTATGCTATTGTGTCAAAATATGAAGAAATGTGTTTCTAGTTTAAAAAAGGACACTCATATATTTATCAGGTTTCTTCAGATTTGGTTTACACTGCTGTTATAAACTGGGTGAAGTTCGATTTGGCTTCAAATGAAAGTTACTTGAGTGAACTTTTCAAATTTGTTGATCTTGGTGAAATGTCCCCAAAGATGCTTGAAGATGTGGTCTCTGTTGAGGTGAATAATCAAAATTTAGTTTATCGCTGATGATAAACAACTTTATATACTTTTAGCCACTTGTCCGAAAACTGGATGATCTGGGCTGGGCGTTCCATGATGCTGTAGTGCAACGTGCAAAGGAAACAGGTGAAGTAAACCATGCCGGTATCTGTGTTTAAAATATTTAACTGTTTTGTAATTTATTGTGGTATTTTGGCTTTTTGATTTGTGTAAATATTACAGGGTATCAACTATCTATTTCATTAGAGTACTAGAATATTGATTATATATTTCAGTTTATGCTTAATATGGGGGCATACTAACATACAAAGCAAATATTAGGTTTTGACTTGTTTGTTACAAGACATCAATTGTTGTAGTTTTTAAAATTCACTTCTGTCATCATTAGGAATAAATAGTTTTGTGTAGATGCAATCTGTGAGGTCATTTAGCAGCTATCAGTAAAACTAACAAACTGATCAAAGTGGGCTATAGTCATTTAGTTTGTGAATGCAAACAGTATTAGATAGTTTAGCACTTTATGTGAACTCGGTTTGCGTAAAACCATCTGATTAATAATCGCCTATTACATTTTTATACTAAATTAGAAGTAGCCAGCAGCCAGCTTTAAAGTGCAATTTAAAAAATATTTATTTTTCAACGAATACTTTCGTTTTTCGGATATTACGTTTTGTTGTGATCAAATATTTATAGTTGGGCAAGCATATTTAACACTTTGCTTTCTCATATTTGATGGAGTTCTGTCATAACTTGAATATTTTGTGTTTTCATAAGAATTGTTTAGTGTATAATCATTTTGTTTAAATCTTTATTCCTTGTTTTATTATTCAGAGAAATCCCTCATATCACTTGGTGGTAGAACAAGTTTAACCAAAGTAACAAAGTTTGACTTAGAAACAAAACAATGGAGTCAACTTCCAGTAAGTTAAACGTTTGTTTCATAATACTTAAAAAATAGTGAGTCTGTTGTTAAACATATGGTGCATGAAGATTTAAAAGTTTAGAGCTGATTATTTAGGACATTATGTTGTTAGTTGTGCCTTAATATATATTAGGGTGGGGGAAGATGGGACACCTTTAGCACAGAATATCCAAATATCCTGATCTTGTTATAAACAATTAACAACAGTTTATGGGTGTCGTGAGGATACAGTTTTATAATTATTTGAATTTTTTTTTGTTTACTACCAAATGTGCACGAAAATAGAATGATAAGGTGTCCCATCTTCCCCCACCCTACTATATAAAAGTTATTTCAGTTTTAGTGTAATAAATGAAACTTTCTGTAAATAATACTAGTCTGGGAGTCAGCACTTTTTTCGCATTAACAAACCTAATTTTTAACATGAGCAAACAATTTATTAAAAGACAATGGTACAACAGGTACCTTGGATATTAGCCAATTTCTCTAGTTGTATGTAGTAAGATGCAATTTAAGTGTTGGATTTATTTTCAGGATTTACCAGTTGGTCGACAATTAGCAGCAGCTGTTGTCATCGATGATGTTCTGTATCATCTTGCAGGAGAGTTACAAACTGATGGTAAAGAAACAGCAACTAACATTGTTTATCGAATGGAATTAAAGGAGAAAGTTTTAAAATGGGAGAAGGTAGCTTCATTGAATGTTAAGAGATACGTGTTTGGTGCTGCTGTTATAAATGGTGAGTTTAAATTGATGTAATGTTGGGAACATGCAGAAATTCGTTAACAAAATGTATATTGTGGCAATTATTTTTCAAATTAAAATTAACAAGTGAAAATATGTTGTTAAAATACCTGAAACTGACCTAATGTGCTGAATTTGCTTTAACTTAAAAATTACATAAATTTGGAAGTATACATGAAAGGCTTTTTTAACCAAGAATTTGAAAAACTTATGTTTGCTACTATACAATTCTCTGTTTTGTTCGTTAAAAAATAGTTGCAATTTTGTGTTTGTTACTACCTACGTCTGGATATTTTTAGAAACTTTGGGGGAGAAATGGAAATACGAGTATGTGAGTTTGATTTTCATGTTAATTTCTGTGATATTATAAATTCATTGCTTTTGCTGTTTGTATAATCCATAACACTATACTGTTTATAACATAGGTGTCATCTTTGTATTTGGTGGAGCTGATGAGAGTCGTACAAAGGTTTCATCTGGAGAATCTTATATTGTGCTACTTAACAAGTGGATTCAACTCAAACCAATGAAGATTCCCAGATGTGGTCATTGTTTGGTTGCTCACAATGGTTAGATATTAGGATAAACATTACTACATTGGGGCAACCAATAATTATTGGGCATGTATGTGCTTTATTCTGACAGAGTTGTAAAACTTCGAGCCGGTAACTAAACTTTAAAAAGGCATATTTATTCTGTAAAACCACCTAATTTTGCCAGTTTCCTAAATTACATGCGGTAATTAACAAAATCGCAGAACTGTCTTGGATGCATCAAAACCTTTTTAACCTGTATACCTTTTATTTATACAATTATTTTTGTATCTTTTACCTAAACCAATGATAATAACAGTGTCAAAATGTAATGTAGTTATACCACACATAGATCTTAAGACTTAATTATACAGTTTTACAATTGTTTATTTTTAATGACGTTTGGTTAAATTTTCATTCTGTTTATTGACCAGGATTTTTATATTCACTTGGTGGACGTGATGGGAAACAAGATTTATGTTCAGTTGAACGATATGATCCATCATCAGATGAGTGGAAAGATGTTGCTCCAATGCAAACACCACGATGTTGGTTTGCTGCTGTGGTGCTTAACAATGCTATTTATGCTATAGGTATTGTCGTATGCTATAGGTATTATTATACAGCTGTTATAATATTTTTTTTAATATTTCTTCTTACAATTAACATATGAGATTCAGTAATATTCAAATTTTATTTTTTTGGGTTGTTGATATTTTAAATTCTGAATAGTTTTATAATGATAGTTGATTTGTCTTGGTTTTAATCTAATAATGCAAATATATGTTAGACATTCCAATTTATTTATATTGACAGTTTATTAAGTAGTTATAAATGCCTTAAAATTGCATACCAACCAAAAATGAAAGTTTGTATATTATTAGAGATGCTTAAAAGTGATCTAAAGTCTAAACCAGTGTTTCTCAACCTTTTTAGTTTGCGGACCGGTAAAATTCCGAAACAAATTTTGCGGACCGGTGGACCTTCAAAAATCAACCCAAAATGTTGGAGTCTGCTTTTAAACAGTTGGGCACAACACTTGCAGCATTGTGACATACAATTAAGTCCAAAGTAGACCATGAACTGTATGTTACGTCACAGTGCTGCAAATTACGGAACTGGCCAAGTTCTAAATCAGTTCAAAATTTGATTTTTTATTTCTATAATCAATGGACAAAGACTTCAACATGTTGCATTTTGCAATTAAGATATAAAATTGTAATATATATTTGGCGGACCGCCAGGAAAGTTGACGCGAACCGGCGGTTGAGAACCACTGATCTAAACCAAAGTACCACCAAAGTCTAAAAAACAACAGCTTGTAAAAAATATTGGTGAAATCGAAAAAAAAATCGGTTGTGCAAATATGCATGAAATTTCCCATTAGAAAACATGTTACTTAACTTTTACCGTTTCTAAACTACTAAAGAATCTTTTTCGTATACTGAAGTGTAGGTTATATTTTAGACCAGAAATATTTATACTTACTCTTACTGATTATCAGGTGGTTATGATGGAGAACAACGTCTTAAATCAGTTGAGAAATACAATGTTGGTGATGACACCTGGGTTTATGTGGGAAATATGAACATAGAGAGAGGTGCTCATGCAGCTTGTGTTGCACAAAACAAGATTTATGTAGTAGGAGGGTAAATGTCTAAACGATTCGGTTACAATTAATTTTCTATTATAATATTTATTTATTTTAGTGTGGATATTAAAGGTAAAGTTGCAAAATCAATTGAATGTTACGATGATCAAACGGACAAGTGGAGTGTTGTTGGTGAAACTGAAGTTGAATTATGTTACCATTCTATAGTTGCTGTTTAAATAAATCGAATCTAAATTTATTTAAATAATACAAACTGCAATTGCATTATACATTACTGATTTCCAATCAAGATTTTTTTATATCTGCAAACCATTATTGCTTAACACAATATAACTCAATCTCTTTACAATAATTTTAAAGCTGAATAGTTTTTTTTTCCAATTAAGTAATGTATTGAGGGTTTTGTAATATTCCTTCAAATTAAAAAACATTTTTATGTCTTACACCTTACAGTAACAAAACAAGTACCTCTATTTTAATTGTACTTTTGATAAATTAACAAACCAAAAAACCTTCTTGGTAATTTTTTTTACCGTTTTATATATTCATTTTTTTAAATTTGTACAATTATTTTTTTAATTTTTCTTTCTTTTTATACCTTCCATAATTAGCTGTAACAGTTTTATGTTTGATTGTATATTCAATTCTTCATATCGCGAACTTATACAAAAACATCATTTAGTATAACTGTTGCAGTAATGTTGCTATCTATGGGTTGTTATTTGAATACCAACGGTACTTTATAATATTTGTTGACCATCAATACTTTTACAATTGGCGACATCGAGTGTAAAATTATTGATTACGACTTAACTTTGTGTAAAATCGCTTGAAAACGCCGCGACCTACGTCATTGTGACGTCATAGTATCTGGCACCGCGCATCGACGCAAGCGTTTCTTGTTGGTGAATGAATGAATGAACGCAACTTACTTTATCCTCGCGTGGCCGAAAAACGACAGGCGTTGTGGGGTGTTCGTACACCTCGTGCCAGCTTACTAGTTACCATGTATGTTACTTTGTGGGTAATTAATATTTTCGGGATTCTCACTAAAGGAATAACATGATTTCGTATGTTGGGTAATTGCGTTTATATTCAAAAGTTTGAGTTTACAGGTCAATTCAAAGCAGTATATAGTAGAGTGAGGAAGATGGGGTGCATTTTCATTTTTTCCCGTCTTATCTGACAGTAAACAAAGAACATTCAAAGAATTATAAAACCGTATCCTCACGACTCCTATAGACCATTGTTAATTGTTTAAAACACGATCAGGATATTTGGATATTATGTGCTAAAGGTGCCCCATCTTGACCCACAGTACTATATATAGGGCAGACGCATACACCCGGTACAATAAAATAGCAGTAACAGTAAAAAAAACAATAAAGAATGATAACAACATTGTTATACAATGTGATTACAGTTAAAAAGCTCAATTGCATATACTTCAACTTTTTATAGCTTATTCATATCGGAAGGCGAAACTCGAATACAAGCGTCCATGTGTATTCCTAAATAGGACCGAAAGCATGATTTTAATACCAGATTATAATGTTTTCATTTAACATTTGTTTCATGTGCCACTGTAAAGGACTTTGCGGAGCCTTTTTTATGCATTTTTTTGGCCGTGTACTGTCTGTGGGATATTTGTAATGCTACTTATGCTACAAGGTACTGTGCGTTGGAATACAGCAAGTTTCATTCCTTCTTCGGCACTATTGATTTCACATCTTTTAAAAGCGTCACAAAACTTGTGTCAAAGTCTGCATCGTTGTGGAACTTGTGATATCGCTTCATTCCAAACAGCAAACCTGTTTATTACATACAAAATAACGTTACGGGTAATATTTTTCGTTATGTGCATTACTTATTGTCAAATTTCAAAAAGGAACGAATAATTACCGACAAAGCAACATACGTGCTAACTGATACCCATACAAGGTGTGTGAATTACCAAGTTCATCAATTGGGAAAAGTATTATAACGACTGCCGTTATTATACGCCAGGTACATAAGGATAAATATAGTAGGGGGGAAAAGATGGGACACCTTTTCATTCTATTTTTTCGTCCCGTTTGGTAGTAAACAAAGAACTTTCAGCGAATTATAAAACTCTATCCTTACGACTCCCATAGACCGTTGTAAACTGTTGTAAAATACGATCCGAATATTTGAATATTATGTGCTAAATGTGTCCCGTCTCCCCCCCACCCTACTACAATTAACATTCATTCAGTGATATTCACATCTCTTTACGTGGTTCAACAACTCACCTAGCCAACCGTTTGCCTTGTACCCTGCTTCTACTACAAGGGGAATTATAGGGACGTCATATCTGTAAGCTCCTTCGGCCTCAGTTCTGCAAACACAACCTTATAATAGTATAATTTTCTATATACAGTATGGAGGGAAAGATGGGACACCTTTTCATCCTAATTTCTCGTTCCATTTGGTAGTAAACAAATAACAATCAAAAAATCTAAAACCGTGTTCTCACGGCACCCATAGACCGTTGTTAATTGTTTAAAACACGATCAGGATATTAGGATATTATGTGCTAAAGGTGTCCCACCTTACCCCGCAGCACTTTATATTGTTTAAAAACGATAACGAGGACCATATTATTTAAGGAACAAAGTGAAGAGAATCAACGGCAAAACGACATTTGTTAAACAATCAATTTTTATACTTAAATTAATTCTCTAAGTACAAAAATTGCAATAAAGTACAAAAAATGCATTATACAAAACAGACTAAATAACTTTATAAGCCAAATCAAATTCATATTGGATGTTACAAACACTGTAATAAAACAAATCCCTTACTTGCAATTTTTACTTTCTTTATAAGATTGTGATGCCAGCATAAGAAAGACGTGAGCACCTTCTACACCTTCTGACATACTTTGCAATATATCGGAACCCATGTTGTCGTCGTCGAACCAAGTCTTGTAACCCTCTTGAACCAGCCTATCTCGAAGCTGTAGAGATAAAACATAATGCATATATATCACCTCATGCAGGTTTATATATAGTAGGGTGGGGGGAGACGGGACGCCTTTCGCACATAATGTCCAAAAATATTTTGATCGTGTTTTTAAAATTTTACAACGGTCTATGAGTGTCCTGAGGATACGGTTTTAATTTTTTTTAATGAAAGTCTATGGGAGTCGTGAGGGTACAGTTTCATAATTGTTCAAATGCTCTTTGTTTATTTCCAAACAAGACGAGAAAATAGGATTAAAAGGTGTCCCATCTCCCCCGCCCTACAATAGTACTATGGGACAAGATGGGACACCGTTAGCACCTAAAACCCATATTGTGGGAACCTTTTTTAAAACTATTAACACCGCTCCTTTAGATTGGCTGTGTTATGGTTGTATAGTTCTGTAAGTATTCTTTGTTAACTACCAAATAGGATGAGAAAAGAAAAAAAAACGTGTCTCGTGTTACCCCACCCTACTATATGTACGTTAAACATGCTGCTTTGTCAATATAGTGGTAAAATGGGCGACGTTCATTCATTCATTAGTTCACCCATAATGTCATTAAAAATAAAGCAAAAATTTAAAATATTCCAATCTTACGTTGACGGCAATAGATTTATATTTCCAATTGTAACTTATCATGATGTGGCCTTCTTTATCGGATTCAGGAGTGACGTCGTGTATTTTAATAGCATCAGAAGCCTATACAAAAAAAACAAATAAAACCCTTATTATACTTAAACGTTAAAATGAATGTAGGTTATTTACTTCATGCGTGGTGGGGTCACGACCGCCGTTATAACACAGGTGTTCTGTTTCACACACCTGATGCCCGCTTACGAGTTACCACGTATGTAACTTTATGGGTGATTATTTTATTTTTTGTTATTTTGTTATGTATGGCTGACAATTTGAAAAACCCATTTGTGACCACTGGATTAAATAACTTATTTTATCTTTTTAGTTACAGTAACGAAGGTCAGAAGATACGTAGTTTACACACACCAGCTATTTCTGTAGGTCATACAGAGACCTGTGATTTACACATTTTATCAAAAAACTTGCTTTTACAAGCCCTGTCTAAGAGCGATCAGTTTGAACTGCCATTTTTTGAGCTAAAAATATGTTTAAACATTACAATATACTTACAATAGTTGCCTTTCTTTTCATATTGAGTACAGCTGTTACTCCTTGCGCAGTTCTTTGGAGTTTTCTGTTAATAAAGTAAAATAAATGTGTTTTGGAAAATGGTAAATTTAGGGTTCATTATTTATTTTTGACACCGGATTTTGTATTTTTTTGCATTTATACATTCGAGCCCTGGTGTTAAGTAAGGCGGTGGAAGATGGAACACCTTTTTATTCTATTTACTCGCCCCATTTGGTAGTAAACAAAGAACATTCAAAGAATTATAAAACCGTTACCTTACGACTCCCATTGACGGTTGTTAGTTGTTTAAAACAAGATCAGGATATTTGAATATTATGTGCTAAAGCTGTCCCGTATTCCCCCACCCTACTATATGTGTTATAAAATACATACGGGTTTTGAAAGTCTTCTATCCGACGCATCAAAGCCAAGTTCTTTTTAAAGACATCTTTGTTTCGATCACTAAACGACAAACTCCAAACAAGACTTGTAGCAGCTGTTTCCAATTCTCGATCGCCTAAGGTTTTGTTTGGTAAAATTATTGGAGTTTTTTTTTAATATATGGAACAATAACAGAAAGTTGCTTTTCAAACTAAAACTTAAGATTCTAACACTTACGTACCCGATGTCATCATCTTTATCAACGGAGCCACAACGCCTTCATTCACAATCATTTCACTGATAGTTACATTATCTGCCAACTTAACCAGGGCATCTACAAGTTCAAGAGACGAGAAACCAAGATGTCTTTCGTTGTCGCTTGCAACCGATGCGACGAACATCTGCGTGACAACACGAATAAAAATCGTGACGTCATAAAAACGTCATCGAAGACATGACGTCATAAACTTCATAAAAACGTGACGCCATGAAACGTTAACAAATCGTGGCGTCACGTAACTTCATCAAATCGTGACGTTTTGAAACGTCATCAAATCGTGACGTCATGAAACGTCAACAAAAGGTGACGTCATGGAACAGCATCAACAATATATAACTTTCGTGAAATACTGTTTATCTTTATAAAACGTCATTAAAACGTGCCGTCACGTTACGTCATCAACATAATGACGTTATAATATATCGTATACGTATACCTGCACTGACGTAGTGACGATTGAACATTTCGTCACAATCTCTTCATCAACGTCATCCACGATAAAGGCAAGTGTCATTACACTGAAGGTGAAAATGTTTTTCAAATTCTGAAATTTAGATAACGTTTTACAGACAGTTGCATTATATGGCATGTTTTATTGAATACGGACTCTTAACATAGCGAACTTGAGTTTAGGGCAATAACAAGCAATATATATTTGTTCAACTTTGTAAATTTAGATGTCTTATGACTAAGCAGTCAATATGTCAGGTGGAAACAGTTTTTTTACAAAATATTCTATTGTTAAAGTACTGTGAGGTAAGATGGGACACCTTTATCACATAATATCCAAATATTCTTATCTTGTTTTAAACAACCAAAATTAACGTAATGGTCACGAATTTTACTAAATAGGTACAGTAGGGTGGGGGGAGATGGACACCTTTTCTATTCCATTTTCCCGTCCCATACGGTAGAAAACAAATACCAATCAAAAAATTATAAATCCGCCTCCTCCCAAATCCGGTAGACCGTTGTTAATTGTTTAAACTGGATCAGGATATTTAGATATTATGTGCTAAAGTTGATGCCCTATCTTCCTCCACAGTACTATATGGTGTTTTTACAGTTACTTATTATACTGGGTCATACAAAAATAAGACATGCAGTAGTTCTAAAGGCATTGGTTACCTTATCAAGCATTGTATTCGTGGCGTACCAACCAACAGTTTCTAATGCATCGGCTTCTTTGTAATGAATCAAGTTATCGCTCGACTTTGAACAGTTGTATAGAATCCTTAATGCTGAGGATACGATGTATTTGTGTTTCTGTAAAAATAAAAACAACTAATTGGGATGTAAAAACATGTATAGTGCGTTGAGGGAAGTTGGGACATCTTTTTAATCTATTTTCCTGTCCCACATGGTAATAAACAAAGAAAATTCAAATAATTATAAAATCGTATCCTCACGACTCCCACAGACAGAGATGTTAATTGTTTAAAATACGGTCAGGATATTTGGATATTATGTGCTAAAAGTGCCCCACCCTACTATATCAAAAAGAAAGTACAAACATTCGTTAAAATTCAACTTACCTGGTTGGTGTTAAACGTTGCTTTATGTTCGTTCAGTTCACCGACTAACATTCCAATTAAACCTTCTTGTCCAAATTCCTTCGCAAGCATCATGTTATCGTCGGTGAAATTAAAGCAAATTTCCCGCAAAGTTTTAAATTCCCTGTAATAGTTTAATATTTGAATAAATAAAAAAACGAATGAATGATACTCATTTATGATATAATAATAACTTTATTTGACTCTTCGATTAAGACACAGAAAAGAGGACAGGATATATGATACAGTACTGTAGGGGAAGATCGGAAACCTTTAGCACATGTTATCCAAATATTCTGATCGTGTTTTAAACAATTAACAATGGTCTATAGAAGTCGTGAGGATACGATTTATTAATTTACGAAATGATCTCTGTTTACTACCAAATGGAACGAGACAATAGAATGAAAAGGTGCCCCATCTCCATCCACCCTACTATATCATTTATCTTTATGAGGTAGCGCCAAGGCAGTGGATATAACATAGATGTCCTATCACATGCACCGCGTACCCGACTACGAGTTACCATGTATGTAACATTGTGTATAGTAGGGTGGGAGAAGATGGGACACCTTTCTATTCTAGTTTCTCGTTCCATTTGCTGGTAAGCAAAGACCATTTAAAAAATTATAAAACCGTGGCCACACGACTCCCATACACTTTGGTAAATTGTTTAAAACACTATCAGGATGTTTGGATATTATGTGCTAAAGGTGTCCCATCTTTCCCCGCCCTACTATAGGTAATATTTTCTAAATGTAAGGAACCGCAGCGAGAATGGTATCTAAGTGTAACGGTACCATTTTTACAATAAACATGTATATTTAATCTTTTAAATTTAAAGTCTGTTATTACGACAAATGCAGAAATGTAACTTCCCGTGTTTTCTTAAAAAAATAAAATTTTTAATATGTTTGAAAAACTTACTTTCGTTGGCATTCTTGTATGCAATTGCTAGTCGACGCCATCTTGAAATATTTCATTAGCATTTCTCCTGCACGGCTGTTACATAAGGCTTCTCCCATAGCACGTCGCTTCTAAACATAAAATAACATTGGTTTAGCAAATAACTTTGGTTAGCAAAATGACAGACGTTAAAAAACAAGGCATCTCTTGAAGCATCACTGAAGGAAAATTATCAAATAAAAAGGTGGCTACTAGCCCCAACATACAACTTAATAGTTATACAATGAGACGGTTAATTAAAACATAAAATGTAATGTAGTGGTGTGGGGTAAGACGGGACACTTTAAGCACAAAACTAGTGCTTGTGTTTTAAACGATTAACAACGGTCTATGGGAGTCGGGAGGAAACGAATTTATATTTCTTTGAATGTTTTTGGTTTACTTCCACGTGAGACGAGAAAATGCAATTAAATGGCGTCCCATATTTCCCCACCCCACTATATACAGAACGTGTGCGTTTTATTGTTATAATTTCACCAAGTTTTGAGCTAAATCAAATGTGTGTTTTATGGCTTTGTTTTTAATTATCGTAGGTCACAAATAAGTTTGGTTATACAATGGTTACTTAACCTATATAAACTAAGTAACAGTGCAGCCTATAATGAACTGATTTTAGTTGTTACGAAATGATTTGGATATTATGTGCTCACGGTGGTTGTATAACAGATATACAAACTGAATAACAGTGCAGCCCACGAACTAGTTTTATTATTATTATAGTAGGGTGGGGGAAGATGGGACATCTTTTCATTCTATTTTCTCGTCCAATTTGGTAGTAAACGAAGGACATTCAAAAAATTATAAAACTATATCCTCACGACTTCCATTGACCGTTGTTAATTGTTTAAAACACGATCAGGATATTTGGATATTATGTGCTAAAGGTGTCCGATCTTCCCCCACACTACTGTATTACTTTTATTTGCTCAATCTTTATATAGTTTGCGTTCATAGGGGAGTTCTAATTCGCGCTGTGGTTTATGGGTTATATACTGTAGTATCGTTTAAAGGCATCTAATAGCAGTCTAATTTAATGCACACGAGCAGTATTGGTTAGATGTAAGCTTAAAGGTGTTGAGAAAGGGATTATATGACGCGTTTGACGTCAAGGTTTGGAAAGTACCTAGAGGCAAATCAGACAGAGTACGCAAATAGCATGGTAAAGTGCGGGCAATTGAAGGGGACTTTCCTATGCGTAACAGGCGAGCTTAATGACCATATAGTATAGTCATAAGGTAACAACCACTCTAATCACTTACAGTGTTTCCTGTTAGCTTGGAAAGCTCACAAAGTTGATTCATGCAAGCATTGGTGGAATCGCTGAAACTTGTTTTATCGGTATCACTGACAAGGTTGGTCGTTAATTGGTCGATAATTTGACCAATTTCACCTGAAAAGTGAACCTAATTAATCTTATGCAAAGAACAAATCGCTATGTTTAATATTTGTGTCATATGACGAAAAAATCCCATATGATTTAAATTACCAAGGGCAACATGTAACTGTAACGGCTCTTCAAATATTAAGCGGAAGACACGCACTTACCAATATTAACCTTGTCGCACTGTGCTTCGCTAACCTTGTGGGCTGAAAAAACAAAGCATATACGAAATGTAATTTACTGAAAACCCCACAGACTGTTTGGCATGACAATAAGTTTCTATTTTTTTAAATACAGAAGCGACGACCACCAAATTAACTAAAACAACAAAAATAAATGGGGGGATTAGCAACGAAACGAAAGTCATTAGCACGCCAAGGGTATAAATTAATCTAATGCAGATGTTTGTTCTAAAAATCAAACCACACTAATGTTATGTCAAGTTTAATACGAACCTGGGCTTCTGGCATCTGTTTCTTCAAAGTTGACATTCATGTTATTGTTAAAGGCATTAAACTAAACACGTTTTGACCCTTAATATGTAAAAGCCATTTTAAATTTTTTTAAATTCTCTGCAATTCGGAACTTTTGTACGGCTATGCACATAACGTCACAGACACATAGATAAATACGGAACGATACCGTGATAGTTACTGATTAACCATAGCGCTTTCCTCAATTAAATAAACACACAAATATATTGATATAACACACATAAATAGCAAAAAATGACGGAAAATTTGAACTATTGCAGTTAACATACACCTGTTAAACCATTGTAGTATATGTGCATCGCAAACTAGGGTTTCCCTACAACGCAAATCTTTGTCTAACGCTAGACGCTTTCTAACTGATATCCTCTGGGCAGACGGATAAGCTGAGAGCAGAAAGAGAAAAAGGGGGTAACCTCGCTTCAATCTAAAGCTAGAATTTGAATCAAAACTGCTGAAGCATGCAGAGGATAGGATACGTATTTCCGTGTGGGAATTTATCAGTGTGGGCGTGAAAAAATATTCGACTGTTGATTTTTGCGTTTTAAAAACACAACCTCTTTGATTCATGACGTCACTTAAAAAGATGACGTCATTAAACAATTCATAATGGGGGTAAAATGGGATATGTTCTAATTCCATTGTCTCGTCTCATCTTGTAGTAAACAAAGCATATTTGCAGAATTATATACCCGTATGACCGCAACTCTAAAAGACGGTTGTTAATTGTCCAAAACACAATCAGGAAATATGGGATTTATGTGATAACATGACCTAATAGTCTAACTACAGTTGAAAAAGGACTTTCAATTCTTACCGGGGCAAAAACGTTTAAAGTATATTAACTTTTATTGCACACAAACAGAAAATTAAAAACAAATGTTAAATATACAGTAGGGTGAGAGAAGATGGGACACCTTTTTAACGACCAGGTATTTTGAAATTATGTACTAAAGATGTCCCATCTTCCCCACAGAACTATTAAGTAAAGATAGGTGTACCCAGGCACTTAATTAATGAAACAACATATTTGAATTTGGTACACAGCATAATAATGAGAGATTAACAAAAATTAAGAAAAAGAGAAAAAGGCAACCAAAGTTCACTGAACCCTGAATGAACTCGAGTAACCTTGGAATGGCACCACCTGACCAGAGAGTGTGAGTGTGTCGCCATAATACGAGATTCTGTAAGTTCCGCTAGGCTGATCAACCGGAACATTCCAAACAATGGTCACATGACTTTCGGCTGATCCGAAGCTGCTGATTGGTTGATATTTCTCCCACCTGAGGACGCCAGAGAGCTGTAGGTTGTTTACAAGCCTAAAAAAAAAGTTGGTCATCACTGAAAAAATTGAGTTGGTCATCACTCGTCAAAATTATGTTGTTTTTTTAATTTGGTCTTTACTGGAAAAATTAGGTTGGTCATCACTGGTAAAAGTTAATTAGTCATCAGTGGTCAAAAATAACTTAGTAATCACTGGTTAAAAATTAAGTTGGTCATCGCTGGTAGAAATTAATTGGTCGTCACTGGTCAAAATTAGTTAGTCATTACTGGAAAATTAAGTTGGTCATCACTGTTTAAAATAACTTAGAAATCACTGGTCAAAAATTAAGTTGGTCATTACTGGTAAAAATTAAGTTGGTCATCACTGGTAAAAATTAAGTTGGTCATCACTGGTCAAAAATTAAGTTGGTCATCGCTGGTAAATTAATTGGTCGTCACTGGTTATCAAAATTAATTGGTCGTCACTGGTCAAAATTAGTTAGTCATCACTGGAAAAATTAAGTTGGTTTTTACTGGTAAAAATTAAGTTGGTCATCACTGGTTATCAAAATTAAGTTGGTCATCACTGGTAAAAATTAAGTTGGTCATCACTGGAAAAATTAAGTTGGTAACCACTGGTAAAAATTAAGTTGGTCATCACTGGAAAAATTAAGTTGGTAACCACTGGTAAAAATTAAGTTGGTCATCACTGGAAAAATTAAGTTGGTAACCACTGGTAAAAATTAAGTTGGTCATCACTGGAAAAATTAAGTTGGTAACCACTGGTAAAAATTAAGTTGGTCATCACTGGAAAAATTAAGTTGGTTTTTACTGGTAAAAATTAAGTTGGTCATCAATGTTTAAAATAACTTAGTAATCACTGGTCAAAAATTAAGTTGGTCATTACTGGTAAAAATTAAGTTGGTCATCGCTGGTAAAAATTAAGTTAGTAATCACTGGTCAAAAATTAAGTTGGTCATTACTGGTAAAAATTAAGTTGGTCATCACTGGTTATCAAAATTAAGTTGGTCATCTCTGGTAAAAATTAAGTTGGTCATCACTGGAAAAATTAAGTTGGTAACCACTGGTAAAAATTAAGTTGGTCATCACTGGAAAAATTAAGTTGGTTTTTACTGGTAAAAATTAAGTTGGTCATCACTGGTTATTAAAATTTCTGAGTAAAATTAAGTTGGAAAATTGCTGAGTCATCCTACCTGCGACGAACCCTTACATCACTGATGACATCACGCAATGACTCGGGGAGAGGGAGTTCTCCTCTTTCATGCAACATCAACGCCTCCTCGTAATCAAAGTGAACTCCAGCCGTGGCAGAAATGACATCAAACAAAGCCGTGATCACATTTTTATCTTTAGTGATTGTGACGTCATCAGAGGCCTTTGTTGTAGCCTCGCTCCAGATGAACCTGGTTTCCCAATCTGTGTCAACGAAAACGTCCTGCCACTGGGAGCCATTAGAGAGCTGTTGTTGAACCGCGAGATACGACGAGCCCAACTGTGACATCATAAACGTATTTAAATGTGACATATTTTTTCTTGTGTGGCAATGACAGTTATTATGTATCAAACACTTTATACCTCTAACCCTAGATTATTAACCCCTAGATCATTGGTTCAAGGCTCGTCGCTGCTACTATTGTGGGTGTATGTGTCGTTGGGCAAGACATTTCATGTTAATTGCTCCAACCAAGTCAATCATACATAAAAAATCATCCATAAAAGTACATTCGTGTTAACTCGTAAGCTGGCATGAGGTGTATGAAACAGAACACCCGTGTTTAACGACTGTCATTTACCAGCCACACAAGGATAAAGCCAGTTACATTTATTTCCCGCTTACAAGTTACCACATAAGTAACTCTGGAGGAATTATTTATTTTTTAGTGTTTTGCCTGACAATGGGAATCAATAAGAAACCACTGGCTTGGAGAAATTGAGCTAAACGCCAGTCGTTATAACACTGGTGTTCTGTTTCATATACCAGAGCTTACAAGTTAACACGAATGTAACTTTGTGGGTGGTTTTTGATTTTTATATTTTTATGTATGGGTGACTTGGTTGAAGCAATTGCCGTTAAGTGTCTTGCTTTGGAACAAGGATACATATGTCTACAATGGTAGCAGCGGCCAGCCTTGAACTTAGTATATCTGACCTAGAGGTAGGCGCTTACCACTGCATTACATCACCCCAATTATAAAAAAATGACCTATTACAGCTTACCTTCATATTATGACGTGGATTTGCTCCATAGAAAGAGACAGACACTTCATCTCCGGCACTAAACGTCCCGTTGACATCATTTATGACATCACCAATAGATTTACCATTAGGTACACTGTCGGGCTTGGGGGGCGGAAGTAACTCAATTTGTTCGTTGATTGTGTCAGATGGTGAAGGACCAGGGTCTACTGATTCTGTCATAAGAGAAATACAAAGCATTAACTGGTGTTATAAAGGTTTTTTTATAGTAGAATAGGGTAATATGACACATGTTTTTTCATTTTCTCGTCCCATTTGGTAGTAAACAAAGAATATTTACAGAATTATACAACCATAACCAAGCAACTCTAAAAAAGCGTTGTTAATTGACTAAAACGTGATTAGGAAATATGAGGTTAATTAATCAAACTCCAACCCTAGATTATTGGTTCAAGGCTCGTCACTGCTACTATTGTGGGTGTATGTGTCATTGGGCAAGACATTTCACGGTAATTGCTCCAACCAAGTCGATCATACATAAAAACATAAAAAATCACCCACAAAGTAACATACTTTGTAACTTGTAAACTGGCATAAGGTGTATGAAACAGAACACCCGTGTTATAATGACTGTCATTTACCAGCCACGCAAGGATAAACTAAGTTACATATACTACAAGATACACAATGAATTTTGTAATATCTTGCCTGCATACTTTACCAACACCTAGTACAAAATTGTAAAGAAAATACAAGTCTAGTTTTTAAAGGACCAAAAAGTTTTTAACTGAAAAAAAGCCCAAAAGTTTTCAAACTGTGCAAGTGTCATAGCTGGATAACATGGGGTAATGAAGTTACATTCACTTCCCACTAAAACACCTACAATATATATTTCCACTAAGTACCTACCGTGGTTTCCAGTTACCAGGTCACCAACTAAACTTGTATATTTCTGTTGATAAGCTTGGAAAGTATGAGGTCCATATATAGTTGACGCACCCTCATATCTTTGTGCTGTATATTCCTCAGGGGTGGTAATGTAGTGAGTATATACGTTGGATAAACCAGCTAGAACCACCTTAAAAGCAAAAATTACATCAAGATCTGGCACTGTAGCACTGTTGGTTAGCTCGCATGCCTTTAACCAAGAGGTAATGGGTTCAAGGCTCATTGATGCTACCATTGTTGGCGTATGTTTGGGAAAAACACTTTAACGGCGATTGCTTTAACCCAGTGGTCACTAATGGGTTGTCTAAATTATCAGCAGTGGCAGCGACGAGTCATTTACCTTTGCATTCGCCACACCATGTGCTTGAGCTTCTTTCTGCACAGATTCCTTGATTCTCCTGCCAGCCATAGTGGTGAACTCACCAGGCACAGCTATGATGATAAGTTGACCAAGTCGTAACATTTGTACGTCAACTATAGTTGGGTGCCACGCATAAGGACGGTCCATATCTGTGTGGGGGGGGGGGGTTAAAGGTGGTTTTATAACCCTAACAAGATGAGATAAATTTAATAAATTTTGCGAATCTGACACGGATTTGATCTGGTGCTCATTGAGTTGGACGATTCTTGTGTATAGAAATACAGAAAGGATCTGGTGCTACGAAAATGTAACAGACAAAAATCAAGTCCAACCAATTGTATAATAAAAGAGATATATTTCGCCTAAATGGCATCGTCAGTCTTTTATTCAAATAGAATCAATTGATTCTTTTGATTTTCGTCTGTTTTGTTTTCGTAGCACCAGATCATCAAGGATAGGATATCTTAAAGTATTATTAGCGGCATGAGCACACAATACATAGTGGTCTCATGCAACCTATTAGGCATTACTTAGCTGTAAATGTGAAAATGTGTTAATCATGAGAATAAATTGACACATACTAATAAAAACTACAGCCTTAAAAGACTGGCTTTTAAGTGTCATATACAACAGCCTAAAATGTACACACTTTTTACTAAAAAAAAAACTTGTAAAATTTTTACTTGTAAATTAATGCGTAATGAGATGCATAAACTACTATTCATAGCCGCCTAACTTTAAAAATACAGGGGAGGCAGGTATAGTTAGACACACAATCCTGTGAAACAGATTTCACCTTATTGATTATCAAGTTAGCGATTAATGAAGTGCAGAAAATTTTAGGGAAGGCCTGCCTGCCCTGCCACCCAAGGTTTGGCGCCTATGCTATAATGTATATTTTATAGAATGGTGTAAACCTAGTGGTCACTAATGGGTTGTCCAAATATCTGCCATATAATTTTTTTTTTTTTTAAATTCAAAAAAATCACCCACAAAGTACCATACATGTATGTAATGTATGTATGTAACTTACTTTATCCTCGCGTGACCCAGGTAACTTACTTTATCCTCGCGCATTTTTTTTGTGTTATGGCTGATAATTTGGACAACCCATTAGTGACCACTGGGTTGGAGCAATTGCCGTTAAGTGTCTTGCCCAAGGACACATACGCCCATAATGGTAGGAGCGACGAGCCTTGAACCAATTACCTCTGGGTTAGAGGCAGGCGCGCTAACCACTTTGCCACGGCGCCGTACATGGTAACTCTTAAGCTGGCATGAGGTGTATGAAACTTAACACCCATGCTATAACGACTGTTGTTTTCCAACCATGCGAGGATAAAGTAAGTTACACTCCAACAGCCAAACAACTTACACCCTGTAGGTAGCAGTACAGGTTTTGGGTGATGGCAATCATAATATTCTTGTGGTGGTGATTCAGAACAAACAACTTTTACAATGATGTCATCACGCACAGTATCCCACAGCAACGTGCCTTCGGTCATGCTCTGCACAAAGTTGAAAGCACCAGCTCCGTCTGTTGTACCCGCAGCAAAACTGAAGGAAATGTCAAGAAATTAAACATTCTGTGTTTTCTTACTTTATCCTCGTGTGGCAGAAAATGACAGTCGTTGAACACGGGTGTTTAGTTTCATACACCTCGTGCCAGCTTACATGTTTCCAAGTATATGTTACTTTGTGGGTAATTATTTTTGAGGGGATTTTTTTATGTGTGGTTGATAACTTGGACAACCCATTAGTGACCACTAGGTTGGAGCAATTGCCGTTAAGTGTCTAGCCGAAGGAGACATACGACCATAATATACGGTAGCAGCAAAGAGCCTTGAACCCAATACATCTGGGTTAGAGGCAGGCGCGCTAACCAACTGTGCTATGGTGCCAGACCAGAAATTCTCATATAGACAGAGTATAGTGCTGTCATAAATATACACCATGTATATAAACTATAGCCACCTATATCCCATCCCTGGTTTGCATGTAGTAACATTTGTACCATCATCAAGTTGTACAGGTTGTTTGGTCATATCTACGTACTGATGCACCCAACTCACAGGTCCTTGTAACTGTTCCTTTGTTCTGTGATGTCATAGAGTACTTTTATAGGAACACCATTTTTTAAACTAATAATTTAGGTTGGAAACTTATTATTTTGCAGAAGAATTTTTATATACAGTTTTAATAAATTTAGATATATATTTTTCAGTCTATTTTTATTTGTGATTTACAACCTAAATTATTAATTTAAAATAAATGGTAACCGTATTAATACTAGCAAAAATTTGAAACAGACCGAAAAAATTAAAATGTTAAGCAAAATCGCAAAAAAAATCTTTCGGCAAAATATTTAGTTTAAAACCTAATTGTTTTGTTTAAAACATAAATTATTAGTTTACAAGCTAAATTAGAGAAGTGACTAACTTGTTATGAAAGAGAATCTTTGCAGTTTCAAGTTGGCGTTTAGCGATAATGTCAGTTGAATCAAACATATCGACGCCGGGTCCAAAAGCAACACAATTTTTCACCCGGGGTGGAATGTTACAAGTCGATTTTTCAAAGTTACAAGATTTGCCTGCAATAAGTGGAGTTTAAGAAGTGATAAAGTGACATAATAGTTTAGTTTAAAAACATTATCAGAGTTGTTAAGCTTGTAAAAGCTCTTCAATGCTACCATTGTTGGCATATGTGTTCTTGGGCAAGACACTTAACCGCAATTGCTCCAACCCAGTGGTCACTAATGGGTTGTCCAAATTATCAGCCATGCATAAAAAATAAAAAAATCCCCTACAAAGTAACACACTTTGTAGGGCGAGGAAGATGAGACATCCTTTCATTATGTTGGCATATGTCCAGCATATGCGAGCGCAAGACGGGAGCATCTAAACTTGACCGAGCTGTCAAGGGAAGATCTCCCATCCATCACCATTAAAGCCCTTGTCGCCTACCTTCGGGGAAGCGCCAGGCTTCTTAAACTGGGAAGGTCGATGCAGTAGCACCCCGGGTGTTAGGGTAATGGGTCAATTATGGCCTAAATCCTAGGGCCCATGGCATGCCACGCCGCGGGACCTCACCCACATAGAATAGAATAGATAGAAAAAACACACTTTGTAACTCGTAAGCTGGCACGAGGTGTATGAAACAAAAACCCGTGTTTAACGACTGTCGTTTTCTGGCAACGCGAGGATAAGGTAAGTTACATTTTATTTAATATTTTGTTTAAATAATTTTTTGAAATATTAAAAGGTAAACGGTTTACCTGTGTCAACACAGATTGGTCCTTTGGTTCGAGGGGAAACATCTCCTAAGTTTGCAGACGCGAATGCTCCAACAAAAGATTCCTGTTTTAATATACTGAGTTATATACATTATAAGTAGATAGAAGCATTTTTTTTATTTTTTTTTGAATAGGGGCATGGACAAGTTATATGACGTACAGATTGTAGATGAAATCAAAACCAGGATTTCTCAACCACAGAGCGTTAATTGGCGGCTACAAGCAGATTAGTATTTACGGCCTTTCTTCTAAATGTAAATTTGGGGACAAGTAACATACATAGATATATTAAAACAAGTGTAGCTAATTAAATTGATCAAAAAATTATCCTTAAGTGCTTAGTTTCTCAGAATGGGGTTATAAACTATAAAAGTATTAAAGCTGCTGGTCTAGAGGCAAGCTTCCCACACTGGAGGGTTGCAAAATGAACTTCAGGGGTTGTCGAGGGCCGAGAGTATTTTCAATTCTACACAATACTATTGACCAGTCGCCGAAAGTTTTGGGAAACTAAAAGGGGTTTAGAGCCAAAAAGTTTGGGAAACCCTGCTCTATGGTGTTCTATTTATATTTTGTGTCCTTAGTCCTTGTTTAATTAAATGTGGTTTACTTTATTTACATTGTAGTGTATTTAAGGTGTAACGGTCACGCCTTTTATCCAAAACATTATTTCTTTCCTTTTTATCAATAAGCGTGTTTTAACAACTGTTGTTTTACCGATACTACCTGTATTTTCGCTTTTGTAAATTCTCCCGTTCTACGTTATCGTGAATGAAGAGAAGAAATAAATTTCATTCATTCATTTAACTCACATTTCCAGCTTTATTCTCTCCAGATTTTCTCATCATTTTCTCAAAGAGAGCAGAAGCTCTTCCCTTGTTATCAGAGCTGATCAACTCATTGCTAAAGTTCATGCTGGTGCAGTGTACGGGGTACCATGTGAACATACCAATGGGGTCACCTAAGGTCACATGAGTTCTTCTTATATATTTTAATACATATAAGAAATTGTAACAGTATTATGTGCTAATGGGCCAGAAAATTTGCCGTAATACCAACTGCTTAATGCGGATTTATTTTATTTAAAAAATGGCTATTTTTTAATCTTAAGTATGATATTGCATTCTTTAAAACAGCATGCAGAAAATGCTATGGTAGGTTGACCTTCGAAGGCAATTATGTGAAGTAAGGTAAATTCAATGGACTGCTGAACAACAGTAGATTATGACCTGTGAAACGGCATTCACAGAAACACTTTTTTTTAAACTAGTGGTAATTTTTAATTTAAAAATAGGGGGGGGACTGTTTTATTTGTGCAGTTTAGCAACTTTCAAATAAAGACAAGAAAAAATTGGCATTGAGTTGAAAATTTTAAACAATTACAAATAAACTATGTTTAATTTTGTCTCCATTGAGTATTAACAAGAAACATTACTTTAGAAAGTTACAAAGTAGAATCCTACCATTAGTAGCTTGAAACTTAAGCATGGTCATGTTGTGTTCTGTGTTGTAGCGGTATCTAAATTATGAAAGAATTTAAAAGGTGTATGAAATAATAATATGCATTTGTTTACACACTGTGTACCACTAACAGTATTAGATACCGAAAGGCATTACAATAAAATGTACAAAGCACAACCGAGATATTTTCAAAGCCTTTGCTTCTAGGTAATTCTTCTGCAGAAAAATAAACTTCTATTCTGTTCTACAGGGGTGAGGTTCTACAGCGTGGCACACCATGGGACCAGAGATTTAACTTAGGCAAGGGTTGGCCCAGTATGTGGTATGCGAATATGCAGTTGTATGCCAACACCCAAAGTGCTACAAAGAGTACAACCTATTATTGACCACTGGGTTGGAGCAATGTCAAATAAATCTTGCCCGAGGACATAATATTTGTCTACGTTTGTATCAGCATTAAGCATTGAACTCAGTTTCCTTTGGATAAGATGCAAGCACTTAACCACTAAACCATGGCTCGGGTTATATCATATTATATGTCCCCATGATCCTATATGAATGAATGAATGTAACTTACTTTATCCTCGCATGGCCGGAAATCTTAAACATGGGTGTTCTTTTTCATACACCTCATGTCCCCTTACGAGTTACCAAGTATGTTACTTCGTAGATGATAATTTTTGTTTATTTTTTTCTGTGTGGCTGATAATTTGGAAAACCCATTAGTGGCCACTGGGTTGAAGCAAATGTCTTGCCCATACACTGGGTTGAAGCAATTGTCTTGCCCATACAGTGGCGCAACCAGCGCGTTCAAAAGGGGGCTGTCATATTTATGTCTAGTCCACGTTTATCTCTGACGCGATAAAACACTCCCTTTATTGGTTGTGCACACGAATATATATCCTATTTTACGCGGTAAATTAAAACTAACACTACATTATTAAAAAGACGTATCTAAATTAATATAAACAGAGGAAACATTGTTGCAGATTTACGCATGTTAATGTAACGATTATTTACGTCAGAATACCTTTGATAAACCATTACGATTGTTCAATCACAAACGAGATTGTTGGTAAACAATCGTGTTTTATTTGCTCCCATACGATCTGTAGTTTTTGTATGATTTCTGTTTCTGATGATTAGTTTAAATCAGTGCTTGACAAACTATGGTATGCGAAGGCCTCCCAGGTGGTACGCGAGCACCTTATTAAGTTCACACCAAACGATCGCAAATGATCTTTTAGTGATTGTCGTGAGCATTATTTTAATCCACATAAATTACGTAGAGCGTGACATTCCATGCTATATTCCCTACACCGGTGTTCCTAATTTTTTAAACCTAGGCGTTGCTTTACGCGTGTACAGAATATTTTTGCAAGCCTATCTTTACTTATGCGCATGAAAAGGCAAACATTCAACCTGTTTTCAAGCACCTGCAGGCTAAATAATCAAGGGGACAATCGCTAATATGACGCAAATAATCAACGTGTGAACTGCTATTATGACGTAATCAATTCCCAGGTCAAACAATCGCTATTATGACGCGATGAATCCACGTGTGAATCCCTACTGTTTCGTAATAATTATGCTGCTTGGCTGAGGAAAACATCGTAAATATACAGCAGTGCTACTTCTGGAACATATTTAGGTTGTTTATTACCGCGCCTGTTGCCCTGTTTAATAGGCAAATTACTTTTATTTTCAACTTTGAGAAAGGCAGTGCCAAGTTCATGCCCGCGGAAAAAATAGGTGTGCGTGCGGTTTTTAATTTCACTATTTAAAATGAGTTGTTCACGAGCCTTTAGTAGTTTAGTATGTAGGTGGTTTGAGAACGCTGCTTGAACCAAAAAGTGGTACGCGAGTAGATAAAGTTTGGTAACCACTGATTTAAATGCTGATAAACCGCGATTATTATGCATTTTAATTGGTGCAAATATAAGTGCGAGGAGCGACGCTATCAGTAAATTGGAACCAACACAAATTGTAATATATTATTATAAAGTATCGCCCCGGCAGAGCTTGGACAAAGGCCAAAAAACGTGTTCGTTGGCACCGCACGAGAACCAGAGTTTTATTACGTCACTTTTCACGAGAATAAATTCACAACGATTGCTTCGTTTGTTAAGTGTTGAATGTATGCTACCACATGCGTCTTCCTTTATTTCCTACGCCGGCGCAGAGCGTAAAAATGTGACGCTCATACACGATGTTTCGATCTCGTGGTTGGTTGTGCAGTTAGCACATTCCTCCAGATTGTTATATTATGAAACGTCATAATTAATAGTTACGTTACAATAGGACAAGTGACGTAACAATTGAACGAAAAGTTATTCCAATTTTAAGCGAACGAATGTAATATTAAATGCAACGCGCGTGTGTGTGCGTCTTAGCACTTTCTGGCTGCGTGCGTGTCTGCGGAAAAGGGGGCTGTCATGACAGCAAAACAGCCCCCCTGGTTGCGCCCCTGTGCCCATACACTGGGTTGAAGCAAGTGTCTTGCCCATACACTGGGTTGAAGAAATTGTCTTGCCCATACACTGGGTTGAAGCAAGTGTCTTGCCCATACACGCCAACATGGTAGCAGCGACGAGCTTTGAACCCATTACCTCTGGGTTAGAGGCAGGCGCACCAACCAACTGTGCTATGGTGTCGAACAAAATATAGTTTATCATGTTGCTATTAAATCTCAACCTTTCTCTTTCTTTCAATGGATTCTTAAGGTAAGCACTCGGACTCCGATTAATATTCCCTTCCACAACTTCATCAGTACCGATATGCATGTTCCCAAGTCTCAAGTTAGCGTGAGCTGCGAAAAAAGTACAAATTGAGCTGACGTGTTCAGGTAAAAAAAGATAATAGTTAGGTAATGGGTTTAAAATTATAAACTGTATGATATTATGTTTAAACAAACTCTATAACATTTCGGTCATTGATTGTTCAATATATATATTTAATTCGAAGCTAGGATGAAAAGCTGTAATAGGAGCTAAAGCCCTCTATATATAGTAGGGTGGGAGATGACAGAACACCTTTAGCACTCAATATTCAAATATCCTGATCACTTGAAGCATCACTAAAGGAAAATTATCAAATAAAAGGGCTACTAGCCCCAACATACAACTTAGTAGTTATACAATGAGACGGTTAATTAAAACATAAAATGTAATATAGTGGGGTGGGGTAAGACGGGACACCTTAAGCACAAAACTAGTGCTTGTGTTTTAAACAACTAACAACGGTCTATGGGAGTCGTGAAGATACAAACTTATATTTCTTTGAATGTTCTTGGGTTACTACCAAATTGGAATAGAACATAGATTGAAAAGGTGTCTCACATTTCCCCACCCTACTATATACACTTCTATATTCATTTAATTATAATAGATAATTGTACAAATTGAAAATCAGTTAAAAATCTTTAAATAGTTTCACCTTGCTCTATGCTTTTAACAATCCCATCGATAAATGAATCCGTAGATTGCTTGATGGCCCCCAGTGAAGTCACCTCAACCAGCATGGTCTGGAAAAAACCAGCTGGGCCAGAATGGGAATGGGTGCCAGATATAACCACGTTGCGCTCAGTGTATCGCCTGCGTTTAATTTAAAGTTACAATTCTGTTATATAGTAGGGTAAGGAAAGATGGGACACCTTTTCATTCTATTTTTTAATCCCATATGGTAGTAACCATTGAAAGAATTATTAAACCTTATGCTCACGACTATCATAAACCCTAGTTAATTGTTTAAAACACGATAAGGGACAGGGTATTTGGATATTATGTGCTAAAGGTGACCCACCTTCCCCCACCCTACTATATTGTATTCCATATGAGTAATCTTAAGATTTAAATCAGCTTGCGGCAAAACACCCAGACTTTAAACTAGAGGTTGACTGATCTATCAGTTTACCGATATTAACAATACGATTTACCAATAATAGATATCAGTAAAAATGCGCCGATATACAAAATATTTTTAAAGAGAACAACATGTAATTGCTTATGGGTAAATGGGTTGTACACAAAGTACATTATGAATGAATGAAATTTATTTTGTCTCTTGGTCACTAAACTCTTACGTGGGTCCATATTTTGCTTTCAGTCGCTTAATGACTTCCAGTTTGACAACTTGAGAAGCCATGCCACTGTCTACGGTGGCAAACACCACACACGATGTATTTCCATTGTTGCAAACAATGAATGTCCGAGAATATAAACGCTGATGAAGCCCACTAGCTGTTTGTGAAGGGTTAGCATACCCCATCTGTAAATAAACGCATAGTTTTTCACAAAACAGAAAATCTGTACAGTAATATCTTAGCAATATTTTAAATGCTTAGTGGTGCATGTGCTACCAGAGCAACTCAAGCTTGATGGTAACTACTAATCATCATAATTGCACTGAATGAATGAATCTAACTTGCTTTATCCTCACGTAACCGGTAAACGAGTCGTTATAACACTGGTTTTCTGTTTTATACACCTCATGCCAGCTTAGGAGTTACCATGTATGTTACATTGTGGATGACTTTTGGGGGGATTTTTTATGTATGGCTGATAATTTAGACAACCCATTAGTGACCAGTGGGTTAGAGCAATTGCCGTTAAGTGTCTTGCTCAAGGCCACACGAATATGGTTGAATAAATTATAAAAATTGGTTTTATATTCCAAATCACTTTAAAACTGTCATCACAATACACCTAAACTGCATTACTGCAATATCCCCACTTGTGTTTTGGCACAGCAAAATGAGCACGTATGTGTCCTTGGGCAAGACACTTAACCACAATTACTCCAACCCAGTGGTCACTAAATGGTTGTCCAAGTTATCAGCTGTACATAAAAGAAGCCCCACAAAAATAATCCCCTACAATCTACAAAGTAACATACTTGGTAACTCGTAATCTGGCACGGGGTGTATGAAACAGAACACCTGTGTTACAATAACTGACTTTCTCGGTCACGCAAGGATAAAACAAGTTACATCCATTCAAATGTTACAACTTCCCATTCATACCCACCATGTTAACTTGTGCAACTGGTCCTGTTACATCATAACGTCCGACACCAATTAAATATTCCCCTGGAATTGGTTCAGGAGCCACATCTGGGTCATTTATATCCACTGTAAATTTAGACATATCCAGTTAAATAATTGCAATTATTCCAATTATATGTAGTTAAATCAAGCATTTATCCATAAAACCATAGTTACCCTCATGTGATAAGAAAAATCTACATGTGTATCCACAGTATAAGTTTTAATGCTAATGTAAGGTATTAATATTCGGGTTCTTATTACAAGCTTTGCGTAGACAATTTCTAATTTATTTGAATACATAATAGGACAGCCACAATGGCCCATGGCCACACTCAGTTGAAAAATCCATTGGTGACCCCTGGCATGCATGAGTTGACAATTATTGCTAAGTTTCTTTACTTAAGAAACACACACTCGGCAATAAAGAAATACTAGGTGAATTTAGAATAGGTCCAACTCTGTCCTAAATCCCAGGAGTCATGGCATGGCATGCCGTTTTCTACTGGTCTAATGCATGGCTTCCTAAATTGGGGGTCACGTAATGAACTTCAAGGGTCAAAGAAAATTTTAGGAGATTAAAAGGGGTTACAAGCAAAAAAGTTCAATTTTTCAATTTTACACAAAGTACTTCAAGCATAATGCCAATAACAGTGAACAGTCGCTTAAAATCTTGGGGAGATTAAAATTGGGGTGAGCATGGCATGCCATAGCATTTCCCCATACCCATATATAGAAAAGTGTTAGAAAAACATTTAGAGTGTAAGACCACCTTTTTTCACAGCATCAAGAAATCCAAAGTAATATCCCACAAGTATAGCAGCAGTAGCAAGCATTGCTAAACCCAGGAAGCCAAAAAACATCTTACAGAATAATGAAGTTGAGGAAATGAAATGATCTGGCTCATAACTGCTACTCTGTAATTTATAATAATGATATTAGCCTAAGTTGTCTCTTCGATTACGGTAGCGAAACTGTAGAAATATTTTAAACAAAATGACAGGATATAGAGACAAAATAACAGTTGTTAAAAAACATATTTACATTTAGTTGGAAGAAAATAAGCTGGTCGTTACACCTAGCAGACAAACGAGCCATTCATGTTTAACTATTATCAAGTTAGTCTAATAATAGGAATAAAAGTGTGGGTAAAGATATCATGTGCACAATTATATATGTAAGAAAAAGTTTTGGTGACTAATTTGCTGTCAAATAACCTAAACTTTTGTTGAAAATTTCTGGCACGAGTGAAGAATCTTCTGGTTTGTTACAGATTAGACTGGCGGAAAGTGTTAAAAGGTTGGTAGTTAGGGGTTAGTGGTTATATGGGTTAGTAGTTAAAGGTGAGGGGTATACGGGCTAGTTAGGGGTTTGTGGTTAAATGGGTTAGTAGTTGGGGGTTAGTAGTTAAGGGTTATATGGGTTAGTAGATAGGGGTTAGTGGTTATGGGTCAGTTTGTCAGTACTCAGTAGTTAGGGGTTATATGGGTTAGTAGTTGGGGGTTAGAAAATAACGTAAGGGTAGGATTTTTTACTCGCACCCAATTTCTATAAATATGTAACGTTTATAGACCAATTCAACTATACATGTACGAAGTATACATGTACGAAGTACATTATTTTATAAATGATATTAAACAATAAAATACCTTCTTTTTTGCCATTCTTACACTTGATTTGTATTTTCACATTTACTATTAAATATAAGACACTTCGCCTATAAGAAATTTTTGTTTAATCTGTTTATAATTTATAAGCATAAATTCAAAACAGCTTTTCTGTATGTTTTTTATGCCTGTACGTATTAGTCTCTTTTACCGTATGAACCGAAACCTTGAATATTAAATTGGCAAATACTGCGTTAGTGCATTATGCAAACATTATATTTGTGTGCCAGTAGCAATGTAATCAAACTTTATCGCTTTAAAATCTTATCTAAACATAATACGGTTGTTGTCAATTTAACAACCTTTGCACTCGTACCATAAATCCCATGACGATAAAGTTGTCGAGTCATGCTGTTAAGGAAAAGTTAACATAGGGAAAGTACCTGTCGAGGCCATAACGCAACGAAACTGACAAATTTCGCACTTTTTCACATTGACAAATTATCAAGCCGACTTTGGCACGAATCCCAGATACTCTGCATCGCTATATAGAACTTCACACGTATAGAATACCGTACGCCTATGACTAGTGCAACCAAACTACAATCAAGTTGTCATTAGATTCGCATCTTTAGGACTCGCACTATACGATTTGCATTTGGCACTGTTTGATTCTAACATTTCTCGGTATCGACAATAGAAATTGCTTTGCTTTGTGTAAACACAGATCTGTCCACAATCGGCAAATGTAAAACTGTGTAAAATATATATAGTAGGTTGGGGAAAGATGGAACACCTTTCATACCATTTTCTCATCCCATTTGGCAGTAAACAAAGCGCGTTCAAGGAATTGTAAAACCGTATCCTTACGACTCACATAGACAATGGTTCATTGTTTAAAACTTGATCGGGATATTTGAATATTCTGTACTAAATGTGCCTGTCTTCCTCACCGTACCACATACCGTGTTGTATATTTTGACGTTATCCGTCACGCGAGATATAAAACCACCGTCATTCATTCATATTTCGCAAGCCAAGTGAATGTGAATGTAACTTACTTTATCCTCGCGTAGCCGGAAAACGACAGTCGTTATCACACGGGTTTAACACCTCGTGCTAGCTTACGAGTCACCATGTATGTTACTTTGTGGGTGATTGTTTTTTTGTTTTTTTTCATTTTTTTAAAGTATGGCTGATAATTTGGACAACCCATTAGTGACCACTGGATTAGAGCAATTGCCGTCTTTCCCAAGGACACATACGCCCACAATGGTAGCAGCGTCAAGTTTTTAGTCAAAAACCAAACTCGTAATATACAAGTCTACCCAGTTGGTGTATTCACAAGTAGCATATATATGGGCGGAAAGAAAGCATAAACGTACAAATTTAAATTACATGAAACTTAGTTAATTACGTCATATATACTACGTAATGTCTACGTCACAATACTCTTTCCACCGTTGGCGTTAATGTTTGAGTTTATCCATGGAATAAAGTGAGCCACGTTGGTGTAGACTCCAGGGTACTTTGCACGGGCACAACCAATACCTGTGATAAGCATAATTGTTTAAAGTAAATGTAAGGTGAGGAAAGATGGGACACCCTATCATTCTATCTTATTGTGAGGGAATATGGAAAACCCTCTTATTCTATTTTCTCGATTGTCACATTTGGTAGTAAACAAATAAAATTCAAATAGTTATAAAGCCGTATGCCCTTGCGACTTTTATAGACCGTTCTTTGTTGTTTAAAACACGATCGGGATATGTTGATATTCTGTGCTAAAGGTGTCCCATCTACCCCAGCAAAAGGTATATATGAAACAGAACACCCGTGTTATATCGACTGTCGTTGGCCCGCCACACGAGGATAAATAAGATAAAATTATAAATTTTATTTACTATTTTTTTTTGCTAACGTACATTCATGGTCACTTACACATGTTTGTAAACTGACCGAAACTAAACTTACCGAAACTAACGACCCCAACGACTGCATATTTTCCCTCTGAGTTCCTGCACACGTAGGGTCCGCCTGAATCACCAGTGCAAGCGTCTGAACCTCCAGTCTGTAAAAAGTTTGCACACATAAAAAAAAACAAAACGTGGTAAAAAAAGGTTTTACAAAATCTATGTATAGTATTGTGAGGAAAAATGGTCACCGTTGAAATATAGTTAAGTAGGGTGGGGTAAGATGGGACACTTTTAGCACATAATATCCAAATACCCTGATAGTGTTTTAAACAATTAACAACGGTCTATGTGAGTCGCGAGGATACGGTTTTATAATTCTTTGAACACTTTTTGTTTACTACCAAATGGGACGAGAAAAAGGAATAAAAAGGTGTCTCATCTTCCCCCACCCTACTATATATCCCATATATTGTTTTCGTGTTTTTAAATATTAACAATAGTATTTTAAGGTTCACGGTTATATTAATATGTAAATACTACCGAATGGGACAATAAAAATAATGAAAACAGTGACCCTGTTGGACCAAACTAATAAATTTTAATTTGATAAAATTAAAGCAAATCGATTATTTTAATAGGTTGTGTTTAAATTGCCTCGCAACTATACGGGTGTTCCGATTAACATATCTGAAATCCAGTCCTGCATAAGAGCATGATATCTAAAAAATAGAAGTTTATATTCTAGCTAGACCCAAGCGTTTGAAGTTGTTTTACTATTGGATAGTTGAAATTATATGCACAGTATATGGTGGGGGAAGATGGGACACCTTTTTACTCCTTTTCTCCCTTGTGGTTGTAAACAAATAACATTCAAACAATTATAAAACTGTATTTTCGTGACCTCCATAGACCGTTGTTAATTGTTTAAAACACGATCCGAATATCTGGGTATTATGGGCTAAATGTGTTCCGTCTTCCCCCGTCCTACTATATTAAACTATTGTAAAGTTTAATGTGTATTAAGCTATTATATGCAACCTAACCTTCAAACCAGCGCATATCATGATATCATCAATAAATAGTTCGGTTCTCTTGTTATATCTCGACTTGCAATATTTGTTGCTCTTTGTAGGAAGCGTCACCCACATCAAGTTTGCTGCGGCAGCTGCAAAAAAACACTGGCATAATAAACTGGAACGCTGTTCCGAAAACTTTATTAAAACTAAATTTATTTATAATTTATTAAAACCAAAAAAAGGCTGAAGTAGTCGTGAGAAAGGTGTTTATAAAAATGGTGGTCATAAGAATGGTGTTCAAAAACGTATTGTTGTGAGAATGGTGTTTAAAAACGTAAAAACGTATTATTAAATTGTTATCTGAAACACGGCCTACTAGAAATCCAGTCCTGGTCTACTCTGGCATATATAACACAGCGTAATTATGACGTAAGGTGACGTACAGCTTTGTCCAAGTGACTCATTGGTAACACCCCACCCACTGACTTGACAAAGTTCTCCTTTTTGCTTGATTGGGAAACTCTCATCCGGAAGACACGCCGGTTGTACCGCGTCAGTGTACCTACGTCATAAAATTTAACCTCAGAGTCGATGACGTATGTGGGACGTCATCAACAATTTACCTGGCACAGCGGCCGTTTACTTTTGCAAGCTTAAGCAATGCAACATCGTGTCTTGCCGAAGGGTAGAGACTGAATTCTTCGTGAATTATCAATCTTTCAATAGCAAAGTCTTGCTCTGTGTCGTCCGAGACACGGTTGTTCAAATCTCCAAGGCGGACGGTAAATATTGATGCATCCCTGTGACAGAGAAAACATTTTTCTTCGATCTAATTTTATGAAAACATGAATTATAGTACTGTGGGGTAATATGGGATACCATTAGGACCTAAATCCCATTTTTACTGATTGTGTTTAAACAATTAACAACGATTTTTTAGAGTCGCGCGCTGCGACTATAGTCTGTAAATATCCTTTTTTATTCTTTGTTATACTACAAAATGGGATGAGAAAATAAAAATTAAAACATATCCCATCTTACCCCACCCCTACGTATGGTCTCACTAATAGTTTTAAGATATCTATTTAACCCCGTTTTTTAAACAGCGCGAAATAATACAAGGCGAAAACAGATAAAGAACTATATTTTCATTTATAATAAAACTTGAGAGGTTTATTTATATATGCTGTTGCTGTAGGTCTGGAACAAAACTTAACGTGATGAACACAACATGGCCAGAATAGGTATTTTAGATCTTTAAGAAGTCCATATTATATGGATACTTGTTTTGTCGGTATTCTAACTATACTTTATAATCATTGCATGTGAATGAATGAATGTAACTTACTTTATTCTCGCGGGATCGGAAAACGACAATCGTTATAACACGGGTGTTCATACACCTCGTGCTAGCTTATACTAATAACCATGTATGTTACTTTGTGGGTGATTATTTTTTGATTTTTTATATATGGCTGATAATTTGGACAACCCATTAGTGACCACTGGGTTAGAGCAATTAGCGTTAAGTGTCTTGCTCAAGGACACATATACGCCCACCACAGTAGCAGCGACGAGCCTTGAACTCATTACCTATTTGTTACAGGCAGGCGCGCCAAATACTTTGCCACAGCGCCGGACGATGTAATATGACTTTACCTATCTATAAAGCAATGGGCTGCAGTAAGGACCCAACACTCATCAATCAGTGTCCCACCACAGTTGTGGATAATCTGATTTCCTTCTGTATCAAGTTGTGGAACTCGGAATCGAATGCTTGCCTGTATTCAAATAGATCACCATGTTATCAACTCATTCAAAGCCATCGGTATTCTATATTGCCATAGGTGAAGTCATACAGTATGGCATGGCATGGGAACTGAGATTTAGGCCACTTTTGGTCTTTACCCCAAATGGTACCACCCATTATTTACCAGAACTGGGTTTCAGCATTGTCCGTTAAGTATTTTGTCCAAGGACCCACGCCAATCAGTGCCGGTCTCAGTATCGAGCATAGAAGCCCATACTGGGTTATGATGCAAGGGTCCAACAACAGAACTGACGGCGCCGGACCAAACATACAGTATGCTAAATAATAGTAAAATAGGATATTGGTCATGACGAGGCCACAGTCAATACTCAATATTTATTAGCACAGATCTTAAAATTTTAAAGCCACACCTGCCATGGAAATTGACCCTCAGCCGCCTCGAGGCCGTTAACTACCCTCCCTTTTGTTTCTTCACTCTCATATTCCCTTTGCATGATTTGCTGAAACATACGTCATTACTAAAACTACGTCATCGTTCTTTACGTCATCAAGGTAAATTGCACGCAAAACCTACGTCAACGGATCGTATTTGGATCCTCCCGCAGTTCATCACGTGCCTAACGTCCGCAGCTGCGTGGAAAATATACGACGTCATTAGATGACGTAAAATGACGTCATTGTACGAGGAAAAAACAACTTACGTTTCTTGCAGAATACCTTGTACTGCGCGTTGCAGTTGGTCTTGTGCCATCTACCCTGGTGATAATATGAACATCTGTCCGTGTCACTGTAATCAAACAATCCCGTTAGTTACGTCACAGATGTCGATTTCGTAAACCAAACTTACAACGTCGTGCGCTTTCGTTCCCATTTACGGAAAGTGAGATCTGAACCATCGATGTCGTAGAAACGATTCCCCCTCCGTGATGCTTGCATACCAAGCCAGTATCTACCCCTGGTATCATAATGTTGCAATAATCTTCTTATGTACGAATGCTCCTTCCTAGTTCTGAAAACAATGCAAGGATAACAACGCTTGGGACGTCACAACTTAAAGTGACGTCATAACTTAAAGTGACGTCATAACTTAGAGTGACGTTATAACCTAAACTGGTTTTATTGCCTATAGCAACGTCATGATCTATAGTGACGTCATAATCTAAAGTGACGTTATAAATTATACTGACGTCATAACCTAAAATTACACCATAACATAAAGTGACGTCATACATACTTTGGCACTACCAGAGATCCATTAAAATACGAGCAGATTCCAACAGCACGACCTCGCCGCGTTACAATGTAGCGAAACAATCGGTAACATTTCTTCTTGAACAAGAACCAACCATGTCCGCACGTCGCGAACTTGTCTGTGACGTCACAAAATCAGCACTTTATTATTATGTTACTTCTGTTGCCAGGTCAAATGTAATTTTGACTATTCGGCTTCTTATAGGTATGAAAAACGTTCATTGATTCTATTCCGAAGTTTCGTTTATCAGGGTTTTCAAGTTTTAAATCGTAAAAAATAAATGTTGTTCTGAGTAGAATAAAAAATATTTGTCTAAAACACGGTCAGGATATTTGGATATTCTGTGTTAAAAGTGTCCCATCTTACCCCACAGTAATATAATTTTAGATGTTTGGTGTTGTAATCAAAGAGACAAATGAAGTTATTATAATAGTATTTTGATCAGTATAATGAGTCGACTTGGTCCAAACTCCCAGTTTCTCGAACTTCTTTATATAGTAGGGTGTTGGGGTAAGATTGGACATGTTTTCATTCTCTTTCTCGTTCAATTTGGTAGTAAACAAAGTGGATTTATAGCATTTATATACCCATAGCCTCGCTCTATAACAGCGTTGTTATTTAATAAAAACAAGATTAGGAAATATGGGTTTAGGAGCAAAAGCTGTCCGTCTCACCCCACAGCATTATGTACACCTAGAGGAGTTTCCTTTTAAAAAACCAAATAATTAATAATTATGTTACACTTTCACTTACTCTTAGAAATGAATCTGTTTGCGCCAGAACTGCGGCGTCTTGCCCCCCTCACCGTGATGACGTCATCACTTGACGTTTCGAGGAAGTCCGGCAAGCCTGATTCACCTAAAAAGTTATTGGGAATTTTGATGATTTAAATAATAGCAGATGTTTTGTGCAGGAAACGGAAGTTAAACTACGTCAGAAAGCGAAAACACTTCGGTGGAATAGGGGTATTTCCCTCTGACGTTTTTATGCTATATGGTTATACATTTAAACATATGAAAACCACTGTGAGTCCTTTTACGGATTGAGTTCTTGGCTAGTTTCATGGTATAACATAACACTATTTTCTACTTCTTCGAAAATAATAGCGAAGATCCTAAATTATTTAAAAATCGAAGATAAGAAAATGAACAAAGTGAAAGAAAATAGTTTAATAACATCGCGGCGCTATTCGGGTGATCGGCCAGTAATATGGGAATAAATCTTATAGGTAGGCTTAAAGGTGGCTGTACACAAGGGGATAGCGAAATCCGGACAAAACAGACAAAACGTACGAATTCCGGATACTGTGTACAGCCACCTTTACCCATAAATAGGAGGATCTCTATAGAACAATTACTTCGCATAAGTTTTAGAGTAAATAGCTCGCATAAGCTCCAATCAAAAATTGATCCTGTTAGTAGCGAGGCAATTAGGGTCTTTTACTTACGAAACTCAATCGTTTAGTTCATTAAACGGTGTTTCTATGTATTACCTAAAGTGCACGCATCACTGAGTTCGGCGAAAGTTGTCGAAGCTGGTTGGTCCACCCATCGCCACCACTTTCTTGCGTCATCAACACGGTTTCTGACGTCATTATGGGAGTTTTCGTCATAATCGAAATGCAATCCAGTGATGTCCAAATAAAGATGGCCGACCTCCGGGACCTTTATTTAAAACATAAGTTATTTCCCCTTGGCAATTTTTTTTCATAAAAAGACTTTTCGCAAAACCTTATCTCTAGATACTATTGCATCCATTTCTTTATTACCACTATATTAAGTGAAAAGGTAGGATGCAAACGAAAGAAAACGCGCCACTTTGAAAGTTTCCAAGTACAGAGTTATGTATGATATTATGGCTGCAGTCAACGAATCAATTTGTCTGATTCGCATCAACTCTCGTCTCACCGAGTCAGAAAATACATGGTTTTTCATCCGAAACAACGTGGGGTCAGATTGATTAGATTCAATGTCCCATTTGCACCAATCTTCACCACGATTCGCTTCAGTGTTATCGTACCAGTTCACTTGCAAGCCTCCTCTATTGTGAGCACAAAACAATCTGCAAAATTCAGATTTCGTTTGTTTCGTCGCAAAACTTTTCTACACAAATGCCTATACCTACATCACAGTGGATATATTACATAAAGATATGTGTTAAGTGGGATATAGTCAGCATATAAAGTCTCACGTTTTCGAATCGTGTTTTTACAATTAACAACACTCTTTTACAGATGTAAGAAAACGGTTATATGTGATAGGGTGGGGTAAGATGGTACACCTTTTTATTCTATTTTTTCGTCTCTTTCAATAGTATAAAAAAAACATTATAAAACCGTATTCTCACGACTCCCAAGAATTATAAAACCCTATCTTCACGACTCAAATAGACCGTTGTTTACAGTTTTTAAAACCTAATCAGAATATTTGGGTGTTACGTGCAAAAGTTGTCCTGTCTTACCCCACCCTACTATATAGTTTGTAGATATTCTTTATTTACTATATATCAAGAATCATATATAGTATCATAGTGTAAGAGAATTCTTCTCACACCAACGTTATAAAGATATTCTTTGATCAGATAGAAAACAGTCGCTAAAGAAGATTTTGGAACTTTAGACCTACATGTCAAGCAACTACACCGGAACCAATTATTCCTAAATCACATCTACTCATGTCCATAAAGTTACGAGGTTTTAAAATCCTAAAATGTTATTCTCACTTGGTTTGGTTCTGGTTGATAATGTAATGGGAATTTTGAAGCGGCACTTTAAGCCACCAAATTTTCGCTCCAGTACGAGTGAACTTAACTCCTCGATCGTGACTTGCATCTTCGTGTTCTTCAGAGTCTATGAGTCAGCAGAAATAAACGTAAAACAGCAAAATTGAAAATGAATTTTAAAAGATAAAAGAATTTTTATATTTAAGTAGTAAATTTTGAATATTGGTGTATTTGTAAGAAATAACTTTGTAAATTCGTAATATCCGTTGTTTATATAAAGTTAAATGCGTATGCATATAGTTATATTTATTATTTTTTCGATAGAACTAGGAATAACGTTAAGAGTCCTACATTAGAAAAAAATAAAAAATAAAAAACTTAAAATAAACCCCTCAAAGTTACATACGTTGTAAATTTGTAAGCGGGCACGAGGTGTATGGAACAAAACACCCGTGGTATAACGAAAGTTGTTTTACCCTAGCATGCGAGAATACATAAAAGCTCATAGTTCCCGATCGTGTGTTACACAATTAATACCGCCTTTTTACAGTCGCGGGACTACGGTTATATAGTTTTGTGAACTTTGTTTGTTTACCATACCAAGTGTGACAATAATTGAGAATGAAAAAACGTATAATATAGTACGTTCATTTAAGAATATAAGAAATAAAAAGTTGTCTTACCATCGTCGAGAGCCATGTAGGGCCCTGAGTGCCAATGAATGTTGTACCATGACGTAGGGATCTCAGCTGATGACGTAATCAACCTGGCGTCAGATGGTCGCATACATTTTAAACCTGGTAAAAAGTTCAAAAATTTAAACCCTCGGCTATAAGTAAAACAAAGGAATTTATTTTTTAATTTAGGTTAATACGAATTAACTTAGTTTAAAAAGTTACGCACGTCACACTGTAGGTTTATCTTGTGTTATTTGCTGAGATGAATTTTAGCTTTGATAGGATCATATTTTTTCAGAATTTTAATTCTGTTTTTCAGAATGGATTTTTATTTATTCATGCACAAATTGTTGCATTTAAATAAACAATTACCCGCGTGGTAACATACTTGGCAACTCGTGAAGCTGACAGTAGGTGTATGAAACAGAACACCCGTGTTATAACGACTGTCGTTTATTTCTGCCCACGCGAGGATAAAGCATTGCTTGCTTTTTAAAGTAAAAGCTTTTTATCTACGTTGTACAAACGACTGTAGTTTTGTTGTTTTAGCTTAGATTCTGTCGTTGATTTTTAAACACCTGCCCTTAGTTATCGTGTTCAAAAAGATAAATAAAACAGGGTGGGGGAAGATGGAACACATTTTTATTCTATTTTCACGTCCTGTTTGGTAGTTACATTCAAAAAAATTATAAAAGCGTATCCTCACGACTCCCATAGACTGTTGTTAATTGTTCAAAACACGATCAGAACATTTGCATATTATGTGCTAAAGGTGTCCCATCTTTCCCCACCCTACTACAACAAAAAAGGCGGTTGTGTTTTTAAAATATGTATATTAACCGGTATAGGGTTTATTGGGCACATACTGGCATAAATCTTAGGTCCCATGGTGTCACGCGCTGCAGGACCTCACACACATTGAATAGAATATGTACTACTTACCTTTAGAACTTGCAATTAAATAAGCGACGAGAAAAATAACTATTTTCATTCCGTTGAAGTTTAGCGCATACGAATCTTTCTAATATAAATAAAAAAAACTATGTAATTAAAACCTGCAATAAAAATATACTATTAATACCACTCTGTTCCAAGCGTGGCTGACCGAAAATGCGCGAACCAGCGCCTGTACTTATTTATACCATCCTTGAATTTTCAATCTGTATTGATTTCCGCAGAGTAAATGGAAAAGCTGCATGCTCGGAACTGGAAGTCTGCAAACAAACTTTCTTTTCAAGCTTGGTTTGGAACGGAACCGAGAAAAGTGACGTCACGTTACGCCTGCCTGCCTTCCAATTGCCCCCCTGTCTTTTCTGGACTGACACGGTGTTAGACCATTCGCGTAATAATGGTTCGTTTGGAATAACTCTTTGAGTTTATTGGCAATGCAGTTTACACGTTATTGCAAATTTTTATATGATCTCTGTACGAAGAAGTTACGATTACCGTATGGTTGCTAATACCGTATTTGTAAACGGTAGAGAACATTGTAGCAACGAAAATACGAAAACATATTGAAGCTCCATCTACCCCAGTAATATTTTGACCAGTTGTTTTTGTTTTCAAGATATTTTCCGCTATTTTTCTAAACAATTACGTCATAAGTCAGTTATAACTTTCAGATCAATTTACTATGACGTGAGAAACCGCTTCGTCCGCGTCAATAAACTGCTGACTTTGGCGTACGGTCGCCACATTGGTTACGTCATGGGTCACGTACAACTGCTTTAGCTCACGATAAAGCTAATTCAGGAGTGTTTTTATCTCGCTTTTTAAAACGAGAATACCGGGTTCGAGGATAGATGCTGCTACCATTAGTTGTCCTGTGTGTATTTGGACAACTTGTTGTTCATTGCTTAAAAAATGGTAAAATGTGTCACCTACAAGTTAAGTACGATGTAACTGCCAGATGTAAGAAATGTATAGGACTTCTGTGTTTTAATTTCCGATGTTGTTTTTAAATGAATGTAACTAGCATTATCCTCGCGTGGCCGCTAAACGACAATAGTTATAAGTTATAACACGGGTGTCCTATTTCATTCACTTCGTGCCAGCTTACGAGTTATCATGAACTTTGTGGATAGTTTTTTTTATGTATGGCTGATAATTTGGACAACCGATTAGTGACATTTGTTATTTTATCTATTTCCGACAATACAAGTTACCAATAAATATATTGTTATCTGTAGCACACTGAACTAATGTTCATAGTTAGGAGAAAAATAGGGGGCTAAAGAAGTTAACTTATTCACTCTCTCGCATTACCGATAAAAGTGCTAGAAAAAAAGGTAAGGAAGAGAGAGAAAGTAGCGAAAAAAGAAAAACAATTTTTCTTCTCACCTTGACGTCACTTTTTTTGGATTTGTGTTGACGTCATATGAGTTTGTTTGCATCGAATACAACATGTCGATGCTCGTGGTATGTATTTTGAGCATTAGCTTATTTTAATCAAATCACGCCGTTCCTAACTTATAAAACATAATAAATTTCGACTTATTTTACTAGGAGAAAGGGGTTTACTATGTATAATTGTCATTTTAATAGTGAGTTTTATAATTTCACGTTTTAATGCTTGTAATTAGAATAGGCTTGACTTTAAAAAGGTCAAAAATGTTTGAATTGGTTTCTTAAATTTGTCAAGCTGTATTAGTACTTTTGTTTTTTTAACTATATTTTGTATTTGTTGTACAGGGAAATCAACAAACTTTTGATGAAAAATGGCCGACTATGCAACCTATTATACTCAAATTGCTGAGTCAGCAATCAGTGACTCGACAGGAATGGCAGGTTGGTTGAAATGTGTTTTTATCAAAAAAAGAATTCCAAATCATTATAGTAAAATTGAAATGTATACGAGGTCAAATGTCGATAAGCAAATAAGTGCCATAACTCATAAGAGCAGTTTTACAACATAAGTAAAATATGCCTGTCAGTAACAGTATATGTGATTCCTAATTTTGAACCATGTTATTTATTCTAATAAATAATATCGAGCTTGTATGTTACAGTGCGATTCATGTCATACTTTACAATTCAGTGGCTTATATATTTCAAACCAAGCTTTAACACCATTGCAAAATTGTTCCAATAAAAGTGCTAACAGATGCATAATGTGCAGCTGTGTTGTAATCACACTCATATTCATCAAACATAGATAGGGATACTTATTGAATAATGTAATGAATGTGAATGCCATATATTTATGTTTTATATGTTGGAATAATATAGTCACACTCACAAGTATAGTCACATTGATTAATGTGGGTAATGCAATATACTCTATCTCTGCTTATTTGTATAGACGTTTATCTTAATGGTAAAAGCTGGTTTACACTTAAAACTGGTGTGATAAAACCTGTTATGTCACCTCTGCTATACCTATGCCTCTTTTAAAAATGAATTGGTATATAGTAGGGTGGGGGAAGGCAGACACCTTCAGCACATTATATTAAAATATCCTTTTTAAACAAATAACAACGGTCTATGGGAGTTGTGAGGATATAGTTTTATACCTCTTTGAGTGATCTTGGTTTACTACCAGATAGGACGAGAAAATAGAAAAAGGTGACCTATCTTCTCCCACCCTACTGTAGCATTCAAAAGATACCCAATGTTTTGTCTATGCTACCATCTACTGAGATCCCATTTTTACAGGATTTATTTTGGGACGTTCATTCAGTTTGTTTGTGGGACAACCAAGTTGGACCTGAAAAAGTTCACACTGCGCTTAAAACGAATATTTCAAACTTTATCAAAGAAGCACAGCAGGTGATTTCACTACAAGTAAACAGTTAATATTAATTTTGCAAAGTTGATGAAGCATGAAAAATGCAGGGAGTCTGTGGTACTGCTTTTCAAAGATACATAACTATTAATTTTGCCAATTTTAAAATTAATACTAAATGAAAAATTGTAATAATCTTAAAAAAATGATAATTTAATACATTCAAGCATTTAAAACACTTTTGTTTGGGTTAAATTTTAAAAATGTTTTTATACATATTATACATCTTTTTGTATTTATATAAATATATAATATATATAAACTTAGAAATATATATATTGTCCTTTTTTTTATTAAAATTTAAAAAATACTTAAAAGGGTTAGTACTTTTGAGAGGCAGTGAGAGTTAAATGCACATTTCTATGAATTAAATCTAACTTATTGGTTGTAATGTTTACTGATTAGTGATTACTGCAGTGCAGCAAATTTCAGGGTAGTCCTGCCCACCCTGCCACCCCAGGTTTGGCGCCTATGATTCAATTTCCATTTTTCTCAGAGAATAAAAACTCACCATGATGGTAATGCATTGCTGCGTGCTTATATTGTGGAGTGGCGAAAGTTCTTTGACCAATGCGTATACTTGCCTGAACCTTTTACTCAACTTGAGAAGTCACTCAGTGGAACACCGTCGAAAAAGAAGAAACAAGAACAAAACACTATTGTCAGAAAGGTGACCATTTGCATAGGAATACTGACGTTAGTTGTTAGTTCAATTTTTAGCATAATCTTGGGTGACACAGCTAAAATGCAATTCCACCAATAGTCTTTAAACATTGGGAATCTAATTGTTTTGATTAATGTCTAATTGATTTGATTAAGAAATGCAAAATACTTTGGATAGGCTTGTTTGTATAGACACCTAGCTGCAAAGTATAAGCTCTTTAAGCTACAAAACTGGTGTGCTGGAACATGTAATGAAATAACAGTCCAAAATTATCTATTTTCTTATGAAGGGATTTTGTATTTTTGTTATTATATCATGTTTGTAAGTAAATAAACTAAACAAAAATTGAATGTTTTGTCCACTAGCTGATGCTAGACAGCTGGAACAAGAATATTTTCAAGGACATCTATGAGCAACTGAAAGATCGGACAATGGAGTTAATCAAGCATGAAAGGGAAGGAGGGGAACTTGATGCACAACTTGTGATTGGAGTTCGGCAATCTTTTGGTGAGTATTCCTGTTTGATGGTAATATAATTGTGGGCGATTGACAACTTTATTAAAAACATGTGATACTTGATGAAAAATATTTTGTCACTCGACAGAGAGCATGAGGTGTATGTGTACACAATGTGTGCCTGGTGTATAAGAAGACATCCATGTTATAACTTGACAGTGAGCATGAGGTGTATAAATAAATACATCATGTGTGTTTTTCAGTGTTTGTTGTATAAGAAAACACCCATGTAACCATGTTTTAACTTGACATTAAGCATGAGTTGTATGAATAGTGAATACACCATGTGTGCCTGGTGTATATGAAGACAGTAAGACACCCATATTCTAACTCGTAGTCAGCATGAGGTGTATGATTAAAGATTAGCTATAAAACATAGTCAATTTTGTAAAAATATAAAGTATATATAGTAGGATGGGACACCTTTTCATTCTATTTTCCTGTACATTTTGGTAGTAAACAAAGAACATTTAAAGAATTATAAAACCTTGTCCTCGCAACTTTCGTAGACCATTGTAATTTGTTTAAAACACGACCAGGATATTTATATACTTTGTGCTTAAGGTGTCCCATCTTTCCCCACCCCACTATATATATATTTATTGAAAGACACTTAGTCATAGCTTGACATGAGCATAAGGTCAATACCTTTGTTATATCACAGTAAACCTTTGTTCCAACCCGGACGACCCTCTTGAAATTTATCGGGAACATTTTGAGAACGCTTACATTGCTTCAACTGAAGAGCATTATAAGTCGGAGGCCGAGACTTACTTGGCTGAACATGGTGTGCGGAAGTATATGAAATATGTAAGCCATTTTTTAAATTTTTATTAAACAAACCCAAATGCTGTAAAAAGTGTTATGTTAGCTTGCTAGGGTAATTGTATAGTTTGTGTTATAAAGTTTAAATTCAAAATACTTTAATTAAATTATAATATGTGTTTTTGTGTGTACGAGTTGTTAAACCCGTGTTATATAACGACTGTAGTTTTCTGGTCAGGCGAGTATAAAGTAAGTTACATTTATTCATTCATTCATTTAGGCCAGATTTGGCCCATTACCCCAACACCCGAGTTTTAAAAGATAAGAAAAAGTCAAATGAACCTGCTGTAATGTAACAATCTTTCTTAAATTCTTAGGCATACCAGAAACTTCTGGAAGAATCACAAAGAGGAACTCGGTACCTCGAATCTTCGTCACAAACTCGATTAAACGCTCGTTGTGTTAAAGTCCTAGCCACTCAATTCAGTGAAGCTATTCTTGCTGAGTGTAAACTTATGATACGCGAAAATGAAATGGACCGTGAGTATATTTTGATACTGAATGTAATTTTTTACATATTTTTGATATCGTAGCGTAGGGTGGGGAAAGATGGGACACCTTTTCGTTCTTTCTCGTCTCATTTGATAGTAAACAAAGAACATTCAAAGAATTATTAAATCGTATACTCACGACTTTTATACACCGTTGTTAATTGTTTAAAACACGATCAGGATATTTGGATATTATGTGCTAAAGGTGTCCATTCTTCTCCCACAGTACTATACTAGTTTGTTCTATTCTATATGTGTGAAGTCCTATAGTGGGTACATCATGGAATTCACATTGTATATGATTTTATAGTGTTTCTTTTGTAAATTGTAATTATTTTTACAAATATTTATTAAATAGGTGGGTTGTGTAACATTAAGTTTTTAACGGGGCATACGTTTCGTTTTTTTTAAACTTTAGTGATACCTTTAGTTGGTATGCCCCTTTAAGTTAGGGACACACGGGATCATCTCTGCCCCTTTAAGTAGGGACACACGGGATCATCTTAAAATGTCATGAATAAGGTCTTATGATAGGAAGCATTTTTATTATGTATACCAGCACAATGGATAGCCAGTCTGCCTAGTGCTTATAACCAAGAAGTAATGGATTCAAGGCTCGTCGCTGCTACCATTGTGGTCGTATGTGTCCTTCGGCATGACACTTAATTGCTTTAATCCAGTTGTCACTACTCACTAATAGGTTTTTTAAATTGTCAGCCAAACAGATAAAGTCAACCATCCCCTAAGTTACATATGTAGTAACTTGTAAGCGGGCACAAAATGTGTAAAACAGAACATCCATGTTATAACGACTGTCGTTTACCCCTGCATAAGAGGATAAAGCAAGTCACATTCATTCATCGATTTATTCATGTAAACCATGAACCAGACATATTATTTCATTACAGGTCTCTACCTCATGTTCAACTTAATGAACCGAGTACCGAATGGAATCGATCCAATGTTAGAATGCTTGCAAGAATACATTGTTCAACAAGGGCTTGCTGATATGAAGGAATGTTGCGATATTATTACTACGGTGGGTATCTTGTTATCATGTTTAATACAGTATATACACTATATATATATATACATTGTCTGGTGTATAAGATGACACCCATGTTATAACTTAATGGTGAGCATGAGGTGTATGAATACACCATGTGTGTCTGGTGTATAAGAAGACACCCATGTTATAACTCGACAGTGAGCATGAGGTGTATGAATACACCATGTGTGTCTGTTGTACAAGAAGACACCCATGTTATGACTCAACAGTGAGCAAGAGGTGTAGGAATACACCATGTGTGTCTGGTGTATGAGAAGATACCCGTGTTATAATAACTCAACAGTGAGCATGAGGTGTATGAATACACCCTGTGTGTCTGGTGTATAAGAAGACACCCATGTTATAACTCAACAGTAAGCAAGAGGTCATGAGGTGTATGAATACACCATGTGTGTGTGTATGGTATATAGGAAGACACTCATGTTATGACTCGACAGTGAGCATGAGGTGTATGAATACATCATGTGTGTCTGGTGTACAAGAAGACACCCATGTTATAAATCGACAGTGAGCATGAGAGCATTGATACAACATCAGAGGATAAACTTGACATCCTCTCTCTTCCAGGACTCTGAGAAATACATTGATCTTCTTCTTTCTCTCTTCAATCGTTTCTCGGACTTGGTGAAGAAGTCGTTCGATGATGACCCCAGGTTTTTAACGGCAAGGGACAAAGCGTTTGAATGTGTGGTGAATGATTATTCAGTTTTTAACGTGGAGTTGCAAACACGATCTAAACAGTAAGTCAAGTTATCCAAGTATTAATCCAGGATTTTTGATAAACTTAACATATATTTAAACAGAATATATCTGTTATTTTACTTTTTTTTTTTTAATTTTAATAAAATTTCAAAAAATGTTATTATTTTTTAAACGGTGTTTCATTCCTCTATAAATATAAATATTGTAAACACACACATTTTCCAAAAGCCAAACAGAATTCTATACCTAGTAAGACAGAGGAAGATGGGACACTTTTAGCACATAATATCCAAATATTTCAATTGGTTTTAAACAGTTAACAACGGTCCATGGGAGTCGTGGGCTATTGGTTTTATAATTTTTTTAATTTTTTACCACCAAATGGGACAAGAAAATAGAATGAAAAGGTTTACTATTCCCTTAATTTAAACACATAGGTTTTCAAATAGCAAAACAGAAATTATATACAGTTAGTATAAAATACATATTTCTCCCAACGTATCATTTTTTTCGAAAATCTTTTTAACAGTGACCAGTGTATTATTCCTCTATAAATATTATCACCGCACAAGTTTTCCAATAGCTAAACAGAACTGTATATACTAATATACCATTTTAAACTAATTTCCCATAATTCCTTTAATTTCTATAGAAATTCAATAAAACTTCTACTTGATTTAATAGAACTCTATATACTATTATTATGCATAAATTTTCAATACCGAGTCATTTCCTTTCGTTTTTCATAGAAATCCAATAAAGCTTCCACCTGAATCCCGATGTCCGGAACTTCTTGCAAACTTCTGTGACATGCTGTTGAGAAAAACTCCTCTGAGTAAAAAACTCTCATCAGAAGAAGTTGACGCGAAACTTAAAGACGTGGTAAGTCTTACTGTTGTTGTTTTTGACACGTAAGTGGCTGATATAGCAGGGTGGGGGAAGATGGGACACCTTTAGCATATATTATCCAAATATCCTGATCTTTTTTTCAACAATTAACAACAGTCTATGGAGTCTTGAGGATTTTTTTAAAGTTCTTTGAATTTTCTTTGTTTAATAACAAATGAGACAAGAAAATGAAAGAAAAGGCGTTCCATCTTCCTGTACCCCACTATAGATCCTTTTTCGTCAAACAGTTGATTTTGTTCTTGGGCTTAATTTTTTCACATTATTTAATCTCTTTTGACGGAAAAATGCATTATATCTTCAGCTATGATATCTTGCATTTTTATTATCATTATTCTTATTTTCTTGTTGTTGTTTGTTTATTATAACTTGTTATTTTGTTTTTGTATCTACGTGATTGTTAAATCTACCTAATTTATTTGTTTTTTTTTGTGTTATTTTTGTTCCACTTGTTGTATTAAAGTTTTGTCCACATTTTCTGTTGTTGGTATTGTTACTGTAATTATAATTCCTATGTCTGTAATTGTTTTAGGTACAATTTGTAGTAATATATAACAATTTTCCTATATTTTTTAGATTGTATTTTTTTGCTTTGAAAGTTTTAGGCAGTTGTTTTATTATATTTTTCTTTTGTTTTGGGCGTTTTGAGCAATTTTTTATTGTATTTTTCTTTTGTTTTGGAAGTTTTAAGCATTTTCTTTACCTTAAATGTGTATTGTTTTTGCAATCCTGTTGTTGTTGTTTCAGTTGTTGGTGTTAAAGTATGTTTCCAACAAAGATGTTTTCATGAGATATCATAAAGCTCATCTTACAAGGAGGCTCATCCTCGGTACATCTGCTGATAGTGAAAAAGAGGAAAATATGGTGGAGGGGTTACGTGAGGTCAGTCAGGGTTATACAGGGTCATATATTCTATGTGGTGGGGGGTACTACAGGGCACACTATGGGGACCTGAGATTTAGACAAGAGTTGGCCCTTTATCCTGACCCATGCATTGCGCCACGGCCAATTTTGTTTTCTCCAACAGTTCAATTTGCGGTTTTAAAACTAATTTTTTTCAAAAGCTGTTTCGTTTTTGAAACTTTAATGGTACCTTTAGATCATACTTGAGCATATCTATCAATACATAAATTTTAATTTTTCGTTGGTGTGCCCCCTTATCATTATATTTAAAAAAAAACAAATTGTTTATCTTCTTCCAGGTTGGAATGCCTGCGGATTTTGTGAACAAACTCGCACGGATGTTCCAGGATATCAAAGTAAGCGAGGACCTCAACACGCAGTTCAAGGAGGCACGGGAGGATAGAATCTCGGAGCTCGCAAACATCAAGATCCTCAATGCGGGAGCTTGGTCTCGGAGGTCGGATCGGATCCCTGTCTCCCTCCCTGCGATCCTGGAGGACCTTATTCCGGATGTTGAGGAGTTTTATAAGAGCAAGCACCATGGGAGGATGCTTAACTGGAATCATCTGATGTCCAATGGAGTTGTAGGTTATATGTGATATACTGGGGTGGCATACCTTTTTTTAAAGTGTATTGTGTAGGGCATGACATGTTAATATTTAGTAGGGTTGAAGAAGATGGGACACATTTTTATTCTATTTTCTTGTCCTTTTTATTAGTAAACAAAGAACTTTTAAAGAAATATGAAACCGTCTCCTCATGACTCCCATAGACAGTTGTTAGTTGTTTAAAACAAGATCAGAATTTTTTTGATATTATGTGATAAAAGTGTCCCGTCTTTCCCCACCCCATATAGTACTGTAGGATAAGATGGGATACCGTTGGCACATAAATCCCATATTTTATGATAAGGTTTTAAACAATTAACAACGCTTTATGAGGGTTGTGGCCCTGTGGGGGTGTGGTTAAATAATTCTGTAATTATGCTTTGTTTACTACCAAATAGAGCGAAAAATAAGAATAAAACATGTCTCATCTTACCCCACGCTGCCATAATTTTTTTTTTAAATATCCAGTTGCCATTTTTAATACAGCTGTATTGGAAGTGTTAAGCGTGTTTAAATGGCGTTATTAAGTAAAACATATATTAGGGTGGGAGAAGATCAAACACATTTAGCACATAATCTTATCCTGATGGTGTTTTAAACAACGGCCCAAGGGAGTCGTAAAGATACGGTTTTTTGATGATTTTTCTTTTTTACTACCAAATTGGGTAAGAAAATAGAATAAAAAAGTGTCCCATCTTCCCCCACCCTGGTATATATGAAAAATTAGTTCTTGAATTGAACTAGTAAAGTGATATTTTTTGTTTCAGATGACCTTTAAAACAGAGGTCGGGTCATATGACATTGAGGTCACGACCTTTCAAATGTCAGTGTTGCACATCTGGAATTCTCGGCCAACAGAATCGATTTCATTTGAGAGTTTACGTCTGGCAACACAGTTACCTGACACTGAGTTACGGAAAACTTTGTGGGTAAGTATGAAGTTGTAATTTTTTATAATTTTAAACTGTTTCATGTTTGTATATTAAAAATTTATTTAGCTGCCTACTGTAAAATAAGTAAGCAAAAACTAAAAATCCTTAATTTAGTATCTAAGTTGTCCCAAAATTTATACTTGAATCAATGATTGAATGTAACTTACTTTATCCGTGTGTGGCTGGGAAACGACAGTCGTTATAACACAAGTGTTTTGTTTCTTACACCTCGTGCCAGCTTACAATTACCAAGTATGTTACTGTGTGGGTGATTATTTTTTTTTGTGGCTGATAATTTGGACAACCCATTAGTGACCACTGGCTTGGAGCAATTGCCAATAGGTGTCTTGCCCAAGGACACATATGCCCACAATGGTAACAACGACAAGCCCTGAACCCATTACCTCTGCGTTGGAGGCAGGCGCGCTAACCAACTGTGCTACGGCGCCAGACGAAGACATTGGTGCCTTTAAACGGTTTAAATGTCTTTTTTGTATGTGATTCTAATTCACGTTTTTTTCATACAGTCACTTGTAGCGAATCCAAAGTTGAAACGACAGGTTTTACTTTGTGAACCAAAGCTATCGTCTCCTAAAGAATTCCAGGAGAGCTCCATGCTCGCTGTCAACCATCAGTTTGCTGTTATGTGAGTTTTATTTGTGCGTTCATTGAATTTTTGTTGTATTTTGGTTACACCTCATTTCATATTTTTTAACCCTGCAACTAGAATAGAAATTATTGTAATAAGGACTTTTTCTTTGGGGAAGAAAAATTTTTTTTTTTCTAAATATTGTAATTAGATTAAAACAATGCTCAGTTTGTTTTAATTTACCTAAATAGCAAATCTTTTTATAGGGACATTTGCTTTTGTTTTAATTTCCAAAATTTTGTTACCTCATGAAAAAGAAAAACAATTTTTTAATTTTTTTACTGTAGGAAAGCCGGCAAGCCTCAAAAGCGTGGACGAGTGAATCTGATTGGTCGATTGCAACTTTCAACCGACAAATCACGTGAGGAGGATAATGAGGGGATTACCCAACTTCGGATTCTTAGAACCCAGGTAAGATTTAAAAATAAAACAAAAAATTTTAATCTAATGTTTTTTTATGATACTTAAAGTTTCTTTTTATTTATTATTTGTAACTTCTCAGGACAACTCAGGTAAGAATCTTCAAAATTGAACAGCAAATTTTAATTTTTAGTCCTATCTTTTTCTATAATTCAGATTTTCTATCGTTTTTTTTTCTATTTCTTTAAATATTTTTATATTCTCAAAAATTTTAAACAATTTTAGCGACTTTATTTACCATTTCTAACTCCTTATGACATCACAGGAGGCCATTGTGAAGATCTTAAAGATGAGAAAACGAATCAACAACGCACAACTCCAAACAGAGTTAGTTGAAATCCTCAAAAATCTTTTCCTGCCTCAAAAAAAGCTGATCAAACAACAAATCGAATGGCTTATTGAGAACAAGTACATGAAGCGCGATGATGACGACATAAACACGTTTATCTACATCACATAACTCATTATGACATCACAGTCTTCAAATCATTTACTCAAGTTCAAAAATCTACATGATATCGCGGTCTATCGTGCCTCACTACAATTTTCAAAGTTCTTCACACCCGCTACTGCATATTTTGCTTAAAAGTTCTATCATCCCTTTCCTATAGATGCTACTACAGGAAGAAATAGGTACAAAATTTCCGCTAGGTGGCGGTAACTATTTCAACTTAAAAAAAAATTGGGAAATCGCAAAAAATATCTAATGGGTAGCGATAACTGTTTACTTAAACTTTGGAAAACCTCCAAATTTCACTAAAAAGTGTAAAAAAGTAGTAGGGTGGGGGAAGATAAGACACTCTTTCACTCTATTTTCTTGTCTTGTTTGGTAGTAAACAAAGAACACTCAAAGAATTATAAAACCTTATCCTGATGACTTCCATAGAGAGTTGTTAATTGTTTAAAACACAATCAAAATACTTGAATATTATGTGCTAAAGGTGTCCCATCTCGCCCCACCCTACCATACAAAAAAAATTAATCAAATAATACTTTGTACCTACTTCTGCCCGTAGTGACATTTTTTCCGTATCTCCCTATTAGAAGACAAGGCACAAACTTTTACACCAAAGGGCTAAAAAAAAAGAAAAAAAATTCTAAACTTTTCACGTCGTCACCACTGTTAGGTTGAACTACATTGAATGTGTCTTTTCTGACTAAAAACTGACAAAATGGTGACCTAAAAGTTCAGATTTCTCGCTTGCAGTCTTTTTTTGTGCCTGCTCAGCTTTCTCATGGGGGTTTCCCCGTAATTGATAATCATGGATTTGAAATGCTGGAGATTTATTTTCGTTCTGTAGGTAGAACATTCGAATAATTTATTTGTTTTTTTTGCGCTTTTTTCATTGAAATTTTGACGCGATACATTAGCGCACTGCACTTGCAATAAACACGGATTGTTACGTCACATCCGTTACGTCATCAAGGTCAAAACGTCGCTCGGAAAGGCGGAGTCGCTGCTTCGCTTTTTGTGACGTCACTCTTGCAGAATTGGTGATGACGTCACTATATGTCGTCTACGGCTTCGGCGGAGAAATACGTCATCTTTTCCATGACGTCAGTTAGTTCGGTGAGGGCGTCCGAAAGAAGCGTTTGATCTTGCCCTATTATGACGTCATCGAGTTCTTGCAGGGCGCATTGGTAATCGTCATCTCCAGTCACTGTCAACATACATTGTTACGTCACACAGCAACTTGTGTTGTAACAATCAACTCACATGTCGTGTCATGTGACGTGGTGGAACCGAGGAAGTCTCGCCCAGAAGCTGAAGCCATTGCTTCATCCTGTTCTGAGTAATCGTCCTCGGGAGGAGGTGGCGCAACGAAGATTGGGTTGCCATAGGGATCACTCTGTGACGTAATAATAAGTACTGTGTCGTAATAAACGAATGTGTTACCTTACCTGTATAATAGGGTGGTAGTGTGCTAACATGGACGACACAGCTTGTAAGGTTTTTAAATTTATGTGAAGACCGGATAAACCTGTAATTTAAATGGTTTTAAATACTTTTCAACCAACAATAAAACACAGGTAGGCTAGGGAAAGATGGGGCACCTTTAACACATAATATCCAAATATCCTGATCGTGCTTTAAACGATTAACAACGGTCTGGTGAAGTGGTAGTGTTCTATTTTCCCACCGTACAATATAATTTTGTATGTATAGTACTGTGGGGAAAGATGGGACACCTTTAGCGCCTAATATTCAAATATCCTGATTAAGCTTTAAACAATAAACAACGGTTTATGGAAGTCGTGAGGATATAGTTTTATAATTCTTCGAATGTTCTTGTTCACTACCAAATGGAACGAGAAAATAGAATGAAAAGGTGTCCCATCTTTTCCCACCATACTGTAATAGGCAGTGAAAACGGGTTCATGGCTCACTCTGTGTGTTTGTATATATGGAGTTTACATCTTGCGTACTAACATAAGTAAGCGGAAAATATACAAGTCATTTAGAGAATTTCTGGAGTCATTTTGAAACAGTCTTTTTAACTGAATGCTACCTGGCTCTCTGTCGCTACTATTTTGTGTGCGTATGTGTTATTATGCAAGACACTTAACTTTAATCGCTTGTGGTAACTAACGTGTTATATCTAAACTATCGGGTATACAGAAAATATCACCCACAAAGTTACATACTTGGTAATTTGTAAATAGCTACGAGGTGTATGAAACAGAACACCGTATTTTATATAAATGACATCCATTAGTTCACTGTATACTTTTATATGCTATATTTAACTGAACACGTATAGAAAACTAGCCAAAGCTTACTCGTCGTATCATCATCGCTATCCAACCTAATGCACATCCCGTCTTCGTCATCGTCGTCATCGTAATCATCATCGAAATTTTCATCTCCCGATGATGCGGTGTAATATCTAAAACAAAACTTTCTATAAATAAAGAACAGCATTTAAAGGTGGCTGTACACAGTATCCGGCATGCGAATTCGCCTGCGAAGTCGTATGCAAACCCATTTCCGAGTTCCGCATGCGGCAGCGAAATCCGAATAAACGGACAAAACGGACGAATTCCGGATACTGTGTACATCCTATTTGGTCGAAACCCATAGTTATAGTAGGGTAGGGGAAGATAGAATATCTTTTTACTCTATTTTCGCGTCCCATTCGTTAGTAAACAAAGAACATTCAAAGAACAAATAATTATAAAACGGTATCCTCGCGACTCCAATTGATTGTTGTTGAATGTTTAAAACACGATTAGGATATTTGGATATTATGTGCTAAAGATGCCCTTCTCCCACTTTACCATATATTATTATACGACCCAGTGGCCAGTATACGTTGTCAAAATTGTCAGCCATGCGTTGAAAAAATAAAAGAAATTCCAATCACCTACAAAGTTACATACGTGGTAACTTTACCCAAGCTGTACACAAACTGTATGAAATAAAACACCAGTGTTATAACGACTGTCCTTGCCCCGACACGCGAAGATAAATCAGTTACATTCATTCAATAATTCCAATGTAAAAGTTAAAACGTGCAAACGAGGATATCTTTGAAACGTGTAGCAATGTAATTTGCAATTCTGACTTTAATGGGTTTTTTTACCCTTATGTTTTCGTTCCATACATTACTTAACCAATACTCTGTTGTTAAGGGTCAAACAATAACGCGCATGATTTATCTGCATAACATCATCAACAGGAAACCAGATTTAAATGATGACTATTTATGTAAACGTCAATCAAGGGTATAAAGGGCTGGAAGTGCAATTCAAATTCGCGTTATATTTTGACCAATATTTTTTTAACCGTGTACAATGTTGTATGTATAGTAGGGTGGGTAAGATGGGACACCTTTAGCACATAATATCTAAATATTCTGGTCGTGTTTTAAACAATTACTAACTGTCAATGGAAGTTATGGGCATATAGTTTTATAATTTCTTGAATGTTCTTTGTTTACTACTAAACGGCGGCGAGAAAATAGAGGTAAAGGTGTCCCGTCTTCCCCCACGCTACTGTACATGCTTGGTAAGTTTTACGAGCCACGCTTTTTAACGAAATTTATTTTTTTAGTTTTTTTTGTAGTACTGTGGGTGGAGATGGAACACATTTAGCACATTATATCCAAACATCCGTGTCATGTTTTAATTAAACAATTAACAACGGTCTATGGGGTCGTGAGGATACGGTTTTATATTTTCTTGATTTTTCTTTGTTTACTAATATGACGGGAAAATATAATAAAAAGTGTCTCATCTTCCCCCACTAATTATCTTTCTTTTTTTATAATTTGTTTTCGTTTTCGGCGTTTACTGTTAATTCCCATCGTATCGCTGTTGCAATAGCATAACCTACATACGGTTACTGCAATCGAAGATATAACTGAATTTCTGAGCAAAATTTCAGCCTCTAGATTTTTATACGTTAGTGTACGGCCTACTAGAGATATTTATAATATTATTTTGCTGTTTGGTCGCCTCTATAGCTGCATGTAGCTATACTTGTGTAAATAATTGACCTCAATGCTAAATTCGTATGTTTTTTAATGCGTTTTTCCCATTACTGCTACCTTTTTTAAGCAAAATACATGACGTAACAATTAAAAAATAATGGTGTTGGTGACGTATAATAGGCCTTGTAATTTCAAAATGTGAATTATCAGGCCTTGTCTCTATTAGGCCGTGGTTATTGTAAAATGTTAAGATAACAACAGTAAAGCTATGCTATGTAAAGATTAGCCAAATATGTTGTGTTACACTAACATAGGTCTATTATAGATTTCCCACGCACTCGGGTATATATAAACACTATATAAATACATTTTCCACCCACGAGAATATAATCATGTTTGAAACAACGAAAAGTCATGACTGCCTATTCACACACTATAGCATGGCGGGAAAAATGGGACACTCTTTTATTCCAGTTTTTGCGTCCCATTTATAGTAGTAAACAAAGAAAAGTCAAAGAATTATAGAATCGTATCATCACGACTTCCATAGACTGTTGTTAATTGTTTAAAACGCGATCAGGATATTTGGACATTATGTGCTAAAGGTGTCCCATTTACCCCCACCCTACTATATATATATAAAAGACGTAAATTGACAATTACGTTCTATCAGGTTTCATATAGATTTCTACTTTACAAGGGGGTATGGGCTGCCGTGTTCTTATGCATATTTTACATACGCATATTAAATGGGCATGATGTATACATTACGCACCCCACGTACTGACCGAGTTTAGACGTCAATCCTAGCAAGATGGTTTACGTCAAATGTCTGTCAGCACACCAGCTGTGCCATGAATGGTTATGATTCATATTTCATACACTCCACGCATTAAATTTAACAATAAATATATCGGTTGATAGTGAGCATGCGCAATTTTGTGTGGCGGAAAATAATATTGTAGAGTGGAGAAAGATGGGAGACCTTTAGCATATAATATCCAAATATCCTGATCGTGTTTAAATAATTAACAACGGTCTATAGAAGTCGTGAGGATACGGTTTAATAATTCTTTGAATGATCTCTGTTTACTGCAAAATGGGACGAGAAAATAGAATATAAATATGTTTGATATTCCCCCACTCTATACTACAATTATAAATTAAAGACGCTTTTTGGGGGGGGGGGGGGTGGTGGCATTTATCTTTGTTTATGCTATGCGGGTGAAGTCCTACAGCGAGGCACGGCAGATAATTTAAGCCATACTGCAAAATTTGTGTTATCTCAAAATAAGTTTTACGCTTTTTGGTCGAATTTCGTTATTTTGGTATATTTAAAAATTATGCATATCATAAACTATTTGTGTATATAGTAAACAGTGTATTACATGGTACTGTTAAGGTATACTAGAATTACATGACGTTTTTTTCTTCGACTTTCTAACAAAAGTTGTTTTGCTGATTTTCTTTTTGTACACCTCATGCCCTCTGTCGAGCAGAGTACTGGGGACTTTACTTCAGACGGACATATAGTATATTGACAACTTATGCCCGATCTCGAGTGCATTGTTATTACACTTAAGAGTGTCATCCCATACCCTTATACGACTACTTCACTTATGTGTATGAGAAATATTTTGAATTTTGCGCACATGTGTAGTAGGGTGGGTGAAGACGAAACACTTTTTGCACAAAATCTTCAAATATCCTGACCGTGTTTTAAACAATTAACAACGGTCTACAGAATAAGCCGTGAGAGAACGATTTTTTAATTCTTTGAATGTTCTTTGTTTACTACGAAATGGAACGGGAAAATAGAATGAAATGTGTATACTATCTTCCCCCACTCTACTATATACATCTTGCAAACGTATGGGGAACATACAATTTAAAACAACCTATATATTCTATATTGGTGAGGTTCTGCGGCAAGGACAGAAGATATATGGTTTAGGCCGGAATTGTCATATTACCGCAAATTTGAATATTTGAATTTTATAATTAAAATTCAGTATAAAACGCTACAGCATTATAAACATAATTATATCTAAATATAGATATATATTCTAACTTCATAAGTATGTAGTAGAGATATAATAAGGTCCATGTTTTTATTCTTTTTGATCGTCCCAATTTGTAGTAAACAAAAAAAATTTAAAGAATTATTGAACTGTATACTCACGACTCCCATAGACCGTTGTTAATTGTTTAAAACACGATCAGGATATTATGACATTGCCTTACCCCACAGAAAACGTGGCAACGTTGTGAGCATATCTATTTTATCGCCCAATTTGGTAGAAAACCGGAATATTTGCAAAACTATACAACCGTATGGTCGCGACTTTAAAACAGCGTTATTAATTATTGAAAACACGATTACAAAATATGGGATATTGTTTGCTAATGGTATGTCCATCTTACCCCCTAGTACTGTTAATTCAAGTAGGGTGAGTAACCGTATCTGTACGACTCCCATAGACCATTGTTAATGTTTAAAACTTGATCGGAATATTTGGATATTGTGTGCTAACGGTGTCCCGTCTTACCCCACAGTACTGTTAACTCAAGTAGGGTAAAGTTGGATAGGACATTCAAATAATTATAGAACCGTATTCTCACGACTCTCATAGACCATTGTTAATTGTTTAAAACGCGATTAGAATATTTGGATATTATGTGCAAGTGTCCCAACTTACCCCACAGTACAGTTACTAAATAAATTGTCATATAGTAGGGTGGGGGAAGATAGGACACCTTTAACACCTAATATCCAAATAGCCTGATTGTGTTTTAAACAATTAACAACGGTCTGTGGAAGTCGTGAAGATATGGTTTTAAAATTAATCAAAGGTTCTTTGTTTACTACCAAATGAAAAGAGAAAACTAAATGAAAAGTTGTCCCATCTTCCCCACCCTACTATATCTCATACCTGTCGCTTCTCTCTCCATCACTAGTGTCATATTTCGATGTTTGTGGTGGCGCTAGTGACGTGAAGTCCTGTACCTGTGACCTCATAGTCGGTGACGTCACTGGCCCATCATCGTATGACGTCACAGCTATGTCAGGTGACATTGTCCGGTGTATAGGCGAATGCATTAATCCAGTGGCCATTATAAGTGAACAAACTGTACAGTTATATCTCATATACAGCACAGACTAAAATAACCGCGGGTCTAAATTAAATGGAAATTTATTCAAAACAACTGTTTACGGTGCTACTGCTATTTCTTAATGGTGAAAAGTCTTTTGGCAGCTTAGTAGTTGTTTTCGGGATTACAAACGTCTTTTGAGTTTATGTTCTATTCTTAACCCCACATTTCACGATGGCAATATACGTCATTCGTGCATGTTTTGTGTTACACAACCGTATTTTCGCTATAATCGTTCTATATGGCCTCACTGCATAATACATTCATAACTGAGAGCGTCAGCGCGCGAAATCTGGATAAGACGACTAACATATACAGTTTTGTCTGGCACTCGTATAAGTTGAGTATATACGCACTGACTCATATAGTGTTGTTATAAATATTGCTGCATCTATTTCCACAGTCAGACTGCCGCGTATACACAATCATCTATAACTGTCAGTTTGCTGGAATTATTGCCAGTGCTTCATCACTATGCAACGTATATAGGTGTACTGGTGCATTCGCTATCAAAAGTGAATTGAATAATCGCTAAGCAAAGGAAGGATGCAGCGCATTGACGTCATTTCCGCCGCCTGCTGACGCTCGAAAAAGAATTATGTAAACATAAAGCATTAAAAGGTACAAGGAGGAGTTACGCACCTCATACGGCTACGGTATATATACATCGGTTGTATTAAACATACCATATATATGCTGAAGCACGCCATGCGCATATACATGACTTCACATCATGCCAAAGTTAATGCAAGTTTTTCGTGTTTGGGTAACGTGTAAAGCATTAACGACAGACGGAACTTTGGTACAATAAAATTTATGTTATTACCAAAAGAATACAAATTACAAAAAAATGTTTTAGCAGAAAAAAAAGTATAGTAGGGTTGGGGAAGATGGAAACCTTTTCCTTCTATTTTCTCGTCCAATTAGGTACTATAACATTTAAAGACTCATAAAACCGTGTGCTCATGACTGACCGTTGTTAATTGTTTGAAACACAATCAGAATATTATTTGCTAAAGGTATCCCGTCTCTCTCCACCCTACTGTATCACATTATTCCTGGTAACTTAACAGTAAAATGACAACACAAAAGTTCATGACCCAGAACTATAGCCTGCTGTCTAGACTGTATAGTCAGTCCGAATGCATTTTGTGTTTTGCCAGTTTACGCCGAACAAACTGCCTTTAAACTATAACATTGCACACGCGCGTTGTCAATGTGATTGTTTACAACTGTATGTAGGATCGGAAGTAGACTAAAGCTTCCCGCTGAGGTAATCCGTCTTCGTGGACCAATCTGTGAATCGACTTATTTATTGGTCTGGATGCCACGCTTTTTAACTGACCCGTTTGGAAAATGTAGTAGGGTGGGGAAAGATGGGACACCTGTTTATTCTATTTTCTCTTCCAATTTGGTAGTAAGCAAAAAAACATCCAAAGAATTATGAAACTGTATCTCCAAAACTCCCATGCATCGTTGTTAATTCTTTAAAACACGATCAGGATATTTGGATATTATGTTCTAAAGGTGTCCCACCTTCCCCCACCCCACTATATAGCCAGGGCCAACAGCGAAATTTCTAAGACAATAGTGTACGGATATATAACACCGTCGAATAATATTAATGTAAAATTTGTTTTTGTCTATTATCAAACACAACCCGTGAAAGGAGATTTTAAAAAAGTCCCGTCTTTGTCTGAGTGCCGCCTCCCCCCACCCTTCTATATGTCAATTTACACGACCAAGAGGACCACAGAGCTTTAACGCATGGACAAGTTTAGTTATAAAATGGTCTATAATTAAAGATTGTGAATGTTCAAATACGCAGAGGGTGTGTTTTTTAACTTATTGAATGTTCTTTGTTTACTACCGAAAGGAAAGAAAATATAGAATGAAAGGATTTCTTCCTCAGCCTATTATATAATATAGTAGGGTGGGGGAAGATGGGACACTTTTAGCTCGTAATATCATAATATCCTGATCGTGTTTTATACAGCCACCAACGGTTTATGTGAGTCGTGAGGGTATGGTTTTACATCTCTTTGAATGCTCTTTGTTTACTGCCAAATTGGACGAGAAAATAGAATGAAAATGTGTCCCATCTTTCCCCGCCCTACTGTATATTATATAGCTCCTAATTAATATGTTATTACATTTGTAGAATTGCGAAATTCATTCTCTGTTTTCGACAGAAGTGTAAACCAAGCGCCATGAAACCTAGACCAACACACGCTTGCCCAAACGCTGGAGCTAGGCTGTATATAATGTTCCTTTCCGCGGAAAGATTTTATGACCTGGTTAAAAATATGTTATTTTTTTAAAGTTGTACTAATCCGAATGAGAGCATGTAACTTCATATATAACACATGTGTTTTAAATAAATAAGTATTTATGCTAATATTTTTGTCATTTTCTCCGCAACAGATATCTGGTATACGTACACTCCCCAAACAGTTTCAAAAGAATCCAAAATGTTAAAGCCCTATTTCGTTGTTAGGGTATTTCCCAACATGTTAACACATGTGTTATGATGGTTATGTTAAAATTAATTTCGTGTTTATTTTTGGTAAAAAAATAATATTTTTCTGAACAAAGTACTCTATTTTATGTAATTGTACATTAGGGCAAGTGAATATTTTGTTTATTTAACAGTTTTTTTTTATTTTTCTGCAGATTCGTGGACAGGATATAGAGTTAAAGCATGGAACATTTCCATGCAGATATACACAATGCTCTTAAGAGGATTGTGTTACTAAACCCATTAGCACAGAAAACGTTGCAAAAATATCTCGCAAAACAGGTAAGGTTACGTTTTGTGCTATTATATATATCTGACAATATTTCATAATGCAATATTTTTCAATTTTTGACGGGCTTCTTTAAAACACGCATTCTACGCAATCTACACAATCTACGCAATCTTCTCTAAAACACGCAATCTACGCAGTCTTGTTTTGTCAAATTAGTAAACGAAGTTTTTTAAATAAATAATTATATTATTTAACCAAATATGTCCTAACTAAACTAACGCAATCTATAGAATTAACACATAGCGCCACCTTTCGGTCAAGTCACGCAATCTACACAATCAGATATATACATAATCTGCACAGGCTAATTTTGTTAAAAAATTAACCAAGTCTTTTTAAATAAATTTATCTGTCATTTAACTGTGGTATACTCAGAATATCAACTCAATCTACAGAACAACACGGCAGACAGTTAACGACAAATTTAAAGTATGCATTGCAGCTGAACGTCATCAAACGTCAACTTTATGTTTAAAAGTACTCGTTCAACACAGTTTTTTCAATTTGCTAGGTAGTCTAGTGCAGAGTCCGTATATAAACGGTCTGGTCTAGTGGTTAAAGTTCTGATTTTGCAATTATGTAGCACGGGTTCGATTTCCGCTGTCGGAACATTTTGTTGAATTTTTTTATTGTTTTTTTTTGTATGTAGGGTCAGGTGTTAGGAATTAAATAAATTTATTTTAAAAAAACTTGGTTATTTTTTAAACAAAATTAGCCTGTGCAGATTATGTATATATCTTAGATTGTGTAGATTGCGTGACTTGACCGAAAGGTGGCGCTATGTGTTAATTCAATAGATTGCGTTATTTTATTTTAGAACATATTTAGTTAATTAATATATATATTTATTTATTAAAAAAACTTGGTTTACTAATTTGACAAAACAAGACTGCGTACATTGCGTGTTTTAGAGAAGATTGCGTAGATTGTGTAGATTGCGTAGATTGCAAGTTTTAGAGAAGATTGCGTAGATTGTGTAGATTGCGTAGATTGCGTGTTTTAGAGAAGCCCTTTTTGACACCTACGCCTGACTTTTTCGCAAATAAAAAAATAGACAGCAGGTATCAGTAAAGCCTATGAAACATTTTGAAACCAAAATTTCAGGTGCCCACCAGCTAAAGGGTTAACGCTTTCTGTTCTTTAACTTTTACATTATTTCCAGATATGGACATCTAACGACCGTGCAGCAGTTCTTCAAAATCTTTCCAAAGTTTTATTGAAAAGCAGCGAATCGGATACTTTGCAAATTTGCCATTTGCTTGGACCAATTGCTGTAGATTTGTTGCTCAGGTTAATATCATATTTATGCTCATATGTTAAGACAAACAAGAAACATGACAGATTAACAGCACATGTAGGCTATATAACGTATTTTTTTTCCCTAACTGTTTTAGTTTAAATATTAATACGAGCTGTAACCTGTAATATATAATAATAACTTTATTTATCTCTTCAACTATGGTAGCGAAGATTTAGAAATGTTTTTAAAGGAAAAGCCAAGATATAGCGACAGAAACATCAGTTGTTAAAAGTTAAAACACGCTTAAACTAAAAAACATATTTTATGTTTAATTGGAAGAAAAAAAGCGTGGTCGCTACACCTAGTGGACAAATAAGCCATTTTTTTGTAAAATTTTAAAAAGTCTGTGTATTGTGCACTTCTGCTTAATTGTAGGGATGCACATTACAGAATTTCGAATCCGTGAGATTCGAATCCTTTTGTATTCGAATCTAATTACGGGATTCGGTATTCTGTTTAATGACGTCATTACACGTCATCTCATATACTATATTAACAATTTTTGAAACTTATTAATTTTGAAAAAAAATATTTTTGTGTTTGTGGGACTTTCGAGAGTAAACGTTTCGTAACGTATTTTCATAGCCTGCTATACGTTTCATGACGCAAAAACTACCCAATAATACAATATTTGATCATTTTACCACTCAAGATCCAACAAGGCTATTATGAAAGGGTCAATAAACTGACTTTTGTGGGTAAATTTTTTTTTTCCTATAAATATAAAAAGATTCGAAATTCTAGATTCGGAATTCTAGATTCGAATTAAAGTATTCTAGGATATCCTAGAATACCTTATTATTCTGTAATGTGCATCCCTACTTAATTGTTTGGTCTTTCTTAAAAATTATATTTTTTTAGGATTTCTATGTCAAATGGGCAATGTGAGAATCATCTTGATACGCATGAGCGATTATGTGTCATGCTTGGTTGGTTATGCAAATCAGGAACACCATCAGTACATGAGTAAGTGAACTGGGAATTGAGTAAAGTAGGTTTTCTGTACTTGAAGTCTAAAAAAGAAGCCAATCTAAAAATTAGCCTGAAAAATAAGCCAGTCTGTAAAAAAAGGCTAAAAAATAAGCCAGTAAAAATTAGTCTAAAAAAATAGTGTGAAAAATAGCTCTAACTGAAAATTAGCCTAAAGAATTAGCTTGTCTGAAGGATAGTCTGAAAATAAGCCTGTTGGAAAATTGGGCTGTTACCTGTATAAAATTGCAAGTGTTCGGGAAAATCTTTGCAATAAATTTGGTTAATCTTTACTGTTAAACATATTATAGTTTCTTGGTGGAGTAGGTTTCTTTTACGCTTGGGTTGTCTATATCTCAGGGGTAATGGGTTCAAGGCTCACCGCTGCTACCATTATGGCCGTATGTGTCCTTCGGACACTTAACGGCAATTGCTTTAACCCAGTGGTCACTAATGGGTTGTCCAAATTATCAGCCATACAGAAAATAGCAATTACCCACAAAGTTACATGCATGGTAACTCGTTAGCGGGCACGAGGTCTATAAAACAAAAAAAATGACTGTCGTTTTCCCGCCATGTGAGGATAAAGCAAGTTAAATTCACGATATTCAGTATTGTAAAAGTTTGAGTTTAATCTAACAGCTTTATGTGTTAAACTTGTTGTGTTATACTAGATTTGCGTTGTCATACTTGCGTGACAATGGACCGCCTTTCAAACGACTGAATGATATTGACGAGGTTACTTCCGAGAAGTCGAAACGTACCAAAGTATCACTGGATGGCGTAGAAGAGCTAATAGAAGCGACGTATGCACTTGTTACGGTAAACAATTTTTATATATGCAAAGTTGGAAGGGAATAAACATAATTGTTTTATCCATATTAGTGCAAACAGAAATACTGTGTAAATAACATGACTATTTTTTTTTTCTTCTCATAAAGATTTTTGTTTCCAAAATTTGTTTTATGAAATTCATGTTTTTTTTTATTTTTTTTATGAATCTGGAGTGACATTGTCAAAATGCAGTTACACTCATTGATTTGTCAAACTAAAGGGAACCTTAATGATTAATGTGGCCAATGCTATATACTGTTGAGGCTGTGCTTTTGTATGGACACCTAACGGTAGGGTAAAAGCTGACTTATGTAAAACTGGGGTACTAAATAAATAATGTCACTCCGGTTATAAGAATTGTCACCCCCAACATTCGGCCTTTATTGCGACATTATTTTTCTTGTTTTAGAAATTTCCGGAACTTCTTGAATCCGATTGGTGCTGGTCACGCTTGGCTGATTATCTGCATAATAATTATTCTTACATCACTCCACGCTGCCATCAACATCTTATAAAGATTTTGTCCAATGTAGTTGGGCTTTGTGGACCCAACCAATGTGAAAATATACTGGATATTAAAAACAATGGGCTCAGGTTAGTTTTATATGATTTCTATGGTATTTCTTTTTAAACAAAAAAGGGAAAAATATAACAATTTAAATGAATTGCAAAGTCGCTTAATGTTTTTACCAAGACCTAAACTTCTGTCACAAAAAAATACAAGGATTTTATTTAAAATCACTGATTTATATGCTATTAGACAAGACTTGTTTTAAGAATTTAATCAAATTCATACCTTCCGTTGTTTTGCCACAGAAATTTCTTCTTAAAATAGAATATGCTTTGTAGCAATTGCAGCTAAACTGTGTTCCTTGTTTTGTTTAAATACTTATTTTATTTTTGACAACTTTCAGTTTTAATTTTGGTAAAAATAATTTTTTTAAATGTAAAAAAATGTTTTTTTTTTATTCAATGCAATTATTTTTATTGTAGGAATATTTTTTCAGTGCAGTAATTTTTTTAGTATTAATAAATTTTTTTTTTCAGTACAATAATTTTTTTTCTGTGTAATAAATGTTTTTTTTCAATGCAATATACGAATGTTTTTCAGTGTAATAAATTTTTTTAGTCTAGAAGTATTTTTTCACTGCAATAAATGTTTCTTTTCAGTGCAACTAAATTTTATTTCATTATATATATTTTTTTAGTGCAATAAATAGAGAAGAAAATCTTGAAGTTCAATGTAGCGTAACAACACCAGAAGCTGTGTTGACTCACACACGTCATGCCATTGTCTCTAAAGATTTATCGGAAAATTTGACTTCAATTTGTGGAGTGTTGGTTTTGAAACAACCAGGAATTGCTGGTAAGATTAAGTCGAACTTTTTAAGATATTTAAATCTCGTTTTCATTTGACACTTAATTTTGATTGAAATTATTTAGATTGAAATTATTTTGATTGGCATTTTGTTTTGCTTGACAATCTGTTTTGACTTTTTATTGACACTTTTTTGATTGACATTTTTTTATTGACATTTTTTTGATTGACACTTTATTTTGATTGACAGGTGAATTTGATCTGGTTATGACTGACGGGTTAAAAGATCAACTGCAAAAACTTGCCGTCGCAATTTCACTCAAAAAGTCAATTTTACTTGAAGGTAATTTATGTTTTTATTAATTTAATAAATTTTGCTAATTTTTCTAGCCTAAAAGTAAAAAGATTGTTTTTATTCACAATTGTTTGTTCTTCCTCAGGTCCAGTAGGTTGTGGCAAAACTGCATTAATAGAAAATGTCGCTAAAGCTACAGGTTTGTTTTAATTAGGCAACAAATATACTACAATAAAAATAAAATTAGCATAATAAAGGTAAACATGAATATTTAAATTTTAGGCACCCAAGTTTTATAACAACAAGGGGAAGTAGGGGTAGTTAGAAGTACAGTCTTGTAAAATAGATTTCAACTTATTAGTTGTAAAGTTTACTGATTAATGAAGGCAGAAAATTCATGGGTAGGCCTGCCCACCCTGCCACCCCAGGTTTGGTGCCTATGATGTTTACCATTATAATACCCAATTTAGTTAAACATGATTATTTGGTCTTAAAATTCTTTATGTATTTTTTATTCTTCACCTTCAGGTCGAGCAAAACCTCCAAAGTTTTCTAAGATCCAACTAAGTGATGATACAGACAGTAAGACATTGACAGGAACTTACGTGTGTACTGCTGTTCCAGGTGATTGAAATAAGAACAAACATTTGTGACTTATAAAAAAAATGATCAAAACGAAAAAAAACTTAGCAAATTTATAAAAAAAAATTGCGAATTTTTTTTTTGTGAAAAACTACATTTTTTTGTTTACAACGCATCATATTTTATTTTTAGGTGAGTTTTTATGGCAACCTGGGTTGCTCATTCAAGCGTGTAAAGATGGGGATTGGTTGTTATTGGAGGACGTGGATCGCGCCCCAATGGATGTCGTAAGTTTTTAAAAAAATAATATTTTAAAAGTCACAAATATTACTTATTTAATTATATAGTTACTGGTTTAAAGCAGAACTTTTTTGATGAAGACCTCTTAATTTAAGTTATTTTTTGCGACCCTTCACGGTTAATAGTATTTTACACCAGGTATATGCAGTACCTGGTGTAAAATTGGTATACTACCAGCAATCGGAAATTTGTTAGATACAGAAAAGCTCCGGCGCCGTGGCGTAGTGGTTAGCGCACCTGCCTGTAACCATTAGGTAATGGGTTCAAGGCTCGTCGCTGCTACCATTGTGGGCATATGTGTCCTTGGGCAAGACACTTAACGACAATTGCTCCAACCTAGTGGTCACTAATGGGTTGTCCAAATATAAGCCATACGCACGAGGTGTTAAACCCGTGTGATAACGACTGTCGTTTTCCGGCCACGCGAGGATAAAGTAAGTTACATTCATTCATTCAAGCTATTTTATACAGCCTTTTTGAAGAATTTAATAATGTTATATTAGATCTCCATGCTTCTGCCACTCGTCGAATCCCGCCGACTTTGCATTCCTGGTCGGCCCGATCAAAATAACGCTGTGTCGCCGGATTTTCGACTTTTCATGACTCGTCGTGTTTCTATGGGAACCTCGTTTGTCGGCCATCTTGGTTTGGGAATGTTATCGAAACATGTTAATGTGATTTCTATGGAAGCTATATCGGCAAACGACCTTAAACAGGTAGGGATAAATTACCTTGAATTTTTTTTTAGAAACACATGGCTTCCCAAACTGGGAGTCCTGTAACAAACTTCTTCAAAACCATACCAATTTTATGCAAAGTATTCTACTACAAAATGCATATATTATACCAATAATCATAAAGGGTCGCCAAAATTTTGGAAATTTTCTGCAACAATTCGCGGGCAAAAAAGTTTGGAAAGCCCTGCCCTTTGTTTCTTTTCTATTCATGGTTCTATAATGGCCGCAAAATAATACAATTTGAGAAAAACTGAACTTAAATCTTGGTAAATTGTGGATACGTGGATTTAAGCTTGATGTTGATAGCCTAATCCTAATTGTTGTGTTTTTGGGCAAGATACTTGAGATAAAGAAATTTATTAATATTTTTTTAACCACATAAATAGATTATGCTGCACAAGTATCCTAAGTTGGGAAATGTCGCGGAAAAACTGCTGACAATTTACTTAAGGCTGACGGAGCACGAGTCAGCAAATATTTCCATGACTAAGCGAAAATTGTCGACTAGGTAAGGATATAGATAAGTCTATTTTAAATATTAAATAGATTCTGTATGTTATGTAAACTCTGTTTTAAGAATCTATGGCATGCCATGTCATTGTACCTACAATTTTGGCCAGAATAAGCCAATTTACACCAATGTATATTAAGTCCATAGTACATTATTCTTACCTCGATATTTTACGAAATGATGGACATCCAGGAGGGTGCTAAGTTTAATCACCGGAAAATTATTAAAATGCAAAAAAAATAGCGACAATTTTGTTTTTGCCTTGAAATATTTTTTTTTTCTGCCATGTTATTTCTATTTCCAGGGATTTGTTAAAATGGTGTCACCGTGTGGCAGACCACATCAACGAAACATCAGCTGGAATTGGGGAATTTGTTGCGTTATCTGCGATCGATTGTCTCGTAGCGTCATCTTGGAAACCTGAATCAAGGATTTCTATGATTGAAACAATTTGCGCTGAATTAAACATCGGAACTGAGAAGGTTGGTCTGTTCGGCAAAAGTTTTGGAAGTTTTTTTCATAAATTTTATGATTTTTTGTGCCAAGTTCAGGTAAATGACAAAAACATATTGCCGGTTTTGTAGAAAGTTTGCAAAATTTAAAAAACTGTGTAAAAATGTTGCCTTTTATATTGCAAAAATTACATATATATAACTATATTTTACTGCAAAATACTGTTCCATATAAACCCCTGTTTACATCACATTTTAAGGCAATTGATTTTAAATCTTCTAATGTAATCTTTTTTTTCATTTTCCTCAAACTGTTTCCTCTGGGTGTAGGGACCACTCTCATTTTCTTCCAACTAAATGTAAATATGTTTTAAACTGCAAGCGTGTTTCAACAACTGTTGTTTTGTCGCTATATCCTGTCTTTTCGTTAAAAATATTTCTAAATCTTCGCTACCATAATTCGAAAAGACAAATAAAGTTATTATTATTATTCCTTTTCAGGCGAAATATTTCAGCGATGCTTATCGACCTGAAGTTGAAATCGATCGCGCAATTTTTAAAGTTGGTAAAACATCTTTACCACGACTGAAGCAAGAAATAGTAACTGGATTGCAACGTAAACAACTGTTTGCACATACGAGGTAAGCATTTGGCTGAAGTAATTGTAGTAATCTGCATATCTGGCCAAAGCAGTAATAATCAGTGTTCTGACTGAAGTATTTGTAAAATTGTTGTGTTTGGTTAAAGTAGTTGTAATAATCTGTGTTTTGTTAAAGTGGTTGTAAAAATTGCGTTTTAACTGAAAATTGGCCTGTCTGTTTAAACTATTTTGCGTGTTTCTAAAGTAGTTGTAAATTGAGCGTGTCTGGTTCAAGTAGTTTTAATTATATGTGTAACTGTTTTGTCTATAGTTTTTGTAACTTTGGAATTAGAAATCCAGCCATAGTAATTCAAACCAAGGATATAAATCTTTTTTTGCATTATTATAATGTATATATATATATATATGTTTTTACTTTTTTATTTTTATTTCGAATTATTGCAGATTTTTCATTAAAATAACTAGTAAAAATGAACCAAAATTATATTTGTATTTATTAATTTTTCATGAAATATTTCAGACATTCCTGCGTTCTGCTTGAGCGAGTAGCTGGCTGTGTTGAGACGAGCGAACCAGTGTTGCTCGTTGGTGAAACTGGGGTTGGAAAAACATCAGTGTTGCAATACCTTGCTCAAGAAACTGGTAACACTGCCTTTATAACTGCAATTTATATAAAATTCCATAAAATTTTTGAAAAAATTTGCTGGTTTGTACGTTACAGATTCTACATGAAATGTTTATGTAGGGCAATGTTGGGATTTGAAATTAATTCATAATTTATTTGCCTAACTGCAATTGCATAACAGCATGGGCAACATTTACAGATAAAGTTGTTGATATATCTCCCACCCTGTGTATACACACTGAACCAAGGGTATTTTGTCAACTGTAGCCTAAATCCCAGTTACAATGCCAGTTAATATTAGTAATAACTTCATTTGTCTCTTCAATGATGGTAGCGAAGATTTAGAAATATTTAAAACAAAAGGAAAGGATATATCGACAAAACAACAGTTGTTAAAACATGCTTACAGTTAAAAACATATTTACATTTAGTTGGAGGAAAAAAGCGTTGTAGCTACACCTAGCCGACAAACAACGAGCCATTTATGTCAGTTTTTGGATTTCATAGAAGTTTGTGATCCATAACCATATAGAATGGAAATTCACATAACCAAATTTGCTGTTTAATTCACCTTTACTCACTCCCTGCTGTTTAAATTCTGCTGTTTAATTCACCTTTACTGACTCCCCCCCTTTAACTCTGCTGTTTAAGTTACCTTTACTCACTCCCTGCTCTTCCAATTCTGCTGTTTAATTCACCTGTACTAACTCCCTGCTCTTCCAACTGTGCTGTTTAATTTACCTTTACTCACTCCCTGCTCTTTCAATTATGTTGTTTAATTCACCTGTACTAACTCCCTGCTCTTCCAACTGTGCTGTTTAATTTACCTTTACTCACTCCCTGCTCTTTCAATTATGCTGTTTAATTCACCTGTACTAACTCCCTGCTCTTTCAATTATGCTGTTTAATTCACCTTTACTCACTCCCTGCTCTAACAAAACTGCTGTTTAATTCACCTGTACTAACTCCGTGCGCTTCCAACTGTGCTGTTTAATTTACCTTTACTAACTCCCTGCTCTTCCAACTGTGCTGTTTAATTTACCTTTACTCACTCCCTGCTCTTTCAACTGTGCTGTTTAATTCACGTCTACTCACTCCCTGCTCTTTCAGGTCACCGCCTCCACGTAGTAAACATGTCACAACAATCGAGTTCCGGAGATCTTCTCGGAGGATTCAAACCAGCTCAGATTCGTCACTTTGTGGCGCCAGTGAGGGAAAAGTTTGAGGAGATTTTTCCGAAAACTTTTTGTCGAAATCAAAACATGAAGTTTCTTTCTCACATACAAACTTGTTACAGCAATAAAAGGTCAGACTGCCATGGTTTTGTTCTTTATTTATTTTATGTAACTAATCTTTTTATTAGACTGTATATATTTACAATTCATGAAATTGTCAAAGAAAAACAAAATTATTCTTCTACCCATTTTTAGATTTTTTTTTTCTCTCTTTTTTAAAGGTTTTCTTGTTCTTAAAACTTTCTTTTGTTTTTTTCATGTTGTTTTATGCTATGTTTGAAATATTTTGAACAGGTACAATGATCTTCTTAAACTGATGTCGCATGTTTGTGAAGCTGCTTTCAAAAGACTTTCAAGCTTGGTAAGTCCTGGCACGTTTGTCAATGTTTGTATAAGCATAATCTTTTTGAATTTTTTTAACAAAATCTGAAGTAACATTCTTAAAATGCAGTGAAAACCATAGTTCTTAATCATAGCGAACCTCATTAATTAATGTGGCAAATGCAAGGATAATTTAGCTCAGCTTGTTTGTATGGATACCTAACAATGGCAACTGACATGCTAAAACATAAGATATCAACTTTGTTCTAGATTTTCGGGTGATATGGCATCACCTGGCACTTTTAACTTTACCTCCTATGGCTAATTGTGTTTAATAAAAATAATGTCAATCAAAACATTTTTCAGGATGAAGAAGAAAATTTAAAGTTGTTATCGTCATGGAAACAATTGACCTTTGACCTAGAAGAACTGAGGTTGAAGGTGAAATCGGATTCTGCGATTGCGTTTAATTTTGTTGAAGGTGAAGCATTGTGATGTCATTAAATGTATTATGTTGTAACTGTAGAAATACTATACATTCAGCCCATAGTACAGTGGTTAGCGTGCCTGCTTCTTACCCAGAGGTAATGGGTTCAAGGCTCGTCACTGTTACTATTGTGGGCATATGTGTCGTTGGGGAGGGCACTAAACGACTTACATTTAATTCTTAATTCCAAACTAACATGAAAATTAAGATCAGCGGTGGACAAACTATTATTATTAGGCATGTGCAAACATTTTAGTAAAACTTACCTCGATTTTGCCTAAAACTGTTACACCTTTATTGACATATCCTAGTATAATGAGAAATAACTGAACCTGCTAAAACAAAGAACTAGTTAACGTAACTGAATTTTTATTCCAATAGGCCTAAGCAACAAACGTTTTAATATAATTACAAAAAAGTATGAATAATGTCCGCTAGTGATCATGACCTGTTTAATGGACAATACGTTATCACACCACAGGTGAGCTAGCACGATGTTTACGACTCGGAGAATGGATTTTATTGGACGAAATTAACCTCGCCCCCTCTGATGCCCTCGAGTGTTTGAGTGGTGTGCTTGAGTCCGAGGCTGGGTCAATTGTTTTGCTCGAACGTGGGGATTCAAAACCTGTGGAACGACATAGAAATTTCAGGTATAACTGTATTAGGCAGTGAGCATGAGGTGTATTGATATACTATGTGTGTTTGGTGTAGAAGAAGACACCCATGTTATATTTTGGCAGTGAGCAAGGGGTGTATTGATATATCATGTGTTTCTGGTGTATAAAAAGCCTAATTAACAAGTCACATGCTTTAACCTGACAGTAAGCATGAGTGTATAAACACACCTTGTGTGTCTGCTGTAAAAATGATGTTGACAGTCAACATATGTTGTAAGCAAAATAAATAATGAATACACAATAACGACATCCATGTTGTAATTTTACAGTAAATACAAAGTTATTATCACAAACCATATTTCCAAATCCCCACGATACCAACCTCGCCAAAAATCAACCCCCTTTATATTTCCAGATTATTTGCTGCCATGAATCCTGCAACTGATGTTGGGAAGAGAAATCTATCAGATGGGATTCGAAACCGATTTACCGAGTTCTTTGTTGACGAGCCAAGCAATCATAAAGATCTTGCTGATATAGTGGATTTCTATTTAGATAGAAATGTGAGTAAATAAGAAACTGAATTTTGGGCATGGGAGTGGCAACCATGGATAAGTCACTACTGTTACTCGACTATGGGCATGGAAGTGGCAACCATGGATAAGTCACTTCTGTTACTCGACTGTGGGCATGGGAGTCGCAAACATCTGTAAGGCACAAAAAGTATGTAAATGGCACAACCAACCAAAAGTCATGTTTGACTATACATACATTGCAAAAGCTTCAGCAACTCGACTGTGGGCATAGGAGTGGCACCATGGATAAGTCACTCAAGTTCCCACCCATACAGGTATAAATGTCAAAACCAACCAAAAGTCATATCTGTCTATGCATACACTACAATAGCTTCAGCAGCTCAACTGTGGACAGGCAACCCTCTATAAATTTGAATTACCTAACAAACCAATAAACTAGCGATTGTCATAATCTTACATAAAATTTCAGATAATTTATGTAGTTGAAAACAAATTGTCTTAAATTTCTTCAGATTTCTGGCACTTCTGTGGTGGAGGGAGTTGTAACTTTTTACAACGAAGTAAGAAAGTTGGCAGTTGGCAAGTTGGTTGACGGCTCCGGACGCAAGCCGCATTATTCACTTCGAACTTTATGCAGGTTGGTTGTGTTAACTACATCATGCTCGCTGTCAAGTTATAAGTTAAACATCTTATACACCAGCGCACATGGTGTATTCAAACTACATCATGTTCGCTGTCAAGTTATAAGTTAAACATGGAGGGCTTCTTATGCACCAGCGCACATGGTGTATTCATACACCTCATGCTCACTGTCGAGTTATAACATGGGTGTCTTTTTATATACCTAACACACATGGTGTATTCATACACCTCATGCTCACTGTCAATTTATAGCATGGAGGGCTTCTTATACACCAGCGCACATGGTGTATTCATTCACACCATGCTCTCCGTCGAGTTATAACATGGGTGTCTTTTTATATACCTAACACACATGGTGTATTCAAACACCTCATGCTCACGGTCAAGTTATAACATGGGTGTCTTCTTATAAACCACACACACACGGTGTGCTAACTGTTATTATTGGTTTCTTCTTATGCACTGGGCAGATTCTTATACACCACATGATGTATTCATACACCCCATGCTCGCTGTCGAATTATAACATGGGTAACTTCTTATACACTAGACACACATGGTGTATTCATACACCATGCTCGCTGTCCAGTTATAACACAGGTGTTTTCTTATACACCAGACACACATGGTGAATTCATACACCTCATGCTCACTGTCAAGGTATAACATGTGTGTCTTTTTATACACCAGACCCACATAGTGTATTAATACACCTCCTACCCACTGCCCAGTTAAAAAAATGGCCTTATGTATTAAAATTGATTTAAAACTTCACTTTTTAATTACAGAGCTTTAAACTACGTGAAGCATAACGCAAACATGACTCTTCATGTCGCGCTATATGAGGGTTTTTGTATGTCGTTTTCAACAGCCCTGGATAAACCATCAAGTTCTATAGTAGTTGGCCTCATTGGAAAACATATTGTCGGCAAGAATAAACTGAAGTAAGAATGCGGTTTTATGTTAATTTTTAATGCTACTATGTGTGTTAACTTAAAAATGATATGGAAATACATGATACTAAACTAGGTGTTAACAGTATCTATCTTACCCCACTGTAGGTTTTTCATGTTTTTAGAATAAATGTAACTTGCTTTATCCTTGAGAGGCCAGAAAATGGCAACATTATAACACGGGTGTTCTGTTTTTATACACCTCATGCCAGCTTATGAATTGCCATGTATGTTACTTTGTGGGTCATTATTTTTCTGTATGGCTGACAGTTTAGACAACTCATTAGTGTTGGAGCAATTGCCTTTAAGCTTCTCACCCAAGAATACATACGCCAACAATGGTAGCAGCGACAGGCCTTGAACCCATAACCTCTGGGTTAGAGGCAGGATGCTGACACTGCTGTGCCAGAATAATCCATTCCTTTTTTACAGATCAGTTTTAAATCGAACAATGCCAAAACCAGATTATGAATGTTTGCATGTGGAAAAATATTATATACGTCATGGGGCTCTCGCTGTATCTAAAGACCCTAACTATATAATGACCCCTTCAATACGAGAAAATTTAATACAATTGTCAAGGTTAGTAGCTGTCTAAAGTGTTTCTATATTCTATATATTTTATTTAGCATTTTAATAAAACTTTTTTTTGCATTTTTTAACTTTTGTTATCATTTTTTTTCAAAGTGTTTGTTTTAATTTCTGACAGAAGTTGGTTTATTTTTAAACCAAATTGTTTAAAACAGGATCAGGAAATATGTGATTTAAGTGCCAACGATTTTTTATCTTACCCAACAATACTATATAACTTTATTTAATATCGCAGACCGGTATCTTATGGAAAACATCCCATTCTAATTGAAGGAGCGACCTCGACAGGGAAGACAAGTTTAATAACATATCTAGGTCGTCTTACAGGGAACAGAGTTGTTCGGATCAACAACCACGAACATACTGATATACAGGAATATGTTGGATCATATGCAAGTGATAGTGAAGGTAAAGTCCGAGGACTTGTAATATATTTCTATTAAATGATGGTGAAGCGTTATAACTTGAAATGTGTTTCTAAAAAGTCATACAGCGTGACACACCATGTGACCTAAGAATAAGAATGTTTTTTATTCTATTCTATATGGGTAAGGTCTAACTTGTAAGCAGGCACGACTTGTATGTAAAAAATAGCAACTTTTATAACAACTGCTGTTGCCTACCGACACCAGAGAAAACTAAACTGTATTCATTTATTTATTTGTTTATTTCTTTATAAAAGTTTCATTCATTTATTTCTTTCTTTATAAAAGTTACATTTATTCGTTTATTCATTTGGTATAAAATGTACATCCATTCATTTATTTGTTACTTCACCATATCCAGGTCGACTCGTTTTTCAAGATGGCCCTCTAGTGACAGCGATGAGGGAGGGACACTGGGTGATCCTCGATGAACTGAATCTTGCACCAACTGACATCCTGGAGGCGCTGAACCGTGTCCTCGATGATAATCGCGAGATTTTTATCACCGAGACGCAGGAAGTAGTTCGCGCACATCCAAGGTGAGCATTTTTGCTGAGTCATGGGCTTAATTCATGCTGAGTCACTATGATATGTTAAGTGAATCTGTCCCTGATCGAGCACTTCAAAATATCTATTATATTTTAAGCGGTCGTCCTATAGTGTGACGTACTGACATGGGACATGAGGTTTAAGCCAGAGTTTGCTCATTATCATGATCTAGTACTCATATTGTTGGACAATTCTTTTTGCATTATTTCACCAATATAAAAATTTTTTTTCGGTACACTATTTTAGTATATTTACATAAGTAAGGTCCTACGTGGCAAGCCCTGCGACCTGATATTTGGGCCAGAGTTGGGTGTTGGCCCATTAACCTGCCAACTAATGGTTAATAGAAACACCATTAGTTTGACCAAAAGTAAGATTAATAGTAAAAAGTCTGAATTTGAAATTTTTTTCTTTTTTTCATTTGGAAAACTATAATTTTTGTAATGGCAACACTATTAGTCTAGATTTTTTTACCCCTAACCCCTATACCCAGGTTCACCCTTTTCGCCACTCAGAACCCTCCAGGTTCATATGGGGGTCGTAAGGTACTTTCCCGGGCATTCCGCAACAGATTTGTGGAGTTGCATTTCAATGAAATCCCGACAAAGGAATTAGAAATCATCTTACATGAACGGTGTCACCTTGCGCCTGCTCATTGCAAAAAACTTGTAAAAGTCCTGCAAGATCTACAGGTTTGCCTTTTATCTATCTATATATATATATATATATATATATATATTGCAGTTTTATATATTATTTATATAGTTGGGGTAAGATGGGAGCTCTTTTTATTTTATATTCACGTTCAATTTGGTAGTGAACAAAGAATATTCAAAGGAATATAAAACCGTATCCTTACGGCTTTCTTAGAAAGTTTTTATTTGTTTAAAATATATTCAAGATATTTAGATATTATGTGATAAATGTGTTTCATCTTACCCAACATTACTGTATAATATATATATGTTTTTTTTTAAGTTTTCTTTTTTTCGGTATTTCTTACAACTAGTGAAAATTTTGATCTAAATAAATTAATTGCATCTCACTTGTGCTCATTGTGTATTTTTTAGAATGATATGGAATGTATAGATTTCTGTGATTATTTTAAGTTCTGGTAGGCCTGAATTTGAATTTTTAGCCAAAGCCAGCTGAAAAACATAATTCCTTATGCTTTATAAATATTTGAAATCCATTGGACTGGCATTTTAGTTGTTGCAAGACATTTTAAACCCAGCATCAAATAAATTGAATTGTTTTGTTATCTGAATTCACTTGTAGTTGACTGACTGAAGCTTGTTTTTTCTTCGCGTGGCAGGCAATCACAGTCACTGTAATTTTATAACAGTTGTTGCAAAATCAGGATTTTTTCTGCATAAATATATGTTGGAGATTGCATAGTTTGAATTTTAAATTGTTAATTTTTTTACTCAGGCAAGAAGAAGAGCTTCTGGTTTATTTGCTGGAAAACATGGATTTATAACTTTGCGTGATTTGTTTAGATGGGCCGAGAGACATAGGAAATATGAGGTGAGTAATTTTTAAAAATTTTTTTAACATTTATTTTGTAGCTAAGTGTTTGATTTCTATTACTTTTATGTTCAAAAGTATAAGTGTGTACAATAGTGGGGCTGGGGATGATGGCACACCCTTTCAATCTATGTTTTCTCTTTCCATTTAGTAGTAAACAAAGAACATTCAAAGAATTATAAAACCGTACCCTCACGACTCCCATAGACCGTTGTTAATGGTTTAAAACACGATTTGGATAATATGTGCCATTTTTTAGTTGTAGTTTTTTGCCTTGACCGAGCTTAGTCGACTGAGTAGTAAAAAGGTTAATTAAAATTATGTTAATTATATTACGCGCTCACTCATTAGAGCGGTGCTTTCTTTTATTTAGTTATGCTAATGGTTGTATGCAAAACAGATCTTTTGAGCTGTTTAACAAACAAATTAATTTCATAATAAATTTGTGGTAGTGTGCCAACTACGGCCCAATTCACAAGATTCCCTGACTTGCTTCACTGTTATACCTCACCCATATAGGTTACAATGATATAATACAACAAAAATTAACTATAGTAGTGACATTACTATAATACGCCTTTGAGTTGTAAAACTTTTGCGTCTTTGAATTATAAAACTACCAAAAAAATTTAAATGTGAAATGGTATCAGCGGCATTTGTTTTTTACATGCCTGAGTTCTGAGTAATGTATTGTTGGATTACATTGAAACAATGTTGTATTTGACAGCATGGCAATTTAAAAGTCTTGGGACAGTTTAATAAAAAGTTGTGAATAAATAATGGTAAAATAAAATGCCAATAAAAGTTTGTTTCTTTGTCTATCGCCATTTAGCGAGATGCTTGTGATTTCTATGACTGGGAGCAACACCTAGTGGACGACGGGTTTCTTCTTTTAGCTGGACGAGTTCGGAAATTGGAAGAGGAAAAGGTTGGATTGTTATGTTTTATGATGTCATATTGCTGGCCCAGTGGCATAATGATCAGCGCACCTGTCTTTTACCAGAAGGTAATAGGTTCAAGGCTAGTCGCTGCTATCATTGTGGGCGTAGGTGTCTTAATGCAAGACACTTAACGACAATTGCTCCAACCCAGTGGTCACTAATGGGTTGTCCAAGTTATCAGCCATACACAAAAAAAGCAGGCACAAGGTGTATGAAACAGAACACCCTTGTTATGCACTATCGTTGCCCCTCCACGTGATGGTAAATAAGTTACATTTATTCATATTAGTTACTGTAATTCAATAGGTAATAGAAGAAGTTTTATCAAAGTATCTCGGTCGTAAAGTTGACCAGGAAAACTTGTTTGGGACTGAAAATGTAGAAAGTATAATCAAGCGATATGATTGGCCAGAAGGTTTTGATCATGTGGTCTGGACTCAACCAATGAGAAGGTGGGATTTAGTTTGTATTTTTGCCAAAAAATAAATGAGCTGTTGCTACCACAAATAATATATATCTAATTTATATTTGGATTTAGGTTACTTTTATCATGGTTGTGATTTTAACATGTTCAGGTTACTTTTATCATGGTTGTGATTTTGACATGTTCAGGTTACTTTTATCATGGTTGTGATTTTAACATGTTCAGGTTACTTTTATCATGGTTGTGATTTTGACATGTTCAGGTTACTTTTATCATGGTTGTGATTTTAACATGTTCAGGGTACTTTTATCATGGTTGTGATTTTGACATGTTCAGGGTACTTTTATCATGGTTGTGATTTTGACATGTTCAGGGTACTTTTATCATGGTTGTGATTTTGACATGTTCAGGGTACTTTTATCATGGTTGTGATTTTGACATGTTCAGGGTACTTTTATCATGGTTGTGATTTTGACATGTTCAGGGTACTTTTATCATGGTTGTGATTTTGACATGTTCAGGGTACTTTTATCATGGTTGTGATTTTGACATGTTCAGGGTACTTTTATCATGGTTGTGATTTTGACATGTTCAGGGTACTTTTATCATGGTTGTGATTTTGACATGTTCAGGGTACTTTTATCATGGTTGTGATTTTGACATGTTCAGGGTACTTTTATCATGGTTGTGATTTTAACATGTTCAGGGTACTTTTATCATGGTTGTGATTTTGACATGTTCAGGGTACTTTTATCATGGTTATGATTTTAACATGTTCAGGTTACTTTTATCATGGTTGTGATTTTGACATGTCCAGGTTACTTTTATCATGGTTGTGATTTTAACATGTTCAGGGTACTTTTATCATGGTTGTGATTTTGACATGTTCAGGGTACTTTTATCATGGTTATGATTTTAACATGTTCAGGTTACTTTTATCATGGTTGTGATTTTGACATGTTCAGGGTACTTTTATCATGGTTATGATTTTAACATGTTCAGGTTACTTTTATCATGGTTGTGATTTTAACATGTTCAGGTTACTTTTATCATGGTTGTGATTTTGACATGTTCAGGGTACTTTTATCATGGTTATGATTTTAACATGTTCAGGGTACTTTTATCATGGTTGTGATTTTGACATGTTCAGGGTACTTTTATCATGGATGTGATTTTGACATGTTCAGGTTACTTTTATCATGGTTGTGATTTTGACATGTTCAGGTTACTTTTATCATGGTTGTGATTTTGACATGTTCAGGGTACTTTTATCATGGTTGTGATTTTGACATGTTCAGGGTACTTTATCATGGTTGTGATTTTGACATGTTCAGGGTACTTTTATCATGGTTGTGATTTTGACATGTTCAGGTTACTTTTATCATGGATGTGATTTTGACATGTTTAGGGTACTTTTATCATGGTTGTGATTTTGACATGTTCAGGTTACTTTTATCATGGTTGTGATTTTGACATGTTCAGGGTACTTTTATCATGGTTGTGATTTTGACATGTTCAGGGTACTTTATCATGGTTGTGATTTTGACATGTTCAGGGTACTTTTATCATGGTTGTGATTTTGACATGTTCAGGTTACTTTTATCATGGATGTGATTTTGACATGTTTAGGGTACTTTTATCATGGTTGTGATTTTGACATGTTCAGGGTACTTTTATCATGGTTGTGATTTTGACATGTTCAGGGTACTTTTATCATGGTTGTGATTTTGACATGTTCAGGGTACTTTTATCATGGTTGTGATTTTGACATGTTCAGGGTACTTTTATCATGGTTGTGATTTTGACATGTTCAGGTTACTTTTATCATGGATGTGATTTTGACATGTTTAGGGTACTTTTATCATGGTTGTGATTTTGACATGTTCAGGTTACTTTTATCATGGTTGTGATTTTAACATGTTCAGGGTACTTTTATCATGGTTGTGATTTTAACATGTTCAGGGTACTTTTATCATGGTTGTGATTTTGACATGTTCAGGTTACTTTTATCATGGTTGTGATTTTAACATGTTCAGGGTACTTTTATCATGGTTGTGATTTTAACATGTTCAGGTTTAACAGCCACATTTATGATTAATTAATACTTTTAGCGTCTTGCGGCATGGAGGAGCGTTGTGTAACAAATAAATGCATGATATAATGCTTTTATTTTATTACAAATGCTTTTATCGACCACCTTAATTTTTTTAATTTAGTAAACAATTTTAATGTTTTTATTTATTCAATAACTTTTATTTTTTTATTTATTCAACAATTTTAATTTTTTTAATTTTTCAAATATATAATTATTTATAGATTGTTCGTCACACTTGAGCGAGCGTTACGGTTCAACGAACCTGTGTTGTTAGTTGGTGAAACTGGTGGCGGGAAAACAACGGCGTGCCAACTTATGGCTGCCATGGTTAAAAAGAAGTTGTCCATTGTCAATTGTCACGCAAATACTGAAGCCGCGGATTTTATCGGAGGTTTGCGTCCAGTAAGTTTTATTTAATATTTCTATTTTGGTATTTATGTTTTCGTTAGTTTACGATGTACTTTTTACTTGGTAACATATTTGTACATCTGTTTTTACGTTGTGTATGTTTTTATACTGTTTTTTTTGTACGATGTAATTGTTTTATTTTGTTACGTAATATAAATGAAGAAATGTAACTTTTTTTTTACTGTCGTGGCTGTTAGACATCAGTTGTTATAACATGGGTGCTCTGTTTCATACACCAGGTGCCCGCTTACAAGTTTCCACTTAAAGAACTCTGTAGGTGATCATTTTTTAAGAAAATTTTAAATTTTTTGTCTTTTTTTTGTACGGTTGACAATATAGACAATCCATTAGTGAGTAGTGTACAACATTTTTATATTATTTCTATCTAGACGAGAAATCAGTCAAAATCGGATTCTGACAAACGGGGATTGTTTGAATGGGTGGATGGCCCCCTAGTGGCCAGTATGCGGGGTGGATCGTACATTCTTGTTGACGAGATTTCGCTCGCCGATGATTCTGTGTTGGAGAGATTGAACAGCGTGCTTGAACCAGAGAGAACTTTGGTTATTCCGGATAAAATATCTATGGTGGGTTTATAAGATATTTATGATGGGTTTATATGATATTTATGGTTGGTTATATTAGATATCTGTAATGATTTAGAAAAAAAAATTGGGCAACATTAAAAATTGGTAAAATCGTTTGGCAATACTGAAGATATCATTTCTGCATTGGTTTAGTAACAGTTCTAGGTTTTTTCCAACATTTTCATGTTTTTTGTAACATTTCCATGTTTGCTCTGTAACATTTCTATGTTGGGTATATGACATTTCTATATTTTTCAGTCTACATCAATCAGTGACAACGATGGGTCCTTTGTTGTCGCTGACACGGGATTTCAATTTATGTCGACAATGAATCCGGGAGGAGACTTTGGAAAGAAAGAGGTAACACTAGATGGCGCCAGTGATGCACAAGATTAAATTCTTCCTACATTTTTGAAACTGTCAAATTTTATAATTTTTTTAAGAACTTTGATTTGCCTACATGCGCAAATGTATTTATGTTAAAAAGTTAAAAATGGCTCCCCTATACGTTTGTGTATGGAATCCTACAATAGTGTTTACTAATTCAGAACCGCGAGCAGACTCCGGCACAATTAAGATGAAACATTTAGTAAAAATATTCTGTTAAAACTTAAGAATTCTCTGCATTTGTCATTTTTGCAGAAATTTAGTATTCCTGGGTAGCGTCCTGTATTTGATATAAGGACAAGTTTAAAAACATTCTGCTACTATTCTTTTCTACATGGATAAGGACCCATAGCGAGGCACACATGGGGCTTTAAATTATGCCAGATTTCAGCTGATTTAAATGCATAGATAATGCTGTTGCTACAAGGCATAATATTTTTGAAACTACCTTTCTGGTTTAAAATACCTAAAATATTTTTTAAACCAATTTTTTAAAGCCGGAGTTTCATGGTATAGTCCAATTTGCCAGAAAATCTTCTTTAACAGAAAATTTAATGTAGTAAAAAGTTTATTTTATATTATTTGTATAGTTATCGCCAGCTTTGCGGAATCGAATGACTGAGATTTGGTGTAGCGGCGTCAATGAGCATTGTGACCTCATTAATATTGTTCAACACAATCTAAAACTTAATCACGTAAGTTTTATTCTTTTGTTTGTTCTTGTTAATTTTTTTTTTAATTTTTTTTTTGTCATTGCAGTGTTTATTATTGCAGCTTTAGCTTGCAGTTTAAGATATAAAAACCACAGTAAATATTAATTCAATGAAAAAAAAAAGTTTTGTTTAACATATTTTTAATCAGATTTTACCCAACAACTAATTAGTTTATGTCAGTGCTTGTTTGGCGCCGTGGCTCAGTGGTTTAGGCACCTGTATTGTAACCAAAGTGTCCCCGGTTCAATGCTCGACGACGGTACTAACACTGATCGGCGTATGTGTCCTTGGGCAAGACACTTAACGGACATTGCACCAACTTAGTGGTCACTAATGGGTTTTCCAAATTATCAGCCTTATCAAATAAAAATCATACACAAAGTTGAAAAGTGTGGTAAAATCATGCCAGTGCGTGTTTTTCTGCATTTTTTACAGAAATACAGGGAGTTTGGAAAAGTCACTGTGTACTTACATATTTATTAACTGTCATGTTTCAGTATAGAATCCAGGAGATAAATATGAATGACAATTATAAATGATGTTGAAAGTGACCCCCGTTAGCATCAATACAAGCTTGACCCTTTCTTATTTTGTTTTTAAACACCTCAATTAGCTGCTTCCTTTGAATAGACTCAATAAATTATTATAAAAATAGACAAAACTTTTCATACACTCTGTTCCATTAAAAGTTGTGTCCAAACATTAACAAAGAAAAAAAAAAAATTTTTTTTTATTCTTATCACAGGGCAATGGCATTGATTGTGATAAAACATACGCTTCGCTCGTGGTTGAATTTGTGGAGTGGTTTAAAACAACTATGTTCGGAAAAAGGTAAATTTAAAATCATAATGTTGAAAACAATATTATCGTCTGTAGAGTGTAACGGGCATGCCTTTTTCCAAAACGTTATTTCTTTTTTTCGCGTTTTCAACTCTCTTGTTCTTCGTTATCTTGACCGAAGAGGCAAAATAAATTTTAATATTTATAAGATGACAGTTTTAAAACAATAATTTTTTTTTTACTTTTTTTTTAGATTGACAAGTATTATTTTTTATTTAACAACAATTGTTTTATCAGATTTTTTTTTAGGTTGACACTTGACAGTATTCGCTTTTGGACATTTTTTTAGACTGACAAACAAAATTTTTTTTAGATTTGTAATTTCTGTTCGTGACCTTTTGACCTGGGCCAACTTCATGAGGACATCTAGTGGTGACCTTGATCTTCCGTCCTCGTTCCTACACGCAGCGTGCCTTGTGTATATTGATGGTCTTGGATCCGGTTTGAATAAATAGTTTTGAATTTACGTTTAGAAATATCTTTGTGCTTTTTCGTACACCTCATGCTTACTTTCGAGTTATAACATGGGGAAATTCTTATACACTGACATAAAATGGTGTATTACTATTTATACTCCTCATGCTCTCTAAGGATTTATAAAAGGTTTTTTTTTTTATACACCAGACATACATGGTGTATTCTGACACTTTATGTTCACTGCTGGGTTATAACATGGGTGTCTTTTTATACATCAAACACACGTAGTATATTTGTACACCTCTCGCTCACTGTTGAGTAATAAGTAATAACAGCGGCGTCTTCATTTCTAACACAGGTTTATCGGCTGGAGCTTCCAAACAAAGTCATGACATCCATTCTGAATGTCTTCGCTTTGTACTGAAACAACTGAGGGAGTGCGGGCAACTAGACGGAATGTCCCCCACCATGCTACAATGGGTGGAAGGGGAAATTCAATCTACTGGTCCAAGTAGCAAGATTCATAACACGGAAAAAACTTTTGGAATTGAACCGTTTTCAATTACAAAAGGTGAATTATATTGTTATACATAGTTTTGCATGCATTGTTGAGTAATGGGCCAAACCTAGCCTAAATCCTAGTTCCTATAGTAAGTGGTTCTTAAACTTTTTGTATGCTTTACCCTTTTAATAAAGATGTTTATCAGATTTACCCCCAATATGTAATATGGTGCTCATTTATTAAAAAGTGAAAACAACTAATTACATCAGTTTTATTTAATCCGACGGATGCGCTTGCTTTTTGGCAACGAGTTGTTCAATGTTTGGTAAAGTACTACAATTGGCACAATTTTTCTGTCCCGTCAACCGATGTGCATTTCGATTGTTGGCTCATTTACCCTCTAAATACGAGGAATTTACCCCAGTTTAGGAAATGCTGCTCTAGCATGTCATGCTGTAGGACCTAAACTGGTCATAGATAATAGAATGTGTTATGTATTTACAACAAAATGTCAAAAATCTAAGTTTTGTCTAAAAAAGGATAGTTTTTGATGCGTTGATATACCATCCATTGTAGGGTTTTATACTGTAGCTGTAAAAAAATGGTTCGTTTTATACTATATACTGTAAAAAATGTTTCGTTAAAAACTTTCAAAAATGTATTTCAGATAAATGATAGTTTTTGGTAAATTAATATACTGTTTCAAAATTTTAGGTCCAGCTCATTTTGGGGGCAATTTTCAATTTACATTTAACGCCCCAACGACTTCAACTAACGCTCTTCGCGTTTTACGAGCTTTGCAACTTCCGAGACCTATCTTGCTCGAGGGCTCCCCTGGTGGGGGAAAAACAAGCTTGGTTGCAGCAATTGCGAAATTCTCCGGACATGAACTCGTCAGAATTAATTTGTCTGAGCAAACGGTAAATTTTTTTGACAATTATGAGTTTTTGCTTAAATTAAATGAAAAGTTTATTTTTTTTATTTTATATTGTGTGAATTTTAACATTTTTACAGATGAAGTTTATATTAAAAAATATTTTTTTTTAATTTTTAATTTTTTTTGTTGTGTCTATGTTAGGACGCCTCGGACTTGTTTGGCGCTGACTTGCCAGTAGAGGGCGGTAGTGGGGGTGAGTTTTCATGGAGAGACGGACCGTTGCTATCGGCGATGAAGAAAGGCCACTGGGTGGTGCTAGATGAGGTAAAAAACTGACGGGTATTTATCTAACAAGTAAAAACAAAAAAATTAAAAATAATTTTAAAAAAGGTAAAAGAAATTAAAAATGCAAAATTCACGAAAAAGGGTTAATATTTAGGCAGTGTGTCCTTAAAAAAATATTGTCTAAAATTTTCTGTTACTACTCGGTAAACCTATGGTAGTTATTTAGGACTCTACCTATCTTTATATAATATGCATAGACTACTGTGGACGTTTGTTAATTTGGTTTTATTGTTAGTGAAACATTGAATAAATTAGTATAACCTTTTTATCTTTGCATGGCAGGCAACGACAGTCATTACATCACTGTTGTTCTGTTTCAAACACCTCGTGCCTGCTTCTGAGACTTACAATTTCGGCAACCCATAAGTGACCACTGGATTGGAGCAATTGCAGTACAGTGTTTTTAGAAAACATACGCCCACAATGGTAGCAGCATTAAGCCTCAAACCTGTAATCACTGCCACTATGCGCTAAAAATAACTATAAATCTGGAAATAACAGTAAAAAACGCACCATAGTAAAAAACGACGCCACCCATGGGTCATGGGTTCAAGGCTCGTCACTGCTACCTTTGTGGGTGTATGTGTCCTTGAGCAAAACACTTAACGACAATTGCTCCAACCCAGTGGTCACTAATGTATTGTCTAAATTGTCAGCCATACATAAATAACACCCACAAAGTTAATAATGTTTAAGCTGGCAAAAGGTGATATATTTTTTTGTTTCAGTTAAATCTCGCGTCACAGTCCGTTCTTGAAAGTTTGAACAGCGTGTTTGACCACCGGGGGGAGTTGTACGTACCGGAGTTAGCTCGTAGCTTCTTAGTGAACCGTGACCAAACGAAAATCTTCGCTTGCCAGAACCCCGTTCATGAGGGTGGGGGTAGAAGGGGGCTCCCTAAAAGCTTCCTGAACCGATTTACCCAGGTAGGGTTAGAGCAAGTAGCGAACACCAGTGGGTGAAGGACCCAAATAAATAGATATCCAAAAAGGAAGGATGGCCATTGTTAAAAAACAATGAGCAATGGACGCCATCTTGTTTTCCACATAAGGCGTGAAATGCATGGACGGCAGACAAATTTTTTTGCATATTTTAACTGCTTTTTAGACCGCCCTTGTCCTTACTTGCTGATATCTATGTTCTTTGGTGAAGGTAGGCACCTCTTTCGACTTTGAAGTAAATAAGAAAAAAAATTATTTCGATTCCCGAATAAATTCAAGTTTGTCCTCCTTTGGTTAGAGGATAAAATATGTAAAGTTGAGGAAATATACCATTGCATTCGGCATAAAATTACCTTTTCTGTACTATTTGTTTGGGGTAGTTGTTGAGGACCTTGAATTTAGGTCAATTTTTGGGTCCATTATCCCAACACCCAGACTGCTATAATATATCTGAAAAAAGTCACATAAACGATACTAACTACACTTAGTAATGTCAAAATGAGGCTTTTTGAGAATAAAAGGCAAACTGTGCACGAAATCCTGGGTGCTATGATATATTGCACTGTAGGACCTCATCCATATAGAATAGAATGCCTGGTTGCAATACAACTTAAATATAACAGACATCAATTGCTTTAACTATGAAACAAACTATTTGGCTTGCATGTTTCTATTCATACCAATATACCTAAAAAAACTTTTTTTTTCTGTTTTATCAATAAGCGTGTTTTAACAACTGTTGTTTTGCCGTTACTAACCCTTTTTTTCGCTTTTGTAAGCTCTCTTGTTTCGTTATCGTGACCGAAGACACAAAAGAATTTTATTTACCTCATTCATAGCAATATATCTACAGGTCTATGTGCGAGGATTGGCTGGTGAAGACATGGAATTTATTTTAAACAATTCCTTTCCACAAATTCCACCGGATGTCATGGAGTTAATGGTGAAGTTTAATCGACAGGTGAATACACCTCATGCTCACTGTCGAGTTATGAATATACCTCATGCTCACTGTCGAGTTATGAATACACCTCATGCTTACTGTCGAGTTATGAATACACGTATGCTCACTGTCAAGTTATGAATACACCTCATGCTCACTGTCAGGTTATAAATACACCTCATGCTCATCGCCGAGTTATGAATACACCTCATGCTCACTGCCGAGTTATGAGTACACCTCATGCTCACTGTCGAGTTGTGATACACCTCATGCTCACTGTCGAGTTATGAATACACCTTTATGCTCCTCATGCTCACTGTCGAGTTATGAATACACCTTATGCTCACTGTCAAGCTATAACATGGGTGTCTTCTTATACACCAGTCACACAGGGTGTATTCATACACCTCATGCTCACTGGCAAGTTATAACATGGGTGTCTTCTTATACACCAGTCACACAGGGTGTATTCATACACCTCATGCTCACTGTCAGGGTACCATAGTAAAGCACTCATTTAGTTAAAAAACTCCAGACTGTACATTTTAAGATTCAATCAAGTTTTGCAGTTTTTCGTATTTTTTAGTTTATATTTTATCATTTAAATTATTGCAGGTAAATGAATCAGTCGTGGTCCAGAGATCCTGGGGTCACCGGGGGTCACCTTGGGAGTTCAATCTGAGAGATATAACTCGCTGGTGCCAGCTAGTGGTTGCTGATTTGACAAGAGCCTTACCACTGGATGTCGCCAAGCATGTGTACACAGTTTACTGTGCAAGACTACGTTCTAAAGATGACAGACAAAAGGTTTTTGATGTAACAATCTTTCGAAAGACAACATTATTTAATGAATTTAATTTTTGAAACAATTTTTTTGATAAAAATTCTAAGAAAAAATTGATGGGTATTTTTATAAAATTAAAAACAAAAATTTGACAAGAATTTTGATTAAAATATAAAAAACACAACATTTTATTTTAGATGATGTCTATGTTCCGTTCCATATTTGGTATTGAAGTTTACGAACCTTCGGGAAGGTTTCATATTTCGTCTCGTATTCTTCAGGTTTGTATTTATTCTTGTTAAATACTGTAGCGTTTAGCTTCTTTAACCACAAAAAGCAAGTCCGTTCACTTAGCGACCCAACCAACAACTGCTTTATTCCGACTAAAAAGAAGTGGCAAACGAAACGGCCCTTACGCAATAAAACAACCAATCAATCAATCAACGAAAAACACAGGAATTTAAGACGAAAATAAACGAAAGAATGCGCCGATGGTAATCACCACGCGCGCTGTATCTCGGCATTGAAATAAAATAAAACTGGCTGTGGTTAACAAAACGGGCTAAAAATAATTAAGTAAATAGACTAACAGTAGAACGAATATATAGATCATTTCACTACATTTAATTTTAAAAGGCCACCTAATTCGTCAATACGTAACCTATATTATTTTAATGAATATCACTGTTGGGTAATATGGATACGTTAGCTCATAATTTCCCATATTTCCGGATGGTGTTTTAAACAATCAACAATGCTCTTTTAAAGTCGCAGGGCTACAGTAACATAATTCTGTAAATTTTCTTTATTTACTGTCAAAAACAAAAGAGAATAAAAACATCTACATCTTATTCTACCCTAGTATATATACACTTGGACGTTGTTGTTTTATTCACAATTTTGTGTAATTTTCCCAACATATACAATGCCTTAATATTTATCCTTGGCTTCTATAGGCAGCTTCTTGTTAGCCAAAAAAAATTTTTTTTAGATTAAAAGATATAGTGGGGCGGGGGAAGATGGGACACCTTTAGCACATAATACCTAATAATCCTGACCGTATTTTAAACAATTAACACCGGTCTAAGGGAGCTGTGAAGGCTTAGTTTTATAATTCTTTGAATTGTTTTTGTTTACTACCAAATTGGATGGGAAACTAGAATAAACAGGTGTCCCATCTTCCCCCGCCCTACTATATATTTTTTTAAATTCCTAGTTGAAGTTTTAATGCTTGTAATTTGTCTCAGGTTGGGGGAAGCACCATTGAAAGGACTGGAGAATATTTCGCTGACTCATCAGACGACTTTCACATTTTGCCGAGCATGTTAAAAAGTGCAGAGTCATTAATTACAGGGATTAATCAGGTACGGAACATGATTTAAACTTTTTTCAAATAAAAATATTAAATAAAATTAAAAGTAGGGCTGTGGATTTTCCCTATTTTTGTTTAACCGTTAACCGTTCAGTTTTAACCGGTTAACCGGTTAACCGATACAAGTGTAATCCTAATAAAAGCGTCTTGGTTATCGCTTTTCTTTCGCGAATTTAAAGGCAACTTTACGACGTACGTATGGACTATGCTTGCAATACACGGGCAAACGTTCTTAACGTTAAAGTAATGCTTTCTTATTCATATTCAAACCTGTTTTAAAGCACCTGCCGTCTAAATAATCAACGTGTGAATTGCAATTATGACGCAGTTATTAACGCGTGAATTGCTATTATGTCGTAATCAATTGCCAGGTCAAACAATCGCTATTATGATGCAATGAATCCACGTGTGAATGCCTGCTTTTTCGTAATAAACACGCTGCTTGGCTGAGGAAAACATTTAAGTTGTGTATTACACCAATATAATGTTGCAAAACTAGTTAGCCTGCGGTATTAACAATTAAGATTGATGGCGTAATCGCCGTTGTAGGGAACGATCAAAGCAACAGCGTCCCTGCGCACTCTGTCTTATTGCAAGGAACCAATTAACGATCGGGAACACGTGCTTTTCGTGTAAATAAGACAGATATTGATATACGTTTATGCCCTATGACGTCATAGTTCGGTTAACGACTCGAACTTTTCGTTAGCGGTTAACCGAATAGGTTCGGTTAACCGGTTAACCGTTAACTTTTCCACAGCCCTAATTAAAAGTAAAAACAGTTTTTAATTTTTTTGCACCAGAATGCTTCATAATAAAGAAACTCGGTTACGAAATTTTGTTTTTAAACAGATATGCCAATATTTTTGTCACCCAAACTAATGAACACTATAGACTAGAATGTAATTATTGTTAATTTGTTCAATATTGTTGTAATAATTAATGTTATTTTTAAACTTTCTCGCTAATTGCTTATTATTGCCACGTTATAATAGAAATGGCCCTGTATTGTGACTGGCGCTTCTGGTTCCGGGAAATCACGACTCGTGAAAACTGTCGCGAAGCTCGCTGGTCGCAAACTTCGAATTTTGTCGACTAATAGTGAAATGGATGCCGTGGAATTACTCGGCGGTTTTGAGCAGCATGACATCGTCAAAAATTTGATGGAATTTGTGATAAATGTTAAAAGGTAATTGAAAGATTTTTTAAGAAATTTGAAATTGCCTATTTTTAATTTATGGTTTTGTAATGTTATCTCTTTATAAAACTTATTTTTGTTTTAATTCTCGTTCAGTGAGGCATGACAGGAGACATTTTTACCAAATAAGTTAAATTTTATTTGTGTTCATTTTTACCAAATAAATTTGATTTTATTTGTGATATTCTCTGGCGAGGCTTTAAATGATGTTCAAAAAGAGAACCTTGGAGTAATTTCCAGGTCTGCCCATTAAACGACCTATTTTTTAGCCTTGTGGTATGCACCGAGTAATTAACAACTTTTTTTGTTTAGTCGGTACGGCAGTAATTGATTGGTTATACCGTTTACTTAAGTTAGGGCTGTATTATTATTTGTAGATGATATATATAGTAGAATGGGGAAGATGGGACACCTTTAGCACATAATATCTAAATATCCTGATTCCTGATCGTGTTTTAAACAATTAAGAACGCTCTATGGGAGTTGTGAGGATGCGGTTTTATAATTCTTTGAATTTTCTTTGTTTACTACCAAGGGGGTCGAGAAAATAGAACGAAAAGGTGTCCATCTTCCCCCACCCTACTATACGCATCAAAATTATATTAGTATATCTCAGTTCCAATGGGTGTTGGTCCTTTTTGTTGATTATGAATGAATGTAACTTACTTTATCCTCGCGTGGCCAGAAAACGACAGTCATTAAACACAGGTGTTCATACACCTCGTGCTGCTTACGAATTACCATGCATGTTACTTTGTGGGTGATTCTTTTTTCGGATTTTTTCATTTTTGAATTATTTATTTTATTTTTTTATTGCAGAAGAGTTGTTACGGATTGTCAGGATTGTATTTCCCGTCTTCCTGCCATAAATCAACCAAAGGAATTCAACAAGTTGATGTTGAAATTGAAATTTCTTCTCAAGGTGATTTTGTTTCAGTTATTTAGTAATATGTGATAAGATAGATACCGTTTGCATCTAAATCCAATATTTCTTCTGTTTTAAACAATTGACAACTCCACAGTGTCGGGAGAGGCGGGGCACATTTAGCACATAATATCCAAATATTGTGTTTTAGATCAATTAACAACGGTCTATGGGAGTCGTGAGGATACGGTTTTATAATTCTGTATATATTTTTTGTTTAGTGCTAAATTGGTGATAAGAAATGTCACATGTTGCCCCAACTTACTATATTTAATTTACATATTAATATAACATATATTGAATACAATTGAAATTTCAGCTACAAAAAACAGGTATGATGCTTTTTGTAATTTAAACCAAAATGTTTAAAAATAGAACCAAATTTTTTTTTATCTAAAACTTTTTATTCTCAGAAAATTGAGAATCTCAACGCAATGATTAAACTGGTTGATTCGTTTAAAGTAAATGACAAGGAAAATCGTTTCGTTGAATTGGAAAATAAGATTTCTATGGTGCTTGGGACCTCTATGAAAAACTCAGAATATAAGGGTAAGGGTAATTGATTAGTAGGTTTTTTTTAAAGTTTATTTATATATTGTCCAGCGCTGTAGCCCAGTTAGTTAGTTTGCCTCGTTGCTGCTACCATTGTTGGCGTATGTGTCCTTGGGAAAGACACTTAACGACAATTGCTCCAACCGAGTGGTCACTAATGGGTTGTCCAAATTATCTGACCATTTTTTACAGAACTTCATAAAACTATTGTTTTTTTGCAGAACTTCATAAAATTATCGTTTTTTTACAGAACTTCACAAAACTATCGTTTTTTTACAGAACTTCATAAAATTATCGTTTTTTTTACAGAACTTCATAAAACTATCGTTTTTTACAGAACTTTATAAAACTATCATTTTTTTACAGATCTTTTGGCAGAGTGGCAAAATTTGAAACTTAGTGAAAAATCCCACGGTTCATATGAGTGGATGGACAGTGTGTTGGTACATGCCTTGAAAAATGGTGAGATCTTATTTCTTATTACCCAGTTTTTTTTTCTTCCAACTAAATGTAAATATGTCCTTAACTGCAAGCGTGTTTTAACAACTGTTGCTTCGTCGCCACATCCTGTATTTTCATTTAAATTTTCTAAATCTTCGCTACCGTAATCGAATAGACAAATAAAGTTATTATTAATTTATTATCCTAAAATAAATCTACCTAAAACATTGATTTTTTTCTCTTTACATGCTAAGACTTTTTTGCATTAAATCTGCCTCAGTGTCAACATTAAGTTTTCACACCTGTTCATGCATCATAGAAATTGTATTTAAACAGGGGAGTGGTTGTTGATAGATGGCGCCAACTTCTGTTCAGCGTCAGTTCTCGATCGAATGAACGCGCTACTTGAGCCACAAGGTGTCCTCGCTATCACAGAACGTGGTATCGTACAAGGGGAAGTACCCACTATCACCCCTCACCCAGATTTTAGGTTTGTGTTATGGAATTACCTGAGGTATAGAATAGTGGTTACCGCGCTTGCCTCTAAGCCAGAGGTGACTGGTTCAAGGCTCGCTGCTGCTACTTGTGGGTGTATGTTTCCTTGTCAAGACACTTAACGACAATTGTTTCAAGCCAGTGGTCACTAATGGTTTTTTTAAATTCTCATTCATACAGTAAAGCAAAAAATGTTATAACCATCCAAAAAAGTTACATCGTAACTTTCAAGCCGGCTCGAGGTGTATGAAACAAAATATCTGCATTATAAAGGCTACCGTTACCCCACCACACCAAGATATATAATTTACATTCTACTTCTCCCGCAAACATGCATTTATGATCTGGTGATTTTAAATTCAATTTTAAAAATATCGTTTTTACCTTGTTTAATAAGTAACGCACTCAATACAGTGAATTTTTTGGTATTGATGGTGTGAACAAAGTATATTTTAAATTGGTCAATTTCTTAATTTTCTGATTATTTGTCTTTTGTAAACTTTATCGTTCTTCGACGAAATAAATTTCATTCATTTATATTTTAATTTTTTTGGTCCATAGATTAATTCTTGCTTTGGACCCAACACATGGAGATCTTTCAAGAGCAATGCGTAACCGATGCCTTGAGATATCTCTTCTCCCACTAGATGTGGTTGCTGAGCAGAACATGGAAACAGTATTAATGGAGAGTGAGGTCACCACAATCGCTCAAGCGAAGAGTTTGAACTTAACAGAATTCAAAATTTGCGAAAAAATTGTCGAAGATTGGAGGGAAAAAAATAATGGTGATGCAACAATGCTGTTTGTGATGTCACAGTGATTTATTTATGATGTAATGATTAAATTACAGGGGGTACGCAGAATCTTTCGGACGGTGAAATGTTAAAAATATTGGATTCAACATTAGAAGAAGTAAGAAGGGGGCTTTATCAGGATTTTCCGCAAGTAAGTTTTTTGGGGTCAACTCTGGCCTAAATTAAATTTTTTGGTCATCTCTAGCCTAAATTTATTTTTTGGTCTTTTCTGGCTTTAATTTAACTTTTGGTCTTTTCTGGCCTTAATTTAATTTTTGGTCTTTTCTGGCCTTAATTTAATTTATGGTCTTTTCTGGCCTAAATTTATTTTTTGGTCAACTCTGGCCTAAATTTCATGGTGTTTTTTGCCATAGTACCTCATCCATATAGAAGCATAGCAGCATCTTATGGGTTAGGGAAACGGGCCAACCTTGGCTCAAATCCTGGATTTGATAGCGTTGTAACAGTAGATCCTCACCAGTATATAATATCATGGGGTTCTGTTTTAAAATTGGAAAAAAAATTATGTGTCTTTTTTCATTTTCCTCTTTTTAAATTTAAAAAAATTTTTTTTTTTCTTTATGGAATAATTGGCGTATACATGCTTAAAACTAATATTGATTTAAACAACTTTTTTTGTTGACCAAGACTAGACAGTTTTTGTATTTACCAATTATTTCTTTTAAATCGATTTATATATGTGTATTCTATTATATGAGGGTGATGTCCTAGGATCTGAAATTCATGCCAGATTTGCCCATTACCGCATATATACATCTAACTGTTGCTTTATTACAAAACTTAGCCAAATCCAGAATTTGAGCCAGTTTTTGTATTTAACAGTTTTTATTTTTTTAACTCAAACTATTACTTCAGCAGGTTTCTGGCACCGATGACTCATCACTTTTGCCTCGTTTAAAATTTCCGACGACTCGGGATTATCAACTGGACCCAATTTTATCAAACGTGTTGCAACAATTTCAAATCTTCAAGTTTTTGTTGAATTATTTCAAGTAGGTGTTATATTGGTATATTTAAACAAATTCATTTTATATTCACATTTGGATGTAGTAGGCCAACTCTGGCTTAAGTTACAAGACTGGTTGTTATAAAAGTAATCCATCTAAAAGTTTGCAGTAGTTTCGTTGGCTAGAATAATATAACATAATTTTTATTTATCTGTTTAAAACGATAGCGAAGATCATGAATAAAATGTTTGCTGTCACACCAAATTAAAATAGATTCAAAAATTATTTGAAATGAACTACTAAAACCGGTTTTTATTCACTGAATTTCTAGAGTTCAATGAAACTTGTTAGTAAACTAAAACATTTTATTTGACCAGTTCCCATGATTTCAACATTGGAGATGTAATTCAAAGTTTCTCACAAATTTTGGTTGAATCTGCGAACTATGAAGATTGGAAAGTAAGAGGGGAACTACTTGATGTGTTGGTACAAGGTGTATTGGATAGCACAGGTTAGTAAGAGTGGAGTGGTTTTTATAAGGTAACTTAAATTAGCGCCGTGGCAAAGTGGTTAGCGCGCCTGCCTGTAACCCAGAGGTAATGGGTTCAATGCTCGTCGCTGCTACCATTGTGTGCGTATGTGTCCTCAGGCAAGGCACTTAACGGCAATTGTTCCAACCTAGTGGGTACTAATGGGTTTTCCAAATTATCAGCCATACATAAAAAAAAATAATCACCCACAAAGTAACAAACATGGCAACTCGTAAGTTGGCATGAGGTGTATGAACACCCGTGTTATAATGACCGTCGTTTTCCGGCCACACGAAGACAAAGTAAGTTACATTTATTCATTTATTACATTTAAAGTTAAAATAGCATGGTTTTTAGGTCAACCAGAAGACTTGCAAAGAAAAACAAAATACAACAAGTTTTTCAGTGAATTACTGAGTGAGACATTTGCTTCTGTGAAACAGGTTTGTTGTTTTATTTTTTAAAATCTACTTTAAATAGTCTTTTTCTGTATACTTTTGTAGTTTTGTATAAGTTGTTATTCTACATTTTTTTTAGCATTTACATTGTTTTGCAATCTGATTTGTATTTTTTTCATGTGTCTAAAATTGCTGTTCCAGTAAATTTATTGAGTTTTTTGAATGGCGTTCTGCTGGTTTCTGGATGAACTGTAGCTTTTAAAAGTTTGATACAGATGCTTCTAAAAATATAAAGCAATGGTCATATTCTATGTATTTATTTTTATTGTGGCACTGTGGCAAAGTGGTTAGCGCACCTACCTCTAAAAAAATCTCCCAAAGTAATCACCATTAAAGTAACATACTTGGTAACTTGTAAGCTGGCACGATGTGTATGAAACAGAACACTCGTGTTATAATGACTGTCGTTTTCCGGCCACGCAGGGATAAAATAAGTTACATTCATTCTTATATAATTGTATTTATTCTCACAACACTTCAGGAAACACATAGAAATCTTCTACCATGGGATCCAAGATGGAATCTTCAACTTATGAAACAGCTTGGTTTGTATTTATATGATTTCTATGTTAAATAAGTTTTAAGTCGTTTTTCATTTTCAGGCACTTCGTGCTTGACCGAAGACAATTTGAAATCAGCCAATCACGCGCTTCGTATGAATTTTAAATTTCTGAAACTGGAAGAAGATTTGAAATTTATTGAATTCTCGAAAAGAAGAACAAAAAAGTAATTTAGTTTTGTCTTACAAAAGTATAAAATCTTGTGCCGTATTTTATTACTTTTTTTTATGTTAATTAAACCGAATGTTATAATATAGGTATCTAATATATGTACATATATATATGTGTAATTTTCCTTTTTTTTATCTAAAAAAATAGCTTTTTAACATTAAAATGCCATAACTCACTTTCAACATAAAAAGCGTCATATAGAAATGTTAAAACAACTTTTATTATAGAAATGTTAAAAACTTGAATGTTTTTTCATAGAACTGTTAAAATGCCACGTTGTTTTTTTCATAGAAATGTTAAACGACTTTCAATATGGAAATGTTAGAAAGTTGATTGTTTTTTTTCTAGAAATGTTAAAAATGCGACAATCCTTCAACTGTGCCATGGTTTAACCACGGGTAAGGTTTATCTGAGTGACCTTCCCAACAACTCGCTTCAACATTTGTACCAACTTTATTCTCAATGGTAAGTTAGAATATTATTTGTAAAAAATAAATAATAATAATAAATTGCAATAAATTTTGCAAAACTGACCCTGATCTGGTGCTCATTGATTTAAACGATTCTTGTGTAAAGAAATACAGTAAGGATCTAGTGCTACGAAAATGTAACAGACAAAAATCAAGTCTAACCATGAACAAAATTTAAGCAAAAAATTTAAGCCATTTAAGCAAAATATATATAGTAGGGTGGGGGAAGATGGGACACCTTTAGCACATTATATCCAAACATGGCGATCGTGTTTTAAACAATTAACAGCGGTCTATGGGAGTCGTGAGAATACGGTTTTATAAATATTTGATTTTTCTTTGTTTACTACGACATGTGGCGAGAAAATAGAATGATAAGGTATCCCATCTTTCCCCACCCTCCTATCTATCTTATATTATAAAATTTGCGGGATTTAATTTTTGTCCAATACGTTTTTATAGCACCAGATCCTTGTTGAGTCATAGCCAGCATTGTTATGTCATTATGAGCCCCTGGTTCCTTACAAAATGATGGTAAAATTCATGAATTTTTTTACATAACAGCTTTCTACAAATTATTTAAAATTTCTGAAACAGGACATCATCACTTACTATGTGTACCATAACTGTGTGCCAAGAGTAAGACCATAAGATCGACAATGACCATGAGGTCACAATGTATGCAGTAATGCACCAACCCCGGCCTAAGTATCAAATCCTCTGGCATGACTTGCAGTAGAATCTTACCCCTTTTGAAGAAAATGCTAGAAACTGAAAATATTGAATAAAATGCTAAAAACTTAAAAATGGAATAAAAGCCTAGAATCTCACCCCTATAGAATAAAATGCTAAAAAAACTAAAAATGTAGAATAAAATGCTGAAAACTAAAAATGTAGAATAAAATGCTGAAAACTAAAAATGTAGAATAAAATGCTGAAAACTAAAAGTTTTTTAAACAGGTGCAATTTACAAATTGAGCTTCCATCTTATCTAAAGCAAGAAGTTGATGAAATTGAATGTGAAGGAATTGTGCGACAAATATCTTATATCTGGAGGTTTGTGAGTGTGGTGTAAAGCGTATGTGTATGCGGTCTTTGAACTTGGTTTTTTAAAAAAAAACAGTTGTTCTTGCCTGGAAAAAAGTCTTATTAAGAGTTTAATGGATTTTTTTCGCAGATTTTAATTTAAAAAATGCAGATTTTCATTTAAATATTCTGTTACTTCTGTTACCAGGCATAATGTAAACTAGTTTTAGCCGGTTATTTGGTATAAATTAAAAATGCTATTTTATTTCAAACACTTCATCTGCTATTCGGAAAAAGACTTTATTATGATTTTGACGCGAATAGCAAACAACAAACTGGAACGAATAGAACATTTTTAATTTATACCAAATGACCTACTAAAGATTGATCTACGTTTAAAATACAATACTCTAACTTTGCTCAATTAATACTTAAAGTTACATACATGGTAACTCAAAAGCATTTTTGAAAATTAAACCTGTTTTAACTAATATAACTTCTAGTTGTCCTGCCACACAAGGATAAAATTACTTCTCTTCATATCCTAGCTTTTAAATGTTAGATTTACTAAAAATTTTTTTTTCTAGGTATTTCATGACACAGATGTTCCGTCTACCAATGTTCACAACTTGGTTTGTTCTACTGAAAAAAATGTTGCAAAAATTTACCACAAACATCGGATGTACTGACCATAACATACATCTAAGCATTGATGCTATTTCTAGAGCTTTAAACTTAAGCGCAGGGCGAGAAACACAACTTCAAAACAAAATCCGATGCAACCTATTTTCTACCCCGCCTTTTGAGAGTGAGGAGAAGTTTAACCTAAAATGCAGGGCGAGAAAATTGCTCCAAGATCTGAGTGATTTTGCTGTTAAGGTTTTTCAAGGGCAGTTGAAGACTGGGTTAAATTGGAGTTTTGTTTGTGAAATTGCGATGCAGATTTTGGATGTTGGTCAAAATGAAGAAGAAAATCTTTCAATGGATGTGGATGGGGAAGATTGTGATTCTTCCTCAATCCTCGCATCCAGGATGAAATCCTGTGGGATCCCTGTTTCCAAAGATCTTTGTGTCTTCGTACCTCCAATTGACGAGGATCACGCTGAAAAACAAGATTTTAATATTTCTATGTTTGGAGTAACGACACAGGATCAAAAAATGTGGAATTTATATGATTTCTATAGAATCCTTATAACTATAGGAACGCTCCACGAGGATTTGAAGTTTGATTCTCGATTTTTGTTCACTGGATTTGACGTAACTTGCCAAGCGCTTGCAGCAAAAAGTTTGTTTCAAGGTGGAAATTTTAACAAACGAAGATTTTTGTTGCAATCTATGTGGAAACAGACACCAGTGTTTAAAGAAATAGAGGCAGAGGTGTTTATGGAGGATTCCCATGACCCTAGTGACCTGTTAAAAGCTGGTGTGTCTGATTCCGTAGCTTTGGTATTATATGGAGCAGAATCATCAGTGGAAACAGAAGTAAAAAGTTATTGCGATTTTGGCAAGGGTGTTTTTGACAGTGTTGCCATTCCATTACGGGAGTTTAATGAGAAAGTTTTAAAGCTGGAAACACTGAAGAACGCGCTGTGGGTTAATAGTGTTTGTTTTAAACATAAAGCTGTTTGTGATGTCATAATGGATAAACCGCTCTATGATGTAACAATGGGTGTACTTGCTGCCTTTTTGACATCGCATAAAGCAATTTGTGATTTTGGAAAGAAAATGATCCTGCAAGCATTGAAAGAACAAGTTCAAAAATTCTGTGCAGCACTGAAGAATTTACTAACGCGCAACACTGCAAAAGATGTGGAAAAAAACAGGATTTTCGACATTCTTTTTCAATTTCAACCAATTCAAGATGATGTTATTCTCACAACTGTTGAAACAGATTGGTTCAAAACGATCCTCACCACATACTCAAAGTGTGTGAATCTTGTGTTACATCTTATGCATATAATACAAGGATCAAGGGATAGCTTTAACACTGAGGTATGTATGAATGTAATTTACTTTATCCTCGCGTGGCTGGTAAACGACGGTCATTATCACACGGGTGTTCTGGTTCATACATCTCGTGCCATCTTAGGAGTTACCATGTAAGTTACTTTGTGGGTGATTTTTTTGGGGATTTTTTTATGTATGGCTGATGATTTGGACAACCCATTAGTAACCACTTGGTTGGAGCAATTGTCGTTAAGTGTTTTGCCCAAGTACACATACACCTACAATGATAGCAGCGACGAGCCTTGAACCCATTACCTCTGGGTTACAGACAGCCGCACTAACCACTTTGCCACGGCGCCGGGCAATAGAGCCTGATATCTAGTGTGATTTTTGCACCAGGACTACATTTTGAGATTCAATCATTCTTTGCAGTTTTTTTTGTAAAATAATTATTTAGCAAATATACTGGTGTAATAATTAGTTTCGGTTCAATAATTGCTAGTTTGACCAATATATATGCATTCTATACCCATAAAAAATATAAATTATACTTTTTGGATGCACTTGGTAATACAAAACGAATACTGTGACATTTTCTCCTAACTGGTTTTTAATTGTATAATTTAAAAAAGATTTAACATTTTTTTATAATCCCAGAAAATATCTCCTGTTGTTACTCAATTTGTGTCTTGAAGTTACCAGCTATTCATTTACTTACTTAATTACTACTGTACCATTTTCTGCTTATTTTTGCAGAGTCTGTTAATTATATGGGCAAAATATATATTTCACATTATACAATTTGTTACATTTATGTCTGTTATTTCGTAGAACTTGAATGTAATTTACTTTATCCTTGCGTTGCCAGGAAACAACAGTCGTTAAACACGGGTGTTCTGTTTTATACACCTCGTGCCAGCTTACGAGTTACCATGTATGTTACTTTGTGGGTGATTCTTTTTTGTGGTTTTGCCGTTAAATGTCTTGCCCAAGGACACATACGCCCACAATGCTTGCAGTGATGAACCTAGAACCCGTTACCTCTGGGTTTCAGGGAGGCACTCTATCCACTTTGCCGGACATGTTTCTAACTCTCCTTCATTTCTTGTTTTCCAGGACAAAGATGCAATATCTGCGTGTTGGGAAACCACCAGTGAAATGTGGGTGTGGTGTGGGGTTCTACAGTTCACCCTTGTTACCCCACGTGGAAAAGTTGACCCTATTGAAAAACATAAAGCAAAAAATGAACTATTGAATGAAGAGGTGGGAATTAATTTTAATTGTTCTAATCATAAATGATTACATTTTTAATTGTTTTATTCATAAAAATTTTGTATTTTAATTAGAGTGTTTATAAATTCAACAAAACCAGGGCTTCAGTAGCGGCGTTTTATACAGTGCTTATAAAAAGGAAATGCATTGATTTTGCATTTTTATTGTTTTGTGTGTAAGGTATCATATACTAACCTAGGGGGTTTTCTGCTTATAAAATGATGTTAAAATATTAAAACTTAAATGTTAAACTAAGTGTAAAAATTAAAAAAAACAACGTTTTTTTCTACTAGAAACAGCCACTATAAGTGTTAAAACTTAAAAAAAAAACTTTATTTTTTATTTGTGCAATTTCTTTTTAATAAAAGCTTATACCAATATAAAGGATTTAAAATAAAACATAAACTGTTTATTATTTTCCAGGCCAATCATCTTCGCTGCATACTAAGTGTTCGTAACTTGAACCATCAGTGGTTGACAGGTCGTGACCTCTGGGTCAAAGGCCAAGTAATTCAGTCTGAGTGCGCTCACCCTCATGTTCAAACCTCATTGGACCGTTTAGATCATGTGACTGCGAGGGCCAATAAGAACGCAGAAAAGGTCGCTTACAGACCTAAGGACTCGCAGGTTCGAAAAATAATTGTTTCTTTAACATAAAATTAAATTTTTAGCTCTTTTAGTAAGAAAAATAGGCGTAACTTATTGATGATAAGACAAAATGTTTGAATAAATTTAATGTTTTATTACCGGAAAAGAATGTCTAAAAAAATATTTTAAAATATGAATTGCGAAACATGGTTGAATCTTAAAATGTACAGTCTGGGGTGTTATAACTTAATGATGAAATGTCTTTAAACCAATTTTAAGTTATGAAAACAGTTTTTAACGTTTTTATTTTATTCAGTTCATTGGACTGTCGAACGAATGTCATCATTTTGCTGAAAATATTATTTCTGTCACCGCACTAGAAGGAGCCATAGAACAGCTGAAGGTAAAAAAATCATTTTTTACTTGGTATTTTATAAAACGTTTTATCATATTCTATAAGAGAGGTCTCACAGTAATTCAGGGTATGGAACCTGAGGTTTAGACTGGAGTTTCTATTAGATTATAAAACTTACTCGCAATTATATTGTTATTGTTCGTATATAGCCCCTTGGCACAATGGCTAGTGCGCCTGCCTTTAACTTAGAGGTAATGGGTTCAAGACACGTCACTGATACCATTGTGGGCTTATGTGTCCTTGGGCAAGACACTTAACGGCAACTGCTCCAACCCAGTGGACCAAATCATCAGCCATACATAAAAGACAAAAAAGAATAACAAAATCCTTAAAAAAGTGACTTACAAAGTTACATATGTGGTAACTCGTAAGCAAGCACGAGGTGTATGAAACAGAACACCCAGGTTATAACGACTGTTGTTCCCCGCCATGTGAGGATAAATACCTCACATTAATTCACATTCAGTCAATAAGTCCACAATTGTGTTTGTTACAGAATAAAACCAACCATAACGCTGAAGATTGGATACAGAAGTCGCTCTTGACGTTTACCAAGTCGTTGGAGGGAAAATACCCTGCTTACCCCGATTTTGTGGCCCCAGTAGCCGATGCTATTCAGCAAGTAAGTCAAGAATAAATGGATATTATGAGCAATTTGAATTATAATTTTTTTTTGTGTTTTCTTTAGTATTTTTTATAACATTTAAACAATTTTTTGATTTTTTTGATTTTTTTAAAAATAGTTTGAAAATTTTCCTGCAAGTCACTTAATGACTATTGCTCCAACCCAGTGGTCACTTATGGGTTGTCTAAATTATCAGCCATATAATACGAAAAAACATTCAAAAGTATTCACTTACAAAGTCACACATATGTGATAACTCGTAAGCGGGCATGAGGTGTATGTAACAGAACCCCAGTGTTATAATGACTGTTGTTGCCCGCTGGCCGCTGTATAAGGATAAATAAGTAATTCTAATTTCAGATGCGATTCGGACTTCGAATTTTAAAAGGTGTTTCTCAACTTGTCAACACTACCAACAATTCAACAATTTCAACAAACCAGTTTATCAACGGAGTGGTATCAACACAAATTTCAACAGAAATCAACAATTACTTGGATGCAGAGCAAGAAATAAAATCTCTGCTACAAAGAAAAGGTGAAACTATAAAATTTATTATAAATATGTTTTTTTTTTCAAAAAAGGACACAAACGCATATTGTTACAAAAAAAAAGAAAAGTTTTTAATATATCAAAATGTTTCAAACCGGTCAAATTGTGTAAAAAACTGTATAAGGGTTTTTTAATTTTTTTTAATTGCAAATATCGAAGTGTTAAACTGCTTGTTGTTTAAGTTAGGTGTACTGCCATAAATATCAGAGAGATAATTTATTTAAACTGACTTTCATTTTTTTAGTTTCAACTGAAACACAAGGGGTACAAAGATCTTTAGAAGAATGGTAAGTGATTGGGACTTGTATGTGTTTTTGATTACGTAGTGTTTAATAATTAGTATTTTATTTAATAAGATATTTATATTTTTACTGTGGTAAGATTTTTATTTTTATCATAATCTCTATGTTGCCTCATGTCATTGTTAATTATTGGTTTGTCACAATTTTTTATTTATTGTTTTATATTTTAAGTTTATTTTCATTTCTTATGTTTAATGTTGTGATTTTGTGTTAGTGTATAAGCTAAACTTGTATGCCAGAGAGACATTCTAAAATTACAACAACTTTTTGTTTGGTGTGACTTTGAGTTAATTTTTAGTAATAATTAACTTATTTTTTAGTGTCCGAGTTTTGTTCTTGGTTGATGTTACTAGTTCTGTCCGAAACAATGGGTATTGTGACGTCACAACTGTACTTTCATTGTTGGAATCTATCGTAGCAAATTGGAACGAGCAACAGGAAAAAATAGAGCGAGAGTGAGACACATACACCATTATGACATCATAGAGGTCATTGTTAACATCCTCTTTAAACAGGGAAGCTGCAAAAGCAAGTTTGTTTAAATACAAAGTTGAGAAACATGAAAATAATGAGGACGATGAAGAAAAAGAGTTTGAAGAAATGTTTCCGGGTTTTAATCAGGTGAAAATAAAGTTCTTTTTTAGTTTAATTTTAGTTAAAAAATTTTGCAGAAGGGGTAATAGGCTATTCAAGTCTAAATCCCCCAAAAACTTAACTTGTTTAAGGTTACTACTATTTTAAACTGAAATTTAATTTTTTTAATGAAATATTTTTTTTTTTTTTTGTTAACATGATTGGATTTGAACCTAGTACCATGTGGTCTGATTCTGCAAATTAATTTTTAACTATCTTCCCCATGCCGTGCCATGCGCAATGATTCTTTTGTTGAAATTGTTTGTTTTTTTAGGGTTTGGAATTTGGGGAGGATGTTACGTTGGATGGAACAGCCGATGACATCACACATGATTCACAAAAAGATTTATCCGAGAAATTGTTCGAATTTGCCGTTCTCATGCACCAGGAAATTATCTCGGCAACACTGAAAAATGAAACCAAAGAAAAAGCAAAAAATGTTTCTGATCTGGAAACACTTTTTTCTAATAAAGTCATGGCATCACTGCTGGGTCATCACATGATGGCTCCCGTGATTCGAACCTTGTATCCATGGTTACGAGGGCAAGATATTGATCATGGGCTTATGAGATTTCACGTGATGGCAGCTGCTCATATGAAAAATCTTCTCACAAATGGTGAGTTCAAAGTTAAAAAATTTAATTGTAATAAAGTATATATCAATTTTTGGGTCATTTCATTTTTTATTTTTTTTCCAGAAATTTCTTTAAAAAATTTCAACGTGTATTCCGATTCCAACCCACACGAGGTCAGCAGATGCATCGTCGTTTTACAAGATCTCTATGGTTCTGTGTCGAAACATTTAGAGGAATGGCCGGAACACCCTGTGTTAGGCCACCTTGTGGTCATAATTGATCGAATTTTATCGTTTTGCGTAAATGAGCCGATTATGAAATACATCTCTGGTTTAGAGCTTCTTCTGGAAAAATCTCAGGTTAGAAGTTATATTTTTTTGTATTTTTCACCACATTTCAACCTGTTTGTGCATTTTGGTTTGTTTTTTTACACAAGTTAGAACGAAATTTACGACAAAATTATTTTAAGTTGTTGTTTATTTATAAGAACCTGCTTAAAACAACTGTTGTAAGGTTCTGGGTTCAAAGCTTGATGAAGCTGTTTAAGATCTATATCAGTAAGACAGACTGATAGGGATGATAGAATTAAGCTTTGAACTTGGAATCTCCTGGTTTCAAGCAAAGTACTGTAACCACTGAGCCAGGACACATTTGCTTAACAATATTTAAAAAAATCAATAACAAAAATGCACCACTAACCTTAACACCCATTTAAGGTCAGGCAGAATCAAATCAAAATCTGAAAATTCTACATTTTATATGGGTTTTTATAATATTTGATTGTCTCTAAATTTAATGGTTGAATCTGAATACCTATCATCACAGAATATTTGGATGCAATCGAATATTACATACTCAAATTCAACAAATCCAAATAATTTGGATCTAACACCACCCCCACAGAACAAAAAAATATAAATAAAATTTCAAGGAATGGGAATCGAATGCAAGTCGTCACGTGTCTCTCTCCCGCCACCTAGAGGAAATTACGACCCTCATTCTCGACTGGCGAAAGATGGAATTAAAGGGCTGGTATCGTTTGCTCGATCAAGCGGAAAGCTCGGCTCGCTCTAGCTCCACCAAGTGGTGGTTTTATGTTTACCAACTTGTCGAGGATTGTGTTCGGAAAACTGATGAGGGTAAGTAATGTTGTGTGTGTTTACCTGGGATTTATATATATGAAAACACCATGTGTGTCTGGTGTATAAGAAACACTTATGTTATAACTCAAGAGTGAGCATAAGGTGTATAAATACGCTTTGTGTGTTTTGTGTATAAGAAGACACCATGTTATAACTTAACAGTGAGCATAAGGTGTATGAATACACCTTGTGTGTCTGGTATATAAAAAGACACCCATGTTATAACTGGATAGTAAGCATGAGGTGTATGAATACACCATGTTTGCCTGGTGTATAAGAAGACACCTATGTTATAATTTGACAGTGAGCATGAGGTGTATGAATACACCATGTTTGCCTGGTGTATAAGAAGACACCTATGTTATAATTTGGCAGTGAGCATGAGGTGTATGAATACACCATGTTTGCCTGGTGTATAAGAAGACACCTATGTTATAATTTGGCAGTGAGCATGAGGTGTATGAATACACCATGTTTGCCTGGTGTATAAGAAGACACCTATGTTATAATTTGGCAGTGAGCATGAGGTGTATGAATACACCATGTTTGCCTGGTGTATAAGAAGACACCTATGTTATAATTTGGCAGTGAGCATGAGGTGTATGAATACACCATGTTTGCCTGGTGTATAAGAAGACACCTATGTTATAATTTGCCAGTGAGCATGAGGTGTATTGTATGGATACATCAGGTGTGTTTGGTGTATAAGAAGACACCCATGTTATAACTGGATAGTAAGCATGAGGTGTATGGATACACCATGTATGTCTGGTGTATAAGAAGACACCCATTTTATAACTTGACAGTAAGCAAGAGGTCATGAGGTGTATGAATACACCATGTGTGTTTAGTGTAAAAGAAGACACCCATGTTATAACTCGACAGTCGACAGTGTGCATGAGGTACACAAACAAAATTAATTCTTTTCAACAGACAACTATTCATCTGTTGTTGATGATGTCATCACTTCAATGCAAAAATTTGTTGAAAGTTCTTCGTTGATTGAATTTGTTGATAGAGTTGGTTTGTTGAAACTATTTCATCAACATCTTGTTTTCAAAGGGGAAAGCAAAAGTAAGTGTTGTGTATTTGTAGATTTAATTGTGTTTTTTTAACAATTTGCGTAAAAATACATAGTTTTCATTTTTTAATAATATAGCATATTAAACAAAAGGACAAATTGTTGACGTATAGCAGTTAATAGGTTAATTTTTATTTTAATAAAGTGTTTGTCTCTTTTTTTGTGTTTTTTAATTATGTGTTTGTTCTTTAAAAAAAAAGATAACATGTACGTATGGCATATGCTAATAGTTTGAATGAATAAATATAAATGAAACTTGCTTTAAACTCGGATAGGACAGAATAGTTTTGACAACCCATTAGTGACCACTGGGTTGGAGCAATTGCTGTTAAGAGTCTTGCCCAAGGACACATACGCCTACAATCATAGCAGTGAACAGCCTTGAACCCATTACCTCTGGGTTGGAGGCGCTAATCACTTTGCCTTGGCGTCAGACTGCATTTGAAAAATGTTTTGTCATCTATACTATACAATTTTTAACCTATTTAAAAATTTTTTTTTTTTAGACAAACTGTGTATGGTGCTGCATAACCTTGCTTCATATTATGAACAATTTATTGAAACTGCTCAAAATCGGATTCAATCAGTTCGAAAACCAATTGAAAAAGATTTGAAAAATTTTGTCAAGATCGCAAAATGGAACGACATTAATTTTTATGCTGTTAAAGACTCAACTGCAAAGTAATTGCAGAAATTAGTTCTAAAGCATTTGAAATGTTTATAATTATAAAAATATATAAAATAAAAATATTTATAAAAAAAATAAAAGAAGCGTTATAAAAAAAATTAAAAGTTTGTGATAAAAATATTTATAAAAAAAACTATAGTGATGATCTTATGTTAACATAGCCAATAATCCATGTTAATTTTTTCTAAAACAAATTATACATGATAGCAACAACAAAAGAATATAGTAGGGTGGGGGAAGATGGGACACCTTTAGCACATAATATCTAAGTATCCTGATCATGTTTTAAACAATTAACAACAGTCTATGGGAGTCGTGAGGATATAGTTTTATAATTCTTTGAATGTTCTTCATTTACTACTAAATGGGACGAGAAAATAGAGCTAAAAAGTGTCCCATCTTCCCCCACCCTACTGTATATGTATAACCGGAAATGAAAACATTTCGTAAGAATATTTACAAAATTTTACTATTTTTTTTTATTTTGTAAAATTGTTTTGTTAAATTTTTTATAGTATATTTAAAATGTTTTTATATAAAATATTTTTTTAGTTGAAATAACATGGACTTTTTTCCATACAGAACCCACAGAAGTTTGTTTAAATTCGTTAAGAAATACAGACAAGCGTTAAAAGAACCTTGTTCGATAAACGTCCTCAAATCAAACAGTTCATCAAAGTTTAACAAACATCCTGAAGTAAGATAACAACTTTTGTTTTACCGTTACTACCGGTCTTTTCGCTTTTGTAAATTCTACCTTCTTCGTTATCGTGACCAAAGATTCAAAATAAATTTTATTCATTTAAGATTTAAAAGGGCATACCAACAAAAAATCCAAATTTTTTTATAGGAAATCAGAACTTTTCTTTTTTGAAACTTTGATGGTATCTTTAGATCACATTCAAGCATATATCCATATACAAATTACGATTTTTTGTTGGTATGCCCATTTAATGTTTTACCAATTCCATATTTTGAACTTAAAAATATCCTAATTTAATATTTTAGTAGATTAAGCGTGGTTTAAAAAAAATTTGTTTTTTGAATATTTTGCTCTAAATATGTTGTTGCTGCCAGGTGATGTATTATAAGTGTGAAAGTGATTTTTTTGGTCATTTTGTTTTTTTGTGACGTTATCATGCCGTAAACTGATACATTTACTTTTCACAGAATTTTGAATCAAAGGGAAAGCAGATATGCATGTCATGGAAATCTCATACATCAGACCTTTTAGCAAATAAACCAAAAAATCTCGAAAAAATTGAATTTCCAAAAACTGTTCAAGAAACAGCACCACCTAGTTGTAAAGTTTTGCTTCGCTTGCCGACAGTTTCCGCTAAACTGAGGAAACACTGTCTTAAGTGGCAGAAAAATGAGAATGACGTCATTCCAAATGATGCAATCGCAGCAGAAGAAACAATTGGTGTGTTTTTTTTATTAAAAATCAATTTTTTTAAAAAATGATGATGTCATCACTTATGATGTCATCGCAGCAGAAGCAACAATTGGTGTGTTTTCTTTATTAAAAATAAAACTTCCATAAATTGATGATGTCATCACTTATGATGTCATCGCAGGTGATGTCATCGAGCACTTCATCGAACTTCGTTCTTTGGAGCCCACAACACCGCCCTCCAGTGACAAGGACAACCGAGAGAAGCGACTATCAGAAGCGAAACATATTCAAGCAAGGAAGAGAAAAACTTTGTCCGAACTTTTTAAACTTTTAACTTCGTTAGGTAAGTTTTGCATAAAAAACTTAAAAATGGTTGCAACAATTTTATAAATGCACTAATTTATCACAACGGCCTATAACTGTGTGTTTATAGTTCTATTCTTTAAATATTTAATTTTTTCATAGAACACTAAAATTATCTAAAAGTGGTTGGTGCCAAAAACAGTATGAAATACCTGCAAGTACAATGTTTTGATTGCAAAATTTGTTTAAATAGAACTTGGCCTAATTTAAAAAAAATTAAATCCAAAATCTGTTTAAATAAGACTTGGCCTAAATTAAAAAAGTTTGAAAAAAAAAATATAGAAGTAAAAGGGTTAAACAACTTTTCTTTTCACCCACCAGGGGTTTCATATCGCAAAGGTTTGGTTCACGGCAAAGAATTAACGTCGCACAAAACCATGTGCTCTCCATCGCCTTCAAATGGTGAGATGACTGGAGTCTTGTCCGAGACTACAGCGAGCGGCGAGCGATATTTCCACACGATGGTGTCTCGCTGGTCGATGCTAAACGCTGCCATGGTATCTCCAAATAAGGTAAGCGGGTAAAGAGGGGGTTTTTGTGGGTGAATGATATTTTTATACACCTCATGCTCACTGTCGTGTTATAACATGGGTGTCTTCTTATACACCGGACACACATGGTGTATTCATACACCTCATGCTCACGGTCGAGCTATAACATGGGTGTCTTCTTATACACCGGACACACATGGTGTATTTATACACGTCATGCTCATTGTCAAGTTATAACATAATTGTCATCTTATACACCAGAAACATATGTTGTATTCATGCACCTCATGCTTACTGTTGAGTTATAACATGGGTGTCTTCTTATACACCAAACACACATGGTTCATTCATACACCTCATGCTCACTGTCGAGTTATAACATGGGTGTCTTCTTATACACCGGACACACATGGTGCATTCATACACCTCATGCTCACTGTTGAGTTATAAAATTGTTGTCCTAATTTACACAAGACACACAAGGTGTATTTATACACCTCATGCTCCCGTTCGAAATACTGACGAAGTTACATATGTCTTCTCATACACCAGACAGTAAACACACATGATGTATTCATATAACCCATGCTCACTGTCGAGTTTTAACATTTTATTTTCCAAACTTCAGCAAGTTGGAATTTCAAATCTGGACCGCATGCGTGGCTCGACCAATCACATTCTCCGATTAGCTGTCAATCAACGAGGCATGTTGTCACGCATGAACGAAGTCGAAGAATTGTTGAAAAACGTTGAATCTTCTATCAACGAATGTATACATGGTGAGACACATTATATAGAGTAAGGTGGGGAAGATAGGACACCTTTAGCACATATTATCAAAATATCCTAATCGTGTTTTAATTAATTAACAACGGTCTTTGGGAGTCTTTGTGATATAATTTTTTTTAATTCTTTGAATGTTCTTTGTTTACTACTCAATGGAGCGAGAAACTAGAGTAAGGAGGTGTCCCATCTTCCCCCACCCTACTATATTTCTGCTGCTATTTCTACTAGGAATAATTTAATACATAAATCGGCTCCTTTTAAAAATAATAATTATACCAACTTTCGTTTGCTATTTAGTCAGACTTGATTATGAGGAGCCAATTATGAATGTAACCTCCTTTATCCTCGAGCGGCCGGAAAACAACAGTCATTATAACATGGGTGTTCATACACCTCGCGCCAGCTTACGTGTTACCATGTATGTTACTTTGTGGGTGATTATTTTTTTTTATTTCTTTATAAGAAACAGAAACTTGAACTAAATGTTCAGTTGTTTGTATTAAAATGCCAAAAATTATTTTTGTCTTAATTTCACAGACCCTGCGCCCCTACCTTCCCAAAAAGAGGCGTTCGAGAAATTCCATTCCATGTTAATCGCTACTTCACAATGGCTGGATGATTTGAACAGGTTCAAAATATTGTTGAAAAGTTGCCCAAATGGTAATTTTTTGTTTGTTTTAATACTGTAGAGTTTATTGGTGGTGGGAACTTAATAATAATTAAACATAGATTGCTTGTTGTTTGTTCGCTAGGTGTAGCGACCATACTTTTTTACTAATTAAAGATAAATATATTTTCAACTTTTTTAAATACTGTGAAGTTTTAAGTTTGTTAAGATGTAGGTGGACATGATTTGTGCTCATCTTTTTTTGTATTGTGTTTACGCTCACTTTTGTTTCTATTAGAAGTTTAACTTGATAATAGTTAAACATAAATTATTTGTCCGCTAGGTATAGCGACCACGCTTATTTTCTTACAGTTAAATGGACATATATTTTTACCTGTAAGCGTGTTTTAACGACTGTTATTTTGTCGCTATATCCTGTCTTTTCGTTTAAAATATGTTCAAATCTTTACTACCGTGATCGTAGAGATAAATTAAGTTATTAATATTGTGCGACACCTAACTAACAAGTTACATAGTTCGTAGACAATTTACTTTTAATAGGTTATCTGGTTATATCACATCAACTTATTTGTAGTACTGTAGGCTAAGATAAAATATCGCTCGCAAATAATATCCCATATTTACTAATTGTGTTTTGAACAATTAACAACGCTTTTTTAAAGTCGCAGGGCTACTGTTATAATTCTTTAAAAAAAATTTTTTTTACCAAACGGGGTGATAAAAAAATGAAAACATGTCCCATCTTACCCCACCCTGCTATTTATTCTTTACATTCATATTTCCCCAAAAATTTTTCAGCAGACAGTTCATATCTCCAATATAACTACATTGGGTCAAATGTCACCCCGTTGACCCATGGGGGTAAGCAATGGTTGGTTGCCATGGAAATAGTGAAAAGCGAAATAAAATCAATCGAAAGTTTAAAATCAACCATGGAAACGGAAGTTTGGAAGTTTTCAAATAAAGTTGAGAAAAGGATAAAACCAGGTTAGATTGAGTTAAATTTTTTTATGTTATGTTTACAGCAGTTTATTAAGTGTATTTTATAAACTTATTTTATGGCGTAAAAGTTGTGCCTAGTGTATCCTTGAGACCACTGTATGGTTTAGTACGTTACGTGACTTCATTAAGGATATTTTTCCCTAATCGGGTAAATTCAGCCATATGTTACAAAAAAATTAAAAATGTTACCAAAAAGTGACCCACAAAGTTACATACGTGAAAGCTTGGAAGCGGGTTCCGAGTTGTTTAAAACAAAACCGCCCAAAAAAACGTGACTGCAATGGCCCCGTTATGTGAGGATAAATAAGTTACATTCATTTATACATTTATTCAAAAGCACTTTCTAAAAATATATAATACGTAATGCCTAATAGCAACCGTAGGATATTTATTGAGTGTTCTATGACTTTGATTTAGTTTTGTATCTAAATCTTTGATTAAAAAATTTCAGGTTGTTTTGTCACAAAGCCATGCGTTGACCTTTCAACTTTGACCTTGAAAACTCTGGCCAAATCATCAGAGAGCATTACACTTCAAATGATCAATATTTTCGAACCGTCAGAGACCACAGAAACACCATTAACGGGTCGTTTAAATGAGCTTTTGTATTCCCCTATGCTTGTTGACATCATACGTGGCAGAAACTTCATTTATTCATTAGAAGCTGGAACTTCGAGTAAGTGTTTGATTAAGCTACTTTTACTTATGGAGTGGTATTCTAGTCTACTGACTAAACTAGTCACCACCAAAATTGTTTTCTTTTTATAGTTGCTTAACTAAGACTTAGTCTAATGTTAGTCACGGTCACTATTGGTTACCGCGTTTTTAGTTGGCCAACTAAAACTTAGCCGTGTAGTTTCACGTTTAGTCGGCCTACTTAATTTCTTTGCAATACTTATTACAGAAGTTAATACATTTTGACCAATGAACTAAATTTCTGTGTATCACTTATTACAGAAGTCAGTTGGTTCGCTTTGAGCGATTAATTTCTGAAATAAATAATGCACAAAATTTGAAAAATACACCCACTAAAATTAGTTGGCCAACTAAAAAACGCTGTAACCAATAGTGATCCCTGACTAAATTTAGTTGGTAGACGACCATTCCACCCATCGTGATATAAAGTTTAGCATAGTGTTTAATAATTTAAGGTTTTTTTAAACTATGTTCGGTTCAACAGCCATATTTTTAATTGCCGCCATATTTTTAATTCAACAGCCATATTTTTAATTGCTTTTTCCCCCACTTTTTATCCATAGCTTATTTTAACAACTGTCATTTTGCTGTTGATTCCCTTCTCTTCATTCTTTTATTAATATGACTTCGCTATCGTTTTTCAAAGAGATAAAAAAAAATCTTAATGACTTTCCATAAAGCATAGTTTCATTTGAAAGTAAAAATTAAAATGATGATTTACTTTTAAAATCATGTAACTTTTTTTAGAATCTCCAAACCAAGTACCCACCATATCGAAGGAAGAATTACTAAATGAACTGGACACTTTAATCTCAAAGGTTTTACTCGCTGTTCAAAATCTTGTGCAAATTACAGAAGATGTTTCTAATGAGGTAAATTGAATAAGTGAATGAATGAATGACTGAATAAATGAATGAATGAATAAATGAATGAATGAGTAAATGCATAAATGAACAAATGAATGAACGAATGAATGAATGAACAAATGATTGCATAAATGAATGAATGATTGAATGAATGAATGAATGAATGAATGCATGTCTAATTGTATAATTGCATAAATAAATATAACTTATTTATCCTCGCGTGGCAGAAAAACTACAGTCATTATAACATGGGTGTTCTGTTTCAAACACCTTGTGCCCACAAGTTACCACATTTTTTAATATGTAACTTTGTAGGCAATTATTTTTAGGAATAGTTTTTTTATCTTTTTGTATTGCATGGCCGAAATATACACAACTCATAAGAGACCACTGGGTTGGAGCAATTGCTATAAACTGTTTTTTTTTATATATTTTTTAAGAAATGTCATATAGAAAAATCAGGTCTTTTCATTTAAAAAAGTTATTTATGTGCTGCTGTAGGGTGTTCTATAAATATACACTGATATTGCTGTCATAATAAAAAAATACCAAAAGAATAATCACCCACAAAGTTACACACATGGTAACTTGTATGCGGGCACGAGGTGTATGAAACAGAACACTCGTGTTATAACGACTTTAATTTTCCTGCCACACGAGGATAAAGCAAGTAACATTCATACATAATGCACTTTATGTCATCCTATACCCTTTTTGCATGGTAAGTATTCCCATATTTACTCGCAAAAGCAAAGTTAACACGCATAACGTCATAAGCGTGTCATCTGCTGTAGGAGGTTGGTTGTTACTCGCATTACGCGAGTAAAGAAAAGTATTGTGAGAGTACAGTTTCACTTTTAAGAGCCTAATCTTTTTCGGGTATTATTTTTACAGTTTTAAGATGGTAAAAGCACCATAAAGTATCAGAAGTTATTTTATAAACTAGATTTAACAATATTGCGCTAAAATAAACTAACTTAGTGTTGATACGCGCATAAACCAATGACAATGCAAAATAACGCGGTTAGCGAGTTATCATATGACTAGTTAAGCGATTCGCATTAACTTTTTACTATGCAAAAAGGGTACTAGTGTACTTTATGACATCATAACATACCTTATGACATAACAGGAGGAAAGTATAAAGGACAAACTTCTGGTTGAACACCTTCATAATAAGTTGGAGAAAAAATACCAAGAATTGAAATTAAGTGAAATTGAACAATCTGTCCTATGTGTCATGGGTTTTATCAGTGAAGTTGCTGGTAGTGGAGACGATGATGTTAACGCGGTAATTTTTACTTTCCAGAGAGTAAACTAACAACAATTAAAATATAATTAAAGTGAAAGCCATGCTAACTAGTCTCGAAATGTTTTAGTTGCTTCACTTTTTATAATTTAAATGTTTTTGTTTCTCGTGTGCAACGTGACTTTGTTGTGTATAACATGTATGGCTTAACTACATTTAACACGAGTACTTAAATACCATATGTTGAGTTCAACGGTCACACTTTTTAGTTGAAATTTTTAATCCAGAGTGTGTTTTAATAACAATTGTTGTTCTGCTGTTAATTTTCTTCTTTTCGTTCTTTAAACAATATGATCTTTACTACCTTTTCCATAAAGATAAATAATAAATTATGAAATCTTACGTAAAATTGATTTTATTTAAAACAATTTTCAGGTAATCCATTTTACGATGATGTCATTATGTTCGGTGATGCGCGACTACCATGACATGGTGCGACAAGTCCACCACTCGATGGCAGTGAGCCACCGAACCCTGTGCAAGTTCAACAGCGTTTTACTTTCTATGTTTTCGGAAATTACTGCCAAAGGTTTTTGCCCACCGAGTGAATTTGAAGACGAATTATCCGGTAAAATATTTTTTTGCTCTTTTCTTTTTTATGGTAGTTAATTTGGTTTAATTTATTTAAAAAATTCTGTCTGCTTATCCACATTCTGCAATAGCCTCAGAAACCTACTATGCCACACAGAGAAGATATTTTAAAAATGAATTCAGTCAATATATGATTATATATATATATATATATATATATATATATATTGTCCCGCGCCATGGCTCAGTGGTTTAGCCGCCTGCATCGAAACCAAAGTGTCCCAGGTTCCATGGTCGACAGCGGTACTAACACTAATCGGCGTATGTGTTAATGGGCAAGACACTTTTTTATGAGTGTAGCCTTGTCTAGAAGCTAGGATTTAGGCCAGAATTGGCCCATTACCCCAAAACTCAGTAAAGCCCATTTAAGTAACTTTTGCGACTGGTGTCGTGACACCGCATCGCAGTCAGACCACTTTTTATCCTCGTATGCTTACATGTTACTACACCTTTCAACTTTGTGTATAATTCTTGTTTTTGAAATGGTTATAATTATGTGCTTAAGGTGTCCCATCCTACCCCACAGTACTGTATATCCAGGTTTGCGGTTAAGTCTCTCGTCAAGCACACACATACAAAACATGGTATTAAATTATATACTAAATACTAAAAATTCATAATATTTACTGTTATTTATTATTATGTGGTATTAATTAAAATATTAAGTGCTATAAGTTTGGGATGTTTGTTATTATATTAACTAGACGACAAAGGGGAGTTAAAAGATGTAGAAGATGCGGGGATCGGGGAGGGACAGGGAGCAAAAGATGTCAGTGATCAAATTGAAACAGAAGATCAGGTAGGGTGTCTTAGTGATATTTTCTACGTTTTTGTAAATTTTTTTTATAAAATTTTTCATCTTTTCGTAAAAAAATATGTTTCTTTTTATTTGAAGTTTTTATTAAAACTATTTACAATTTTTTTTATTTCTTTTTTAAGTTATATAAACCAAAAAAATTTTTTTTTTTTTTAAATGAATATTTTTATTTTTTTTCAATTATTGGTAAACTGCCGATCTCTGGTCATAGTGTAGCCATATAGATCAGTTCGTACATCAATAAATATTGTTTTATTTTTAAACCGCAACCCATTTTTAAACCTTAACGTATTTGTTTTTCAAAAATTAACCAGTTTTTGATTTTCAAAATTTATATTGTTTTTGTTTTTCACAGTTTAACTTTTTCTTTCATCTCAGGTTGAAGACGCTCCCGATGCAAAGAATGAAGAAGATCAAGATGATGATGTTGCTCCTGAAGATGAAGCCATCGAGATGTCGAATGACTTTGATGGGAAGATGGAGGATGGAGGAGATAAAGAGGGGAGTGAGAATGAGGAGGAGGTGGGAGAATTAAATGGAGCATTTTAATTTCGATATTGTTGGGTTCAAGGCTCTTCGCTGCTACCATTGTGGGCGTACGTGTCCTTGGGCAAGACACTTAACGGCAATTGCTCCAACCCAGTGGCCACTAATGGATTGTCAACTGTACATAAAATAAAATTTAAAAAATACAATCACCTACAAAGTAACATACTTCGTAACTCGTAAACTGGCACGAGGTGTATTAACACCCATGTTATAACAACTGCCATTGCCCCGCCAGGGATAAATAATTTTTTGATAAAAAGTCAACTCCGATATAAATCTTACTGTAAGACCTCATACATACATGAAAAAAAGTAGTGTGGAGGTGTTTTTAATTAACAAAAAAATGTATTTTTTTTTAATTGACTTTTGAAACCTCCTTTTGGTCGCACTACTGTTTGTGTATACTTGTGTGTGTGTGTGTGTGTACATATGTTATTGTTATCTTATATTTGTGCGTGTATGTATATATTATATATGTCTAAAGTCTAAAAATATATTTGTTTTTTTCCAAGATGGGGGACCTTGAGAAGCAGATGGGAGATCTTGGTGAGGAAGGAGATGTTGATAAACTTGATGAGAGGATGTGGGGATCGGAAGATGAAGATGAGGAGGAGAAAGAGGGAGGAGCGGAGGAGAAGGGAGGAGGAGTGGATGCAGTGAGTTGTTTAATTAATATTTTCCTTTTTTTTATCTTTTTTTTAATATTTGTTTTTTTTCATGTTTTTTTCATTATTTCGTTTTTTTTCATCTTTTTAATTTTTTTTTCAATTTTTTGAAAACGTTTGTTACTTTTTGTACCAGTCATAATGTAAATAACCCTTTAGTCGCTTATTTAGTTCAAAAAACGTAGTGTATTTCCGACAAAACAACTGCCATTTTTCTTGAAATAGTTTAACAGTCCATTGTGTTCAGTACACGGTTTGGTTAAATTTGTTTATTTACAATTTGACAAAAATTATTCAACTACTTATACAAGAATGATTGACAGGCTATCTTATATACAATAAACATTAGGTATAATTTAGGGAACAGTAATATACAATAAATGTCATCCCTATTTAAAATATTTGGGGACAAATTAAGATACTTGTAAATTTGTTTTCTTAAAAGCCGGTTAATTCCAGTTTGAAGTCATTATTTTGGTCATTTTGAGTTTTCAAAGGCATCATAAACTGTCTATTGAAAATCTTTTGGTATTAAATTAAGACTATGATTAAAGTTGTTTCCTTAAAAGCAGTTAATTCCAGTTTGAACTCGTGTTTTAGTCAATAAGTTTTTAAAGGCATTATAAACTGCTCAAAGAAAAATATTTGATGAAAAGTTAAGATGATGACTTATAAATCGGTTCGTTTAAAACCAGTTAATTCCAGTTTGAACTGAAATTTGTTTAGTCATTTTAAGTTTGTCTAGAGACAAACTAAGTCCTAAGATTCTTGTAAAGTTGTTTTATTAAAACCAGTTAATTCCAGTTTGAACTCATTATTTTAGTCATTTTGAGTTTTCAAATTATTCATAAACTGCTGTATCCTTCACAATGCTTGCTTATTGACCACACTGTCAACCCAAGGAGGCCACAGATAGCTAGAACTCCAATAATGACTCCAAATATCACTCCTCCCTGTGGCACCTCATGAAACACCATGGGCATATCTGGCTTACACCCTGTGATGTTGTTGTTCTGTAAGACAAAGATGGTGGTTGGGACATTTTTTTGTATTTTGGTTGAGTAGTTTAAAACAGCGGTTTCCAAACTTTTTGCTTACAACTTGCTTTAAATCTTTTCTGAATCTTGCTTTTAATCTTTTGATCCAAAATTTTCATGCAACTTATTACGATCATTAGCATAATAAACGGGGTACTTTGTGTAAAATAGGTAAACTCTTGGCAACCCCAATGGTTCGTTACACGACCACCTGCACCCAGTTTGGGAGGCTGATTAAGAAGGTATAGGTTAAACAATAAAAATATATTTTGAAAAAAGTTTGGTGAAAAGTTTTTAGAACTAACAGTTTTCAAGTTTATTTTTTTCTTTATAAAAAAAGAAATTTAGTTAGTTTTCTGCAGTTTTCGGTTTAGTACAAAAAAATTTCAAATATTTTTCACCTGTACCACATTTTCAACCGGGTAACCAATCAGAGGCTCTGGTGTTGCACATGTGACTTGGGGAAGGTCATCGACCTCTAGATCTCGTCCAATCAGATAGTCGTATACCGACACTAGTTCGCAATCACAGTTAAGCTGAAATGTCCGAACTTTTACCTAGTTTGAAAAGTTTGTTTTAATTTTGTAGAAATTTTATCATATTGATTGAATGAATGAATAAGTGTGACTTACTTTATCCTCGCGTGGCGGGAAAACGACAGTCGTTAAACACAGGTGTTTTGTTTCAAACACCTCGTGCCAGCTATGTTACTTTGTGGGCAATTTTTTCATTTTTTATGTGTGGCTGGTGGCTGTTAATTTGGACAGCCCTTAGTGACCAAGGGGTTGGAGCAATTGTCAATAGGTGTCTTGCCCAAGAACACATAGGCCATTAATGGTGATTGAATGTTTTGATATAATTTTATGTTTCTAATATTAAAATGGTTTGGTATTTTGTTATAAACTTTTTATCGGGTTAAAAATCTTTTTCTTTTTACCTCTATTAGATTTGGTTTATTTTCGAACCATTTTCGGTAAATTTCCGTGTAAGAGTTGAGACTAATATCAAAGATTTCTATGTTGATGATGTCGTCAAATGCGTCGTCGTTGATTGTTTTTATTTGACTGCTCGTAACTCGAAACACCTGTGTTTGTGTGTTGGGATTTAAGTTACATAGTACTGTAGGGTAAGATGGGACACCTTTAGCACATAATATTCAAATTTCCTGATCATGTTTTAAACAATTAATAACAACGGTCTATGTGAGTCGTGAAGATATGGTTTTATATCGTGTCGAATGTTCTTTGTTTGCTACCAAATGGGACGGGAAAATAGAATGAACAGCTGTCCCATCTTCCCCCACCCTACTATATTTGAATGGAGTAGAGTAGAAATAGTACATAAAGTTCTATTATATAAGGTTAAAGTTGCAAAGTACGTCATGAAACCTGTGGTTTAGGCCACAGTTGGCCCATTACACCAAAAAAACTTGCAGTTTATTGTTTTTCCATAAACATTAAAAGTTGGCTAAAAAATCGTTTTTTACTTTTAAATTTACAAGTGGTGAAAGTTGTTCACGGTTGAGCGTCTCGATTTTGTTTAATTCCATCTCGAGTATTTCAACACTAGATGGCAGTACTGGGATGCTCGTCAATTTGTTCTCATTCAGATTTATCCTGGTGTAAATAATCGTTATAACACCGTTGTTCATACACCTTGCGCCTGCTTACGAGTTACCAAGTATGTTACTTTGTGGGTGATTTTTTTTTTTAGTTTTTATGTATGGTGAAAATTTGGACAACCCATTAGTGACCACTGGGTTGGAGCAATTGCTGTTAAGTGTCTTGCCCAAGGACACATACGCCTACAATGGTAGGGATGATGAGCCTTGAACCCATTACCTCTGGGTTAGAGGCAGGCGCGCTAACCACTTTGCCACGGCGGCGGACTTGGTTTTAAAAAGTTAAAAACATTGTAAAACGTTCTTACTCTATTAACTGCAGTGGTTCTCCTGTAGTTGATGTAAGATTCACTCTTTTTATTCGATTACCACTTGCCGATAACGTTTGTACACTTGGTGGGAGCACAAGCTCTAGCGTCGAAAACTGATTTCTGTTAAATAGGAAAATTATTTACCCCTCGAAAAAAAGATAATTTAAAAAGCAAAATTTTACAGGTAGCTGCATTTATTTTGCAAAAAGGTCAAAAAAGTTTGTTTTGTTGAGCAGATACTAGACAGTATACGATTTTGAGATTTTATATACAGTATTTGAATAGTAGGGTGAGGGAAGATGGGACACCTTTAGAACATACTATCCAAATATCCTGAATAATTTTTAAACAATTAACAACGGCCTATGGAAGTCGTGAAGATACGTTTTTTTAATTCTTTGAATGTTCCTTGTTTACTACCAAATGGGACGGAAAAATAGAATAAAAAGGTGTCCCATCTCCCCCCGCCCTACTATATACAATGTATATTGTTGACTTACTGGTTGATGTTGATTGTTGTAAGTTGATTCAAACCGCTCACAACTTCAACATCAATCGTTGAAATGCGATTGTTATTCAACAATAGAGTTGTCACACTTGTTTGTATTGGTGTGGGGAAAGTTTTAAGACCAACGTCTGGAAATTGATGAACAGTTTAGTTTTTCTGCCCAATGTTGCTCTTTTTTGTTATTTTTTTGATACAGGTTTTGTGGCAAATTTATTCTGCATATTAGTGTTGAGTAGTTTTACATACCATTATCCTATTTAAGTGGCCTTTTATAAGGTGTTAACACTTAAATCATGTAGATTGTATAAATACAACAGGTGTTTAGAAATTGTGTACACAGCATTTTAAAACCAGTTTTGTTATGCTGTTAATTCCCATCTATTTGTAATTTTAAATTAGTTTCGTTTTTATTGGTATGTATCAACTTACACACCAGACATACATGTTGTGTTCATACACCTCATGCTTAATGTTGAGTTCTAACATTGGAATATTCTTCATAAACAACAGACACTAATGGTGTATTCATACGCCCCATGCTCACACATGGGTGTCATCTTATACAACAGACACACATGGTGTATTCATACACCTCATGCTCACTGTCAAGTTATAACATGGGTGTCTTTTTATACACCAGACATGCATGACGTATTTATACACCTCATATTCACTGTTGAGTTATAACATGACTGTCTTCTTATACACCAAACACACATGATGTATTAATACACCTCGTGTTCACTGTTGAGTTATAATATGGAAGTCTTCTTGTACACGAGACACACATGATGTATTCATACTGATACATCTCATGCTCACTGTTGTGTAATAACATGGGTGTGTTTTCATATACCAGACATACATGGTGTATTAATACACCTAATGATCACTGTCGAGTTATAACATGGATGTTTTCTTATACACCAGACACACATGGTGTATTCATACACCTCATGCTTACTGTCAAGTTATAACATGGGTGTCTTCTTATACACCAGACACACATGATGTATTCATACACCTAATGATCACTGTCGAGTTATAACATGGGTGTCTTCTTATACACCAGACACACATGGTGTATTCATACACCTCATGCTTACTGTCAAGTTATAACATGGGTGTCTTCTTATACACCAGACACACATGGTGTATTCATACACCTCATGCTTACTGTCAAGTTATAACATGGGTGTCTTCTTATACACCAGACACACATGATGTATTCATACACCTCATGCTCACTGTCAAGTTATAACATGGGTGTCTTTTTATACACCAGACATGCATGACGTATTTATACACCTCATATTCACTGTTGAGTTATAACATGAGTGTCTTCTTATACACCAAACACACATGATGTATTAATACACCTCGTGTTCACTGTTGAGTTATAATATGGAAGTCTTCTTGTACACGAGACACACATGATGTATTCATACTGATACATCTCATGCTCACTGTTGTGTAATAACATGGGTGTGTTTTCATATACCAGACATACATGGTGTATTAATACACCTAATGATCACTGTCGAGTTATAACATGGATGTTTTCTTATACACCAGACACATGGTGTATTCATACACCTCATGCTTACTGTCAAGTTATAACATGGGTGTCTTCTTATACACCAGACACACATGATGTATTCATACACCTAATGATCACTGTCGAGTTATAACATGGATGTTTTCTTATACACCAGACACACATGGTGTATTCATACACCTCATGCTCACTGTCAAGTTATCACATGGGTGTCTTCTTATACAACAGACACACATGGTGTAATCATACACCTCATGCTCACTGTCAAGTCAATAAATCTAAACCTCAAATAAGCTAACTCACCTGAACAAACCAAATGTGTTTGATTGCATTCACAATTCACGT